>NW_026044108.1:0-300000 GCF_937001465.1 Orcinus orca
TGACCCTCACCCGTCCCCTAATCCTAACCCGTACGCTGACACTCACCCACGCCCTCACACGTACGCTCCCCCTAAAGCGTCGTCGTACCCTCACCTGGACCCTAAACCGTCCCCCGTCCCCTAACCCTAACCCTAGCCCGAGCCCTAACCCTAAGCCTTCCCCGAAGCCTGACCCTCACCCGTCCCCTAATCCTATCCCGTACGCTGACACTCACCCACGCCCTCACACGTAACGCTCCCCCTAAAGCGTCGTCGTACCCTCACCTGGACCCTAAACCGTCACCGTCCCCTAACCCTAACCCTAGCCCGAGCCCTAACCCTAACCCTTCCCCGAAGCCTGACCCTCACCCGTCCCCTAATCCTAACCCGTACGCTGACACTCAACCCGCGCCCTCACACGTACGCTCCCCCTAAAGCGTCGTCGTACCCTCACCTTGACCCTAAACCGTCACCGTCCCCTAACCCTAACCCTAGCCCGAGCCCTAACCCTAACCCTTCCCCGAAGCCTGACCCTCACCCGTCCCCTAATCCTAACCCGTACGCTGACACTCACCCGCGCCCTCACACGTACGCTCCCCCTAAAGCGTCGTCGTACCCTCACCTGGACCCTAAACCGTCCCCATCCCCTAACCCTAACCCTAGCCCGAACCCTAACCCTAACCCTTCCCCGAAGCCTGACCTCACCCGTTCCCTAATCCTAAAACCGTAGGCTGACACTCACCCGCCGCCTCACACGTACGCTCCCCCTAAAGCGTCGTCGTACCCTCACCTGGACCCTAAACCGTTCCCCGTCCCCTAACCCTAACCCTAGCCCGAACACTAACCCTAACCCTTCCCGAAGCCTGACCCTCACCCGTCCCTAATCCTAACCCGTACGCTGACACTCACCCGCGCCCTCACACGTACGCTCCCCCTAAAGCGTCGTCGTACCCTCACCTGGACCCTAAACCGTCCCCGTCCCCTAACCCTAACCCTAGCCCGAGCCCTAACCCTAACCCTTCCCCGAAGCCTGACCCTCACCCGTCCCTAATCCTAACCCGTACGCTGACACTCACCCGCGCCCTCACACGTACGCTCCCCCTAAAGCGTCGTCGTACCCTCACCTGGACCCTAAACCGTCCCCGTCCCCTAACCCTAACCCTAGCCCGAGCCCTAACCCTAACCCTTCCCCGAAGCCTGACCCTCACCCGTCCCCTAATCCTAACCCGTACGCTGACACTCACCCACGCCCTCACACGTACGCTCCCCCTAAAGCGTCGTCGTACCCTCACCTGGACCCTAAAACGGTCCCCGTCCCCTAACCCTAACCCTAGCCCGAGCCCTAACCCTAACCCTTCCCCGAAGCCTGACCCTCACCCGTCCCCTAATCCTAACCCGTACGCTGACACTCACCCGCGCCCTCACACGTACGCTCCCCCTAAAGCGTCGTCGTACCCTCACCTGGACCCTAAACCGTCCCCGTCCTCTAACCCTAACCCTAGCCCGAGCCCTAACCCTAAACCCTTCCCCGAAGCCTGACCCCTCACCCGTCCCCTAATCCTAACCCGTACGCTGACACTCACCCGCGCCCTCACACGTACGCTCCCCCTAAAGCGTCGTCGTACCCTCACCTGGACCCTAAACCGTCCCCATCCCCTAACCCTAACCCTAGCCCGAACCCTAACCCTAACCCTTCCCCGAAGCCTGACCCTCACACGTTCCCTAATCCTAAACCGTAGGCTGACACTCACCCGCGCCCTCACACGTACGCTCCCCCTAAAGCGTCATCGTACCCTCACCTGGACCCTAAACCGTCCCGTCCCCTAACCCTAACCCTAGCCCGAACCCTAACCCTAACCCTTCCCCGAAGCCTGACCCCTCACCCGTCCCCTAATCCTAACCCGTACGCTGACACTCACCCGTGCCCTCACACGTACGCTCCCCCTAAAGCGTCGTCGTACGCTCACCTGGACCCTAAACCGTCCCCGTCCCCTAACCTAACCCTAGCCCGAACCCTAACCCCTAACCCTTCCCCGAAGCCTGACCCTCACCCGTCCCCTAATCCTAACCCGTACGCTGACACTCACCCGCGCCCTCACACGTACGCTCCCCCTAAAGCGTCGTCGTACCCTCACCTGGACCCTAAACCGTCCCCGTCCCCTAACCCTAACCCTAGCCCGAACCCTAACCCTAACACTTCCCCGAAGCCTGACCCTCACCCGTCCCCTAATCCTAACCCGTACGCTGACACTCACCCGCGCCCTCACACGTACGCTCCCCCTAAAGCGTCGTCGTACCCTCACCTGGACCCTAAACCGTCCCCGTCCCCTAACCCTAACCCTAGCCCGAACCCTAACCCTAACACTTCCCCGAAGCCTGACCCTCACCCGTCCCTAATCCTAACCCGTACGCTGACACTCACCCGCGCCCTCACACGTACGCTCCCCCTAAAGCGTCGTCGTACCTCACCTGGACCCTAAACCGTCCCCGTCCCCGTCCCCTAACCCTAGCCCAGCCCTAACCCTAACCCTTCCCCGAAGCCTGACCCTCACCCGTCCCTAATCCTAACCCGTACGCTGACACTCACCCGCGCCCTCACACGTACGCTCCCCCTACAGCGTCGTCGTACCCTCACCTGGACCCTAAACCGTCCCCGTCCCCTAACCCTAACCCTAGCCCGAACCCTAACCCTAACCCTTCCCCGAAGCCTGACCCTCACCCGTCCCCTAATCCTAACCCGTACGCTGACACTCACCCCGCGCCCTCACACGTACGCTCCCCTAAAGCGTCGTCGTACCCTCACCTGGACCCTAACCGTCCCCGTCCCCTAACCCTAACCCTAGCCGAGCCTAACCCTAACCCTTCCCCGAAGCCTGACCCTCACGCTTCCCCTAATCCTAAACCCGTACGCTGACACTCACCCGCGCCCTGACCATGTACGCTCCCCCTAAAGCGTCGTCGTACCCTCACCTGGACCCTAAACCGTCCCCGTACCCTAACCCTAACCTAGCCCGAACCTAACCCTAACCCTTCCCCGAAGCCTGACCTCACCCGTCCCCTAATCCTAACCCGTACGCTGACACTCACCCCGCGCCCTCACACGTACGCTCCCCTAAAGCGTCGTCGTACCCTCACCTGGACCCTAAACCGTCCCCGTCCCCTAACCCTAACCCTAGCCCGAACCCTAACCCTAACCCTTCCCCGAAGCCTGACCCTCACCCGTCCCCTAATCCTAACCCGTACGCTGACACTCACCCGCGCCCTCACACGTACGCTCCCCCTAAAGCGTCGTCGTACCCTCACCTGGACCCTAAACCGTCCCCGTCCCCTAACCCTAACCCTAGCCCGAGCCCTAACCCTAACCCTTTCCCGAAGCCTGACCCTCACCCGTCCCCGAATCCTAACCCGTACGCTGACACTCACCCGCGCCCTCACACGTACGCTCCCCCTAAAGCGTCGTCGTACCCTCACCTGGACCCTAAACCGTCCCCGTCCCCTAACCCTAACCCTAGCCCGAGCCCTAACCCTAACCCTTCCCGAAGCCTGACCCTCACCCGTCCCCTAATCCTAACCTGTACGCTGACACTCACCCGCGCCCTCACACGTACGCTCCCCCTAAAGCGTCGTCGTACCCTCACCTGGACCCTAAACCGTCCGCGTCCCCTAACCCTAACCCTAGCCCGAGCCCTAACCCTAACCCTTCCCCGAAGCCTGACCCTCACCCGTCCCCTAATCCTAACCCGTACGCTGACACTCACCCGTGCCCTCACACGTACACTCCCCCTAAAGCGTCGTCGTACCCTCACCTGGACCCTAAACCGTCCCCGTCCCCTAACCCTAACCCTAGCCCGAGCCCTAACCCTAATCCTTCCCCGAAGCCTGACCCTCACCCGTCCCCTAATCCTAACCCGTACGCTGACACTCACCCGCGCCCTCACACGTACGCTCCCCCTAAAGCGTCGTCGTACCCTCACCTGGGCTCTAAACCGTCCCCGTCCCCTAACCCTAACCCTAGCCCGAGCCCTAACCCTAACCCTTCCCCGAAGCCTGACCCTCACCCGTCCCCTAATCCTAACCCGTACGCTGACACTCACCCGCGCCCTCACACGTACGCTCCCCCTAAAGCGTCGTCGTACCCTCACCTGGACCCTAAACCGTCCCCGTCCCCTAACCCTAACCCTAGCCCGAGCCCTAACCCTAACCCTTCCCCGAAGCCTGACCCTCACCCGTCCCCGAATCCTAACCCGTACGCTGACACTCACCCGCGCCCTCACACGTACGCTCCCCCTAAAGCGTCGTCGTACCCTCACCTGGACCCTAAACCGTCCCCGTCCCCTAACCCTAACCCTAGCCCGAGCCCTAACCCTAACCCTTCCCCGAAGCCTGACCCTCACCCGTCCCCGAATCCTAACCCGTACGCTGACACTCACCCGCGCCCTCACACGTACGCTCCCCCTAAAGCGTCGTCGTACCCTCACCTGGACCCTAAACCGTCCCCGTCCCCTAACCCTAACCCTAGCCCGAGCCCTAACCCTAACCCTTCCCCGAAGCCTGACCCTCACCCGTCCCCTAATCCTAACCCGTACGCTGACACTCACCCGCGCCCTCACACGTACGCTCCCCCTAAAGCGTCGTCGTACCCTCACCTGGACCATAAACCGTCCCCGTCCCCTAACCCTAACCCTAGCCCGAACCCTAAACCTAACACTTCCCCGAAGCCTGACCCTCACCCGTCCCCTAATCCTAACCCGTACGCTGACACTCACCCGCGCCCTCACACGTACGCTCCCCCTAAAGCGTCGTCGTACCCTCACCTGGATCCTAAACCGTCCCCTAACCCTAACCCTAACCCTAGCCCGAGCCCTAACCCTAACCCTTCCCCGAAGCCTGACCCTCACCCGTCCCCTAATCCTAACCCGTACGCTGACACTCACCCGCGCCCTCACACGTACGCTCCCCCTAAAGCGTCGTCGTACCCTCACCTGGACCCTAAACCGTCCCCGTCCCCTAACCCTAACCCTAGCCCGAGCCCTAACCCAAACCCTTCCCCGAAGCCTGACCCTCACCCGTCCCCTAATCCTAACCCGTACGCTGACACTCACCCGCGCCCTCACACGTACGCTCCCCCTAAAGCGTCGTCGTACCCTCACCTGGACCCTAAACCGTCCCCGTCCCCTAACCCTAACCCTAGCCCGAGCCCTAACCCTAACCCTTCCCCGAAGCCTGACCCTCACCCGTCCCCTAATCCTAACCCGTACGCTGACACTCACCCGCGCCCTCACACGTACGCTCCCCCTAAAGCGTCGTCGTACCCTCACCTGGACCCTAAACCGTCCCCGTCCCCTAACCCTAACCCTAGCCCGAGCCCTAACCCTAACCCTTCCCCTAAGCCTGACCCTCACCCTTCCCCTAATCCTAACCCGTACGCTGACACTCACCCGCGCCCTCACATGTACGCTCCCCCTAAAGCGTCGTCGTACCCTCACCTGGACCCTAAACCGTCCCCGTCCCCTAACCCTAACCCTAGCCCGAACCCTAACCCTAACCCTTCCCCGAAGCCTGACCCTCACCCGTCCCCGAATCCTAACCCGTACGCTGACACTCACCCGCGCCCTCACACGTACGCTCCCCCTAAAGCGTCGTCGTACCCTCACCTGGACCCTAAACCGTCCCCGTCCCCTAACCCTAGCCCGAACCCTAACCCTAACCCTTCCCCGAAGCCTGACCCTCACCCGTCCCCTAATCCTAACCCGTACGCTGACACTCACCCGCGCCCTCACACGTACGCTCCCCCTAAAGCGTCGTCGTACCCTCACCTGGACCCTAAACCGTCCCCGTCCCCTAACCCTAACCCTAGCCCGAGCCCTAACCCTAACCCTTCCCCGAAGCCTGACCCTCACCCGTCCCCTAATCCTAACCCGTACGCTGACACTCACCCGCGCCCTCACATGTACGCTCCCCCTAAAGCGTCGTCGTACCCTCACCTGGACCCTAAACCGTCCCCGTCCCCTAACCCTAACCCTAGCCCGAGCCCTAACCCTAACCCTTCCCCGAAGCCTGACCCTCACCCGTCCCCTAATCCTAACCCGTACGCTGACACTCACCCGCGCCCTCACACGTACGCTCCCCCTAAAGCGTCGTCGTACCCTCACCTGGACCCTAAACCGTCCGCGTCCCCTAACCCTAACCCTAGCCCGAGCCCTAACCCTAACCCTTCCCCGAAGCCTGACCCTCACCCGTCCCCTAATCCTAACCCGTACGCTGACACTCACCCGCGCCCTCACACGTACGCTCCCCCTAAAGCGTCGTCGTACCCTCACCTGGACCCTAAACCGTCCCCGTCCCCTAACCCTAACCCTAGCCCGAGCCCTAACCCTAACCCTTCCCCGAAGCCTGACCCTCACCCGTCCCCTAATCCTAACCCGTACGCTGACACTCACCCGCGCCCTCACACGTACGCTCCCCCTAAAGCGTCGTCGTACCCTCACCTGGACCCTAAACCGTCCCCGTCCCCTAACCCTAACCCTAGCCCGAGCCCTAACCCTAACCCTTCCCCGAAGCCTGACCCTCACCCGTCCCCTAATCCTAACCCGTACGCTGACACTCACCCGCGCCCTCACACGTACGCTCCCCCTAAAGCGTCGTCGTACCCTCACCTGGACCCTAAACCGTCCCCGTCCCCTAACCCTAACCCTAGCCCGAGCCCTAACCCTAACCCTTCCCCGAAGCCTGACCCTCACCCGTCCCCTAATCCTAACCCGTACGCTGACACTCACCCGCGCCCTCACACGTACGCTCCCCCTAAAGCGTCGTCGTACCCTCACCTGGACCCTAAACCGTCCCCGTCCCCTAACCCTAACCCTAGCCCGAGCCCTAACCCTAACCCTTCCCCGAAGCCTGACCCTCACCCGTCCCCTAATCCTAACCCGTACGCTGACACTCACCCGCGCCCTCACACGTACGCTCCCCCTAAAGCGTCGTCGTACCCTCACCTGGACCGTAAACCGTCCCCGTCCCCTAACCCTAACCCTAGCCCGAGCCCTAACCCTAACCCTTCCCCGAAGCCTGACCCTCACCCGTCCCCTAATCCTAACCCGTACGCTGACACTCACCCGCGCCCTCACACGTACGCTCCCCCTAAAGCATCGTCGTACCCTCACCTGGACCCTAAACCGTCCCCGTCCCCTAACCCTAACCCTAGCCCGAGCCCTAACCCTAAACCTTCCCCGAAGCCTGACCCTCACCCGTCCCCTAATCCTAACCCGTACGCTGACACTCACCCGCGCCCTCACACGTACGCTCCCCCTAAAGCGTCGTCGTACCCTCACCTGGACCCTAAACCTTCCCCGTCCCCTAACCCTAACCCTAGCCCGAGCCCTAACCCTAACCCTTCCCCGAACCCTGACCCTCACCCGTCCCCTAATCCTAACCCGTACGCTGACACTCACCCGCGCCCTCACACGTATGCTCCCCCTAAAGCGTCGTCGTACCCTCACCTGGACCCTAAACCGTCCCCGTCCCCTAACCCTAACCCTAGCCCGAGCCCTAACCCTAACCCTTCCCCGAAGCCTGACCCTCACCCTTCCCCTAATCCTAACCCGTACGCTGACACTCACCCGCGCCCTCACACGTACGCTCCCCCTAAAGCGTCGTCGTACCCTCACCTGGACCCTAAACCGTCCCCGTCCCCTAACCCTAACCCTAGCCCGAGCCCTAACCCTAACCCTTCCCCGAAGCCTGACCCTCACCCGTCCCCTAATCCTAACCCGTACGCTGACACTCACCCGCGCCCTCACACGTACGCTCCCCCTAAAGCGTCGTCGTACCCTCACCTGGACCCTAAACCGTCCCCGTCCCCTAACCCTAACCCTAGCCCGAGCCCTAACCCTAACCCTTCCCCGAAGCCTGACCCTCACCCGTCCCCTAATCCTAACCCGTACGCTGACACTCACCCGCGCCCTCACACGTACGCTCCCCCTAAAGCGTCGTCGTACCCTCACCTGGACCCTAAACCGTCCCCGTCCCCTAACCCTAACCCTAGCCCGAACCCTAACCCTAACCCTTCCCCGAAGCCTGACCCTCACCCGTCCCCTAATCCTAACCCGTACGCTGACACTCACCCGTGCCCTCACACGTACGCTCCCCTTAAAGCGTCGTCGTACCCTCACCTGGACCCTAAACCGTCCCCATCCCCTAACCCTAACCCTAGCCCGAACCCTAACCCTAACCCTTCCCCGAAGCCTGACCCTCACCCGTCCCCTAATCCTAACCCGTACGCTGACACTCACCCGCGCCCTCACACGTACGCTCCCCCTAAAGCGTCGTCGTACCCTCACCTGGACCCTAAACCGTCCCCGTCCCCTAACCCTAACCCTAGCCCGAACCCTAACCTTAACACTTCCCCGAAGCCTGACCCTCACCCGTCCCCTAATCCTAACCCGTACGCTGACACTCACCCGCGCCCTCACACGTACGCTCCCCCTAAAGCGTCGTCGTACCCTCACCTGGACCCTAAACCATCCCCTTCCGCTAACCCTAACCCTAGCCCGAACCCTAACCCTAACACTTCCCCGAAGCCTGACCCTCACCCGTCCCCTAATCCTAACCCGTACGCTGACACTCACCCGCGCCCTCACACGTACGCTCCACCTAAAGCGTCGTCGTACTCTCACCTGGACCCTAAACCGTCCCCGTCCCCTAACCCTAACCCTAGCCCATCCCTAACCCTAACCCTTCCCCGAAGCCTGACCCTCACCCGTCCCCTAATCCTAACCCGTACGCTGACACTCACCCGCACCCTCACACGTACGCTCCCCCTACAGCGTCGTCGTACCCTCACCTGGACCCTAAACCGTCCCCGTCCCCTAATCCTAACCCTAGCCCGAACCCTAACCCTAACCCTTCCCCGAAGCCTGACCCTCACCCGTCCCCTAATCCTAACCCGTACGCTGACACTCACCCGCGCCCTCACACGTACGCTCCCCCTAAAGCGTCGTCGTACCCTCACCTGGACCCTAAACCGTCCCCGTCCCCTAACCCTAACCCTAGCCCGAACCCTAACCCTAACCCTTCCCCGAAGCCTGACCCTCACCCGTCCCCTAATCCTAACCCGTACGCTGACACTCACCCGCGCCCTCACACGTACGCTCCCCCTAAAGCGTCGCCGTACCCTCACCTGGACCCTAAACCGTCCCCGTCCCCTAACCCTAACCCTAGCCCGAGCCCTAACCCTAACCCTTCCCCGAAGCCTGACCCTCACCCTTCCCCTAATCCTAACCCGTACGCTGACACTCACCCGCGCCCTCACACGTACGCTCCCCCTAAAGCGTCGTCGTACCCTCACCTGGACCCTAAACCGTCCCCGTCCCCTAACCCTAACCCTAGCCCGAACCCTAACCCTAACCCTTCCCCGAAGCCTGACCCTCACCCGTCCCCGAATCCTAACCCGTACGCTGACACTCACCCGCGCCCTCACACGTACGCTCCCCCTAAAGCGTCGTCGTACCCTCACCTGGACCCTAAACCGTCCCCGTCCCCTAACCCTAACCCTAGCCCGAACCCTAACCCTAACCCTTCCCCGAAGCCTGACCCTCACCCGTCCCCTAATCCTATCCCGTACGCTGACACTCACCCACGCCCTCACACGTACGCTCCCCCTAAAGCGTCGTCGTACCCTCACCTGGACCCTAAACCGTCACCGTCCCCTAACCCTAACCCTAGCCCGAGCCCTAACCCTAACCCTTCCCCGAAGCCTGACCCTCACCCGTCCCCTAATCCTAACCCGTACGCTGACACTCACCCGCGCCCTCACACGTACGCTCCCCCTAAAGCGTCGTCGTACCCTCACCTGGACCCTAAACCGTCACCGTCCCCTAACCCTAACCCTAGCCCGAGCCCTAACCCTAACCCTTCCCCGAAGCCTGACCCTCACCCGTCCCCTAATCCTAACCCGTACGCTGACACTCACCCGCGCCCTCACACGTACGCTCCCCCTAAAGCGTCGTCGTACCCTCACCTGGACCCTAAACCGTCCCCATCCCCTAACCCTAACCCTAGCCCGAACCCTAACCCTAACCCTTCCCCGAAGCCTGACCCTCACCCGTTCCCTAATCCTAAACCGTAGGCTGACACTCACCCGCGCCCTCACATGTACGCTCCCCCTAAAGCGTCGTCGTACCCTCACCTGGACCCTAAACCGTCCCCGTCCCCTAACCCTAACCCTAGCCCGAACCCTAACCCTAACCCTTCCCCGAAGCCTGACCCTCACCCGTCCCCTAATCCTAACCCGTACGCTGACACTCACCCGCGCCCTCACACGTACGCTCCCCCTAAAGCGTCGTCGTACCCTCACCTGGACCCTAAACCGTCTCCGTCCCCTAACCCTAACCCTAGTCCAGCCCTAACCCTAACCCTTCCCCGAAGCCTGACCCTCACCCGTCCCCTAATCCTAACCCGTACGCTGACACTCACCCGCGCCCTCACACGTACGCTCCCCCTAAAGCGTCGTCGTACCCTCACCTGGACCCTAAACCGTCCCCGTCCCCTAACCCTAACCCTAGCCCGAACCCTAACCCTAACCCTTCCCCGAAGCCTGACCCTCACCCGTCCCCTAATCCTAACCCGTACGCTGACACTCACCCGCGCCCTCACACGTACGCTCCCCCTAAAGCGTCGTCGTACCCTCACCTGGACCCTAAACCGTCCCCGTCCCCTAACCCTAACCCTAGCCCGAGCCCTAACCCTAACCCTTCCCCAAAGCCTGACCCTCACCCGTCCCCTAATCCTAACCCGTACGCTGACACTCACCCGCGCCCTCACACGTACGCTCCCCCTAAAGCGTCGTCGTACCCTCACCTGGACCCTAAACCGTCCCCGTCCCCTAACCCTAACCCTAGCCCGAGCCCTAACCCTAACCCTTCCCCGAAGCCTGACCCTCACCCGTCCCCTAATCCTAACCCGTACGCTGACACTCACCCGCGCCCTCACACGTACGCTCCCCCTAAAGCGTCGTCGTACCCTCACCTGGACCCTAAACCGTCCCCGTCCCCTAACCCTAACCCTAACCCAGCCCTAACCCTAACCCTTCCCCGAAAACTGACCCTCACCCGTCCCCTAATCCTAACCCGTACGCTGACACTCACCCGCGCTCTCACACGTTCGCTCCCCCTACAGCGTCGTCGTACCCTCACCTGGACCCTAAACCGTCCCCGTCCCCTAACCCTAACCCTAGCCCGAGCCCTAACCCTAACCCTTCCCCGAAGCCTGACCCTCACCCGTCCCCTAATCCTAACCCGTACGCTGACACTCACCCGTGCCCTCACACGTACGCTCCCCCTAAAGCGTCGTCGTACCCTCACCTGGACCCTAAACCGTCCCCGTCCCCTAACCCTAACCCTAGCCCGAACCCTAACCCTAACCCTTCCCCGAAGCCTGACCCTCACCCGTCCCCTAATCCTAACCCGTACGCTGACACTCACCCGCGCCCTCACACGTACGCTCCCCCTAAAGCGTCGTCGTACCCTCACCTGGACCCTAAACCGTCCCCGTCCCCTAACCCTAACCCTAGCCCGAACCCTAACCCTAACACTTCCCCGAAGCCTGACCCTCACCCGTCCCCTAATCCTAACCCGTACGCTGACACTCACCCGCGCCCTCACACGTACGCTCCCCCTAAAGCGTCGTCGTACCCTCACCTGGACCCTAAACCGTCCCCGTCCCCTAACCCTAACCCTAGCCCGAGCCCTAACCCTAACCCTTCCCCGAAGCCTGACCCTCACCCGTCCCCTAATCCTAACCCGTACGCTGACACTCACCCGCGCCCTCACACGTACGCTCCCCCTAAAGCGTCGTCGTACCCTCACCTGGACCCTAAACCGTCCCCGTCCCCTAACCCTAACCCTAGCCCGAGCCCTAACCCTAACCCTTCCCCGAAGCCTGACCCTCACCCGTCCCCTAATCCTAACCCGTACGCTGACACTCACCCACGCCCTCACACGTACGCTCCCCCTAAAGCGTCGTCGTACCCTCACCTGGACCCTAAACCGTCCCCGTCCCCTAACCCTAACCCTAGCCCGAGCCCTAACCCTAAGCCTTCCCCGAAGCCTGACCCTCACCCGTCCCCTAATCCTATCCCGTACGCTGACACTCACCCACGCCCTCACACGTACGCTCCCCCTAAAGCGTCGTCGTACCCTCACCTGGACCCTAAACCGTCACCGTCCCCTAACCCTAACCCTAGCCCGAGCCCTAACCCTAACCCTTCCCCGAAGCCTGACCCTCACCCGTCCCCTAATCCTAACCCGTACGCTGACACTCACCCGCGCCCTCACACGTACGCTCCCCCTAAAGCGTCGTCGTACCCTCACCTGGACCCTAAACCGTCACCGTCCCCTAACCCTAACCCTAGCCCGAGCCCTAACCCTAACCCTTCCCCGAAGCCTGACCCTCACCCGTCCCCTAATCCTAACCCGTACGCTGACACTCACCCGCGCCCTCACACGTACGCTCCCCCTAAAGCGTCGTCGTACCCTCACCTGGACCCTAAACCGTCCCCATCCCCTAACCCTAACCCTAGCCCGAACCCTAACCCTAACCCTTCCCCGAAGCCTGACCCTCACCCGTTCCCTAATCCTAAACCGTAGGCTGACACTCACCCGCGCCCTCACACGTACGCTCCCCCTAAAGCGTCGTCGTACCCTCACCTGGACCCTAAACCGTCCCCGTCCCCTAACCCTAACCCTAGCCCGAACCCTAACCCTAACCCTTCCCCGAAGCCTGACCCTCACCCGTCCCCTAATCCTAACCCGTACGCTGACACTCACCCGCGCCCTCACACGTACGCTCCCCCTAAAGCGTCGTCGTACCCTCACCTGGACCCTAAACCGTCCCCGTCCCCTAACCCTAACCCTAGCCCGAGCCCTAACCCTAACCCTTCCCCGAAGCCTGACCCTCACCCGTCCCCTAATCCTAACCCGTACGCTGACACTCACCCGCGCCCTCACACGTACGCTCCCCCTAAAGCGTCGTCGTACCCTCACCTGGACCCTAAACCGTCCCCGTCCCCTAACCCTAACCCTAGCCCGAGCCCTAACCCTAACCCTTCCCCGAAGCCTGACCCTCACCCGTCCCCTAATCCTAACCCGTACGCTGACACTCACCCACGCCCTCACACGTACGCTCCCCCTAAAGCGTCGTCGTACCCTCACCTGGACCCTAAACGGTCCCCGTCCCCTAACCCTAACCCTAGCCCGAGCCCTAACCCTAACCCTTCCCCGAAGCCTGACCCTCACCCGTCCCCTAATCCTAACCCGTACGCTGACACTCACCCGCGCCCTCACACGTACGCTCCCCCTAAAGCGTCGTCGTACCCTCACCTGGACCCTAAACCGTCCCCGTCCTCTAACCCTAACCCTAGCCCGAGCCCTAACCCTAACCCTTCCCCGAAGCCTGACCCTCACCCGTCCCCTAATCCTAACCCGTACGCTGACACTCACCCGCGCCCTCACACGTACGCTCCCCCTAAAGCGTCGTCGTACCCTCACCTGGACCCTAAACCGTCCCCATCCCCTAACCCTAACCCTAGCCCGAACCCTAACCCTAACCCTTCCCCGAAGCCTGACCCTCACACGTTCCCTAATCCTAAACCGTAGGCTGACACTCACCCGCGCCCTCACACGTACGCTCCCCCTAAAGCGTCATCGTACCCTCACCTGGACCCTGAACCGTCCCCGTCCCCGTCCCCTAACCCTAGCCCAGCCCTAACCCTAACCCTTCCCCGAAGCCTGACCCTCACCCGTCCCCTAATCCTAACCCGTACGCTGACACTCACCCGCGCCCTCACACGTACGCTCCCCCTACAGCGTCGTCGTACCCTCACCTGGACCCTAAACCGTCCCCGTCCCCTAACCCTAACCCTAGCCCGAACCCTAACCCTAACCCTTCCCCGAAGCCTGACCCTCACCCGTCCCCTAATCCTAACCCGTACGCTGACACTCACCCGCGCCCTCACACGTACGCTCCCCCTAAAGTGTCGTCGTACCCTCACCTGGACCCTAAACCGTCCCCGTCCCCTAACCCTAACCCTAGCCCGAACCCTAACCCTAACCCTTCCCCGAAGCCTGACCCTCACCCGTCCCCTAATCCTAACCCGTACGCTGACACTCACCCGCGCCCTCACACGTACGCTCCCCCTAAAGCGTCGTCGTACCCTCACCTGGACCCTAAACCGTCCCCGTCCCCTAACCCTAACCCTAGCCCGAGCCCTAACCCTAACCCTTCCCCGAAGCCTGACCCTCACGCTTCCCCTAATCCTAACCCGTACGCTGACACTCACCTGCGCCCTCACATGTACGCTCCCCCTAAAGCGTCGTCGTACCCTCACCTGGACCCTAAACCGTCCCCGTACCCTAACCCTAACCCTAGCCCGAACCCTAACCCTAACCCTTCCCCGAAGCCTGACCCTCACCCGTCCCCTAATCCTAACCCGTACGCTGACACTCACCCGCGCCCTCACACGTACGCTCCCCCTAAAGCGTCGTCGTACCCTCACCTGGACCCTAAACCGTCCCCGTCCCCTAACCCTAACCCTAGCCCGAACCCTAACCCTAACCCTTCCCCGAAGCCTGACCCTCACCCGTCCCCTAATCCTAACCCGTACGCTGACACTCACCCGCGCCCTCACACGTACGCTCCCCCTAAAGCGTCGTCGTACCCTCACCTGGACCCTAAACCGTCCCCGTCCCCTAACCCTAACCCTAGCCCGAGCCCTAACCCTAACCCTTCCCCGAAGCCTGACCCTCACCCGTCCCCGAATCCTAACCCGTACGCTGACACTCACCCGCGCCCTCACACGTACGCTCCCCCTAAAGCGTCGTCGTACCCTCACCTGGACCCTAAACCGTCCCCGTCCCCTAACCCTAACCCTAGCCCGAGCCCTAACCCTAACCCTTCCCCGAAGCCTGACCCTCACCCGTCCCCTAATCCTAACCCGTACGCTGACACTCACCCGCGCCCTCACACGTACGCTCCCCCTAAAGCGTCGTCGTACCCTCACCTGGACCCTAAACCGTCCGCGTCCCCTAACCCTAACCCTAGCCCGAGCCCTAACCCTAACCCTTCCCCGAAGCCTGACCCTCACCCGTCCCCTAATCCTAACCCGTACGCTGACACTCACCCGTGCCCTCACACGTACACTCCCCCTAAAGCGTCGTCGTACCCTCACCTGGACCCTAAACCGTCCCCGTCCCCTAACCCTAACCCTAGCCCGAGCCCTAACCCTAATCCTTCCCCGAAGCCTGACCCTCACCCGTCCCCTAATCCTAACCCGTACGCTGACACTCACCCGCGCCCTCACACGTACGCTCCCCCTAAAGCGTCGTCGTACCCTCACCTGGACCCTAAACCGTCCCCGTCCCCTAACCCTAACCCTAGCCCGAGCCCTAACCCTAACCCTTCCCCGAAGCCTGACCCTCACCCGTCCCCTAATCCTAACCCGTACGCTGACACTCACCCGCGCCCTCACACGTACGCTCCCCCTAAAGCGTCGTCGTACCCTCACCTGGACCCTAAACCGTCCCCGTCCCCTAACCCTAACCCTAGCCCGAGCCCTAACCCTAACCCTTCCCCGAAGCCTGACCCTCACCCGTCCCCGAATCCTAACCCGTACGCTGACACTCACCCGCGCCCTCACACGTACGCTCCCCCTAAAGCGTCGTCGTACCCTCACCTGGACCCTAAACCGTCCCCGTCCCCTAACCCTAACCCTAGCCCGAGCCCTAACCCTAACCCTTCCCCGAAGCCTGACCCTCACCCGTCCCCGAATCCTAACCCGTACGCTGACACTCACCCGCGCCCTCACACGTACGCTCCCCCTAAAGCGTCGTCGTACCCTCACCTGGACCCTAAACCGTCCCCGTCCCCTAACCCTAACCCTAGCCCGAGCCCTAACCCTAACCCTTCCCCGAAGCCTGACCCTCACCCGTCCCCTAATCCTAACCCGTACGCTGACACTCACCCGCGCCCTCACACGTACGCTCCCCCTAAAGCGTCGTCGTACCCTCACCTGGACCATAAACCGTCCCCGTCCCCTAACCCTAACCCTAGCCCGAACCCTAAACCTAACACTTCCCCGAAGCCTGACCCTCACCCGTCCCCTAATCCTAACCCGTACGCTGACACTCACCCGCGCCCTCACACGTACGCTCCCCCTAAAGCGTCGTCGTACCCTCACCTGGACCCTAAACCATCCCCTAACCCTAACCCTAACCCTAGCCCGAGCCCTAACCCTAACCCTTCCCCGAAGCCTGACCCTCACCCGTCCCCTAATCCTAACCCGTACGCTGACACTCACCCGCGCCCTCACACGTACGCTCCCCCTAAAGCGTCGTCGTACCCTCACCTGGACCCTAAACCGTCCCCGTCCCCTAACCCTAACCCTAGCCCGAGCCCTAACCCAAACCCTTCCCCGAAGCCTGACCCTCACCCGTCCCCTAATCCTAACCCGTACGCTGACACTCACCCGCGCCCTCACACGTACGCTCCCCCTAAAGCGTCGTCGTACCCTCACCTGGACCCTAAACCGTCCCCGTCCCCTAACCCTAACCCTAGCCCGAGCCCTAACCCTAACCCTTCCCCGAAGCCTGACCCTCACCCGTCCCCTAATCCTAACCCGTACGCTGACACTCACCCGCGCCCTCACACGTACGCTCCCCCTAAAGCGTCGTCGTACCCTCACCTGGACCCTAAACCGTCCCCGTCCCCTAACCCTAACCCTAGCCCGAGCCCTAACCCTAACCCTTCCCCTAAGCCTGACCCTCACCCTTCCCCTAATCCTAACCCGTACGCTGACACTCACCCGCGCCCTCACATGTACGCTCCCCCTAAAGCGTCGTCGTACCCTCACCTGGACCCTAAACCGTCCCCGTCCCCTAACCCTAACCCTAGCCCGAACCCTAACCCTAACCCTTCCCCGAAGCCTGACCCTCACCCGTCCCCGAATCCTAACCCGTACGCTGACACTCACCCGCGCCCTCACACGTACCCCGCGCCCTCACACGTACGCTCCCCCTAAAGCGTCGTCGTACCCTCACCTGGACCCTAAACCGTCCCCGTCCCCTAACCCTAACCCGAACCCTAACCCTAACACTTCCCCGAAGCCTGACCCTCACCCGTCCCCTAATCCTAACCCGTACGCTGACACTCACCCGCGCCCTCACACGTACGCTCCCCCTAAAGCGTCGTCGTACCCTCACCTGGACCCTAAACAGTCCCCGTCCCCTAACCCTAACCCTAGCCCGAGCCCTAACCCTAACCCTTCCCCGAAGCCTGACCCTCACCCGTCCCCTAATCCTAACCCGTACGCTGACACTCACCCGCGCCCTCACACGTATGCTCCACGTAAAGCGTCGTCGTACCCTCACCTGGACCCTAAACCGTCCCCGTCCCCTAACCCTAACCCTAGCCCGAGCCCTAACCCTAACCCTTCCACGAAGCCTGACCCTCACCCGACCCTAATCCTAACCCGTACGCTGACACTCACCCGCGCCCTCACACGTACGCTCCCCCTAAAGCGTCGTCGTACCCTCACCTGGACCCTAAACCGTCCCCGTCCCCTAACCCTAACCCTAGCCCGAACCCTAACCCTAACCCTTCCCCGAAGCCTGAACCTCACCCGTCCCCTAATCCTAACCCGTACGCTGACACTCACCCGCGCCCTCACACGTACGCTCCCCCTAAAGCGTCGTCGTACCCTCACCTGGACCCTAAACCGTCCCCGTCCCCTAACCCTAACCCTAGTCCGAACCCTAACCCTAACCCTTCCCCGAAGCCTGACCCTCACCCGTCCCCTAATCCTAACCCGTACGCTGACACTCACCAGCGCCCTCACACGTACGCTCCCCCTAAAGCGTCGTCGTACCCTCACCTGGACCCTAAACAGTCCCCGTCCCCTAACCCTAACCCTAGCCCGAGCCCTAACCCTAACCCTTCCCCGAAGCCTGACCCTCACACGTCCCCTAATCCTAACCCGTACGCTGACACTCACCCGCGCCCTCACACGTACGCTCCCCCTAAAGCGTCGTCGTACCATCAACTGGACCCTAAACCGTCCCCGTCCCCTAACCCTAACCCTAGCCCGAACCCTAACCCTAACCCTTCCCCGAAGCCTGACCCTCACCCGTCCCCTAATCCTAACCCGTACGCTGACACTCACCCGCGCCCTCACACGTACGCTCCCCCTAAAGCGTCGTCGTACCGTCACCTGGACCCTAAACCGTCCCCGTCCCCTAACCCTAACCCTAGCCCGAGCCCTAACCCTAACCCTTCCCCGAAGCCTGACACTCACCCGTCCCCTAATCCTAACCCGTACGCTGACACTCACCCGCGCCCTCACATGTACGCTCCCCCTAAAGCGTCGTCGTACCCTCACCTGGACCCTAAACCGTCCCCTAACCCTAACACTAGCCCGAACCCTAACCCTAACCCTTCCCCGAAACCTGACCCTCACCCGTCCCCTAATCCTAACCCGTACGCTGACATTCACCCGTGCCCTCACACGTACGCTCCCCCTAAAGCGTCGTCGCACACTCACCTGGACCCTAAACCGTCCCCGTCCCCTAACCCTAACCCTAGCCCGAGCCCTAACCCTAACCCTTCCCCGAAGCCTGACCCTCACCCGTCCCCTAATCCTAACCCGTACGCTGACACTCACCCGCGCCCTCACACGTACGCTCCCCCTAAAGCGTCGTCGTACCCTCACCTGGACCCTAAACCGTCCCCGTCCCCTAACCCTAACCCTAGCCCGAGCCCTAACCCTAACCCTTCCCCGAAGCCTGACCCTCACCCGTCCCCTAATCCTAACCCGTACGCTGACACTCACCCGCGCCCTCACACGTACGCTCCCCCTAAAGCGTCGTCGTACCCTCACCTGGACCCTAAACCGTCCCCGTCCCCTAACCCTAACCCGAACCCTAACCCTAACACTTCCCCGAAGCCTGACCCTCACCCGTCCCCTAATCCTAACCCGTACGCTGACATTCACCCGCGCCCTCACACATACGCTCCCCCTAAAGCGTCGTCGTACCCTCACCTGGACCCTAAACCGTCCCCGTCCCCTAACCCTAACCCTAGCCCGAGCCCTAACCCTAACCCTTCCCCGAAGCCTGACCCTCACCCGTCCCCTAATCCTAACCCGTACGCTGACACTCACCCGCGCCCTCACACGTATGCTCCCCGTAAAGCGTCGTCGTACCCTCACCTGGACCCTAAACCGTCCCCGTCCCCTAACCCTAACCCTAGCCCGAGCCCTAACCCTAACCCTTCCACGAAGCCTGACCCTCACCCGACCCTAATCCTAACCCGTACGCTGACACTCACCCGCGCCCTCACACGTACGCTCCCCCAAAAGCGTCGTCGTACCCTCACCTGGACCCTAAACCGTCCCCGTCCCCTAACCCTAACCCTAGCCCGAACCCTAACCCTAACCCTTCCCCGAAGCCTGAACCTCACCCGTCCCCTAATCCTAACCCGTACGCTGACACTCACCCGCGCCCTCACACGTACGCTCCCCCTAAAGCGTCGTCGTACCCTCACCTGGACCCTAAACCGTCCCCGTCCCCTAACCCTAACCCTAGTCCGAACCCTAACCCTAACCCTTCCCCGAAGCCTGACCCTCACCCGTCCCCTAATCCTAACCCGTACGCTGACACTCACCAGCGCCCTCACACGTACGCTCCCCCTAAAGCGTCGTCGTACCCTCACCTGGACCCTAAACAGTCCCCGTCCCCTAACCCTAACCCTAGCCCGAGCCCTAACCCTAACCCTTCCCCGAAGCCTGACCCTCACCCGTCCCCTAATCCTAACCCGTACGCTGACACTCACCCGCGCCCTCACACGTACGCTCCCCCTAAAGCGTCGTCGTACCCTCAACTGGACCCTAAACCGTCCCCGTCCCCTAACCCTAACCCTAGCCCGAACCCTAACCCTAACCCTTCCCTGAAGCCTGACCCTCACCCGTCCCCTAATCCTAACCCGTACGCTGACACTCACCCGCGCCCTCACACGTACGCTCCCCCTAAAGCGTTGTCGTACCCTCACCTGGACCCTAAACCGTCCCCGTCCCCTAACCCTAACCCTAGCCCGAACCCTAACCCTAACCCTTCCCCGAAGCCTGACCCTCACCCGTCCCCTAATCCTAACCCGGACGCTGACACTCACCCGCGCCCTCACACGTACGCTCCCCCTAAAGCGTCGTCGTACCCTCACCTGGTCCCTAAACCGTCCCCGTCCCCTAACCCTAACCCTAGCCCGAAACCTAACACTAACCCTTCCCCGAAGCCTGACACTCACCCGTCCCCTAATCGTAACCCGTACGCTGACACTCAGCCGCGCCCTCACACGTACGCTCCCCCTAAAGCGTCGTCATACCCTCACCTTGACCCTAAACCGTCCCCGTCCCCTAACCCTAACCCTAGCCCGAACCCTAACCCTAACACTTCCCCGAAGCGTGACCCTCACCCGTCCCCTAATCCTAACCCGTACGCTGACATTCACCCGCGCCCTCACACGTACGCTCCCCATAAAGCGTCGTCGTACCCTCACCTGGACCCTAAACCGTCCCCGTCCCCTAACCCTAACCCTAGCCCGAGCCCTAACCCTAACCCTTCCCCGAAGCCTGACCCTCACCCGTCCCCTAATCCTAACCCGTACGCTGACACTCACCCGCGCCCTCACACGTACGCTCCCCCTGAAGCGTGGTCGTACCGTCACCTGGACCCTAAACCGTCCCCGTCCCCTAACCCTAACCCTAGCCCGAGCCCTAACCCTAACCCTTCCCCGAAGCCTGACCCTCACCCGTCCCCTAATCCTAACCCGTACGCTGACACCCACCCGCGCCCTCACACGTACGCTCCCCCTAAAACGTCGTCGTACCCTCACCTGGACCCTAAACCGTCCCCGTGCCCTAACCCTAACCCTAGCCCGAACCCTAACCCTAACCCTTCCCCGAAGCCTGACCCTCACCCGTCCCCTAATCCTAACCCGTACGCTGACAGTCACCCGCGCCCTCACACGTACGCTCCCCCTAAAGCGTCGTCGTACCCTCACCTGGACCCTAATCCGTCCCCGTCCCCTAACCCTAACCCTAGCCCGAACCCTAACCCTAACCCTTTCCCGAAGCCTGACCCTCACCAGTCCCCTAATCCTAACCCGTACGCTGACACTCACCCGCGCCCTCACACGTACCCTCCCCCTAAAGCGTCGTCGTACCCTCACCTGGACCCTAAACCGTCCCCGTCCCCTAACCCTATCCCTAGCCCGAACCCTAACCCTAACCCTTCCCCGAAGCCTGACCCTCACCCGTCCCCTAATCCTAACCCGTACGCTGACATTCACCTGCGCCCTCACACGTACGCTCCCCCTAAAGCGTCGTCGTACCCTCACCTGGACCCTAAACCGTCCCCGTCCCCTAACCCTAACCCTAGCCCGAACCCTAACCCTAACCCTTCCCCGAAGCCTGACCCTCACCCGTCCCCTAATCCTAACCCGTACGCTGACACTCACCCGCGCCCTCACACGTACGCTCCCCCTAAAGCGTCGTCGTACCCTCACCTGGACCCTAAACCGTCCCCGTCCCCTAACCCTAACCCTAGCCCGAACCCTAACCCTAAACCTTCCCCGAAGCCTGACCCTCACCCGTCCCCTAATCCTAACCCGTACGCTGACACTCACCCGCGCCCTCACACGTACGCTCCCCCTAAAGCGTCGTCGTACCCTCACCTGGACCCTAAACCGTCCCCGTCCCCTAATCCTAACCCTAGCCCGAACCCTAACCCTAACCCTTCCCCGAAGCCTGACCCTCACCCGTCCCCTAATCCTAAACCGTACGCTGACACTCACCCGCGCCCTCACACGTACGCTCCCCCTAAAGCGTCGTCGTACCCTCACCTGGACCCTAAACCGTCCCCGTCCCCTAACCCTAACCCTAGCCCGAACCCTAACCCTAACCCTTCCCCGAAGCCTGACCCTCACCCGTCCCCTAATCCTAACCCGTATGCTGACACCCACGCCCTCACACGTACGCTCCCCCTAAAGCGTCGTCGTACCCTCACCAGGACCCTAAACCGTCCCCGTCCCCTAACCCTAAACCTAGCCCGAACCCTAACCCTAACCCTTCCCCGAAGCCTGACCCTCACCCGTCCCCTAATACTAACCCGTACGCTGACACTCACCCGCGCCCTCACACGTACGCTCCCCCTAAAGCGTCGTCGTACCCTCACCTGGACCCTAAACCGTCCCCTAACCCTAACCCTAACCCTAGCCCGAACCCTAACCCTAACCCTTCCCCGAAGCCTGACCCTCACCCGTCCCCTAATCCTAACCCGTACGCTGACACTCACCCGCGCCCTCACACGTACGCTCCCCCTAAAGCGTCATCGTACCCTCACCTGGACCCTAAACCGTCCCTGTCCCGTAACCCTAACCCTAGCCCGAACCCTAGCCCTAACCCTTCCCCGAAGCCTGACCCTCACCCGTCCCCTAATCCTAACCCGTACGCTGACACTCACCCGCGCCCTCACACGTACGCTCCCCCTAAAGCGTCGTCGTACCCTCACCTGGACCCTAAACCGTCCCCGTCCACTAACCCTAACCCTAGCCCGAACCCGAACCCTAACCCTTCCCCGAAGCCTGACCCTCACTCGTCCCCTAATCCTAACCCGTACGCTGACACTCACCCGCGCCCTCACACGTACGCTCCACCTAAAGCGTCGTCGTACCCTCACCTGGACCCTAAACCGTCCCCGTCCCCTAACCCTAACCCTAGCCCGAACCCTAACCCTAACCCTTCCCCGAAGCCTGACCCTCACCCGTCCCCTAATCCTAACCCATACGCTGACACTCACCCGCGCCCTCACACGTACGCTCCCCCTAAAGTGTCGTCGTACCCTCACCTGGACCCTAAACCGTCCCCGTCCCCTAACCCTAACCCTAGCCCGAACCCTAACCCTAACCCTTCCCCGAAGCCTGACCCTCACCCGTCCCCTAATCCTAACCCGTACGCTGACACCCACCCGCGCCCTCACACGTACGCTCCCCCTAAAGCGTCGTCGTACCCTCACCTGGACCCTAAACCGTCCCCGTCCCCTAACCCTAACCCTAGCCCGAACCCTAACCCTAACCCTTCCCCGAAGCCTGACCCTCACCCGTCCCCTAATCCTAACCCGTACGCTGACACTCACCCGCGCCCTCACACGTACGCTCCCCCTAAAGCGTCGTCGTACCCTCACCTGGACCCTAAACCGTCCCCGTCCCCTAACCCTAACCCTAGCCCGAACCCTAACCCTAACCCTTCCCCGAAGCCTGACCCTCACCCGTCCCCTAATCCTAACCCGTACGCTGACACTCACCCGCGCCCTCACACGTACGCTCCCCCTAAAGCGTCGTCGTACCCTCACCTGGACCCTAAACCGTCCCCGTCCCCTAACCCTAACCCTAGCCCGAACCCTAAACCTAACCCTTCCCCGAAGCCTGACCCTCACCCGTCCCCTAATCCTAACCCGTACGCTGACACTCACCCGCGCCCTCACACGTACGCTCCCCGTAAAGCGTCGTCGTACCCTCACCTGGACCCTAAACCGTCCCCGTCCCCTAACCCTAACCCTAGCCCAAACCCTAACCCTAACCCTTCCCCGAAGCCTGACCCTCACCCGTCCCCTAATCCTAACCCGTACGCTGACACTCACCCGCGCCCTCAAACGTACGCTCCCCCTAAAACGTCGTCGTACCCTCATCTGGACCCTAAACCGTCCCCGTCCCCTAACCCTAACCCTAGCCCGAACCCTAACCCTAACCCTTCCCCGAAGCCTGACCCTCACCCGTCCCCTAATCCTAACCCCTACGCTGACACCCACCCGCGTCCTCACACGTACGCTCCCCCTAAAGCGTCGTCGTACCCTCACCTGGACCCTAAACCGTCCCCGTCCCCTAACCCTAACCCTAGCCCGAGCCCTAACCCTAACCCTTCCCCGAAGCCTGACCCTCACCCGTCCCCTAATCCTAACCCGTACGCTGACACTCACCCGCGCCCTCACACGTACGCTCCCCCTAAAGCGTCGTCGTACCCTCACCTGGACCCTAAACCGTTCCCGTCCCCTAACCCTAACCCTAGCCCGAGCCCTAACCCTAACCCTTCCCCGAACCCTGACCCTCACCCGTCCCCTAATCCTAACCCGTACGCTGACAGTCACCCGCGCCCTCACACGTACACTCCCCCTAAAGCGTCGTCGTACCTTCACCTGGACCCTAAACCGTCCCCGTCCCCTAACCCTAACCCTAGCCCGAACCCTAACCCTAACCCTTCCCCGATTCCTGACCCTCACCCGTCCCCTAATCCTAACCCGTACGCTGACACTCACCCGCGCCCTCACACGTACGCTCCCCCTAAAGCGTCGTCGTACCCTCACCTGGACCCTAAACCGTCCCCGTCCCCTAACCCTAACCCTAGCCCGAACCCTAACCCTAACCCTTCCCCGAAGCCTGACCCTCACCCGTCCCCTAATCCTAACCCGTACGCTGACACTCACCCGCGCCCTCACACGTACGCTCCCCCTAAAGCGTCGTCGTACCCTCACCTGGACCCTAAACCGTCCCCGTCCCCTAACCCTAACCCTAGCCCGAGCCCTAACCCTAACCCTTCCCCGAAGCCTGACCCTCACCCGTCCCCTAATCCTAACCCGTACGCTGACACTCACCCGCGCCCTCACACGTACGCTCCCCCTAAAGCGTCGTCGTACCCTCACCTGGACCCTAAACCGTCCCCGTACCCTAACCCTAACCCTAGCCCGAGCCCTAACCCTAACCCTTCCCCGAAGCCTGACCCTCACCCGTCCCCTAATCCTAACCCGTACGCTGACACTCACCCGCGCCCTCACACGTACGCTCCCCCTAAAGCGTCGTCGTACCCTCACCTGGACCCTAAACCGTCCCCGTCCCCTAACCCTAACCCTAGCCCGAGC
This sequence comes from Orcinus orca, assembly GCF_937001465.1. Taxonomy (NCBI): domain Eukaryota; kingdom Metazoa; phylum Chordata; class Mammalia; order Artiodactyla; family Delphinidae; genus Orcinus; species Orcinus orca. Next base: position 24,987 of record NW_026044108.1, read on the forward strand.
CTTAACCCTAACCCTTCCCCGAAGCCTGACCCTCACCCGTCCCCTAATCCTAACCCGTACGCTGACACTCACCCGCGCCCTCACACGTACGCTCCCCCTAAAGCGTCGTCGTACCCTCACCTGGACCCTAAACCGTCCCCGTCCCCTAACCCTAACCCTAGCCCGAGCTTTAACCCTAACCCTTCCCCGAAGCCTGACCCTCACCCGTCCCCTAATCCTAACCCGTACGCTGACACTCACCAGCACCCTCACACGTACGCTCCCCCTAAAGCGTCGTCGTACCCTCACCTGGACCCTAAACCGTCCCCGTCCCCTAACCCTAACCCTAGCCCGAGCCCTAACCTTAACCCTTCCCCGAAGCCTGACCCTCACCCGTCCCCTAATCCTAACCCGTACGCTGACACTCACCCGCGTCCTCACACGTACGCTCCCCCTAAAGCGTCGTCGTACCCTCACCTGGACCCTAAACCGTCCCCGTCCCCTAACCCTAACCCTAGCCCGAGCCCTAACCCTAACCCTTCCCCGAAGCCTGACCCTCACCCGTTCCCTAATCCTAACCCGTACCCTGACACTCACCCGCGCCCTCACACGTACGCTCCCACTAAAGCGTCGTCGTACCCTCACCTGGACCCTAAACCGTCCCCGTCCCCTAACCCTAACCCTAGCCCGAGCCCTAACCCTAACACTTCCCCGAAGCCTGACCCTCACCCGTCCCCTAATCCTAACCCGTACGCTGACACTCACCCCCGCCCTCACACGTATGCTCCCCCTAAAGCATCGTCGTACCCTCACCTGGACCCTAAACAGTCCCCGTCCCCTAACCCTAACCCTAGCCCGAGCCCTAACCCTAACCCTTCCCCGAAGCCTGACCCTCACCCGTCCCCTAATCCTAAACCGTGCGCTGACAGTCACCCGCGCCCTCACACGTACGCTCCCCCTAAAGCGTCGTCGTACCCTCACCTGGACCCTAAACCGTCCCCGTCCCCTAACCCTAACCCTAGCCCTAGCCCTAACCCTAACCCTTCCCCGAAGCCTGACCCTCACCTGTCCCCTAATCCTAACCCGTACGCTGACACTCACCCGCGCCCTCACACGTACGCTCCCCCTAAAGCGTCGTCGTACCCTCACCTGGACCCTAAACCGTCCCCGTCCCCTAACCCTAACCCTAGCCCGAACCCTAACCCTAACCCTTCCCCGAAGCCTGACCCTCACCCGTCCCCTAATCCTAACCCGTACGCTGACACTCACCCGCGCCCTCACACGTACGCTCCCCCTAAAGCGTCGTCGTACCCTCACCTGGACCCTAAACCGTCCCCGTCCCCTAACCCTAACCCTAGCCCGAGCCCTAACCCTAACACTTCCCCGAAGCCTGACCCTCACCCGTCCCCTAATCCTAACCCGTACGCTGACACTCACCCGCGCCCTCACACGTACGCTCCCCCTAAAGCGTCGTCGTACCCTCACCTGGACCCTAAACCGTCCCCGTCCCCTAACCCTAACCCTAGCCCGAACCCTACCCCTAACCCTTCCCCGAAGCCTGACCCTCACCCGTCCCCTAATCCTAACCCGTACGCTGACACTCACCCGCCCCCTCACACGTACGCTCCCCCTAAAGCGTCGTCGTACCCTCACCTGGACCCTAAACCGTCCCCGTCCCCTAACCCTAACCCCAGCCCGAACCCTATCCCTAACCCTTCCCCGAAGCCTGACCCTCACCCGTCCCCTAATCCTAACCCGTACACTGACACTCACCCGCGCCCTCACACATACTCTCCCCCTAAAGCGTCGTCGTACCCTCACCTGGACCCTAAACCGTCCCCGTCCCCTAACCCTAACCCTAGCCCGAACACTAACCCTAACCCTTCCCCGAAGCCTGACCCTCACCCGTCCCCTAATCCTAACCCGGACGCTGACACTCACCCGCGCCCTCACACGTACGCTCCCCCTAGAGCGTCGTCGTACCCTCACCTGGACCCTAAACCGTCCCCGTCCCCTAAACCTAACCCTAGCCCGAGCCCTAACCCTAACCCTTCCCCGAAGCCTGACCCTCACCCGTCCCCTAATAGTAACCCGTACGCTGACATTCACCCGCGCCCTCACACGTACGCTCCCCCTAAAGCGTCGTCGTACCCTCACCTGGACCCTAAACCGTCCCCGTCCCCTAACCCTAACCCTAGCCCGAGCCCTAACCCTAACCCTTCCCCGAAGCCTGACCCTCACCCGTCCCCTAATCCTAACCCGTACGCTGACACTCACCCGCGCCCTCACACGTACGCTCCCCCTAAAGCGTCGTCGTACCCTCACCTGGACCCTAAACCGTCCCCGTCCCCTAACCCTAACCCTAGCCCGAGCCCTAACCCTAACCTTCCCCGGAAGCCTGACCCTCACCCGTCCCCTAATCCTAACCCGTACGCTGACACTCACCCGAGCCCTCACACGTACGCTCCCCCTAAAGCGTCGTCGTACCCTCACCTGGACCCTAAACCGTCCCCGTCCCCTAACCCTAACCCTAGCCCGAGCCCTAACCCTAACCCTTCCCCGAAACCTGACCCTCACCCGTCCCCTAATCCTAACCCGTATGCTGACACTCAACCGCGCCCTCACACGTACGCTCCCCCTAAAGCGTCGTCGTACCCTCACCTGGACCCTAAACCGTCCCCGTCCCCTAACCCTAACCCTAGCCCGAGCCCTAACCCTAACCCTTCCCCGAAGCCTGACCCTCACCCGTCCCCTAATCCTAACCCGTACGCTGACACTCACCCGCGCCCTCACACGTAGGCTCCCCCTAAAGCGTCGTCGTACCCTCACCTGGACCCTAAACCGTCCCCATCCCCTAACCCTAACCCTAGCCCGAACCCTAACCCTAACCCTTCCCCGAAGCCTGACCCTCACCCGTCCCCTAATCCTAACCCGTACGCTGACACTCACCCGCGCCCTCACACGTATGCTCCCCCTAAAGCGTCGTCGTACCCTCACCTGGACCCTAAACCGTCCCCGTAACCTAACCCTAACCCTAGCACGAACCCTAACCCTAACCCTTCCCCGAAGCCTGACCCTCACCCGTCCCCTAATACTAACCCGTACGCTGACACTCACCCGCGCCCTCACACGTACGCTCCCCCTAAAGCGTCGTCGTACCCTCACCTGGACCCTAAACCGTCCCCGTCCCCTAACCCTAACCCTAGCCCGAATCCTAACCCTAACCCTTCCCCGAAGCCTGAACCTCACCCGTCCCCTAATCCTAACCCGTACGCTGACACTCACCCACGCCCTCACACGTACGCTCCCCCTAAAGCGTCGTCGTACCCTCACCTGGTCCCTAAACCGTCCCCGTCCCCTAACCCTAACCCTAGCCCGAACCCTAACCCTAACCCTTCCCCGAAGCCTGACCCTCACCCTTCCCATAATCCTAACCCGTACGCTGACACTCACCCACGCCCTCACACGTACGCTCCCCCTAAAGCGTCGTCGTACCCTCACCTGGACCCTAAACCGTCCCCGTCCCCTAACCCTAACCCTAGCCCGAGACGTAACCCTAAACCTTCCCCGAAGCCTGACCCTCACCCGTCCCCTAATCCTAACCCGTACACTGACACTCACCCGCGCCCTCACACGTACGCTCCCCCTAAAGCGTCGTCGTACCCTCACCTGGACCCTAAACCGTCCCCGTCCCCTAACCCTAACCCTGCCCGAGCCCTAACCCTAACCCTTCCCCGAAGCCTGACCCTCACCCGTCCCCTAATCCTAACCCGTACGCTGACACTCACCCGCGCCCTCACACGTACGCTCCCCCTAAAGCGTCGTCGTACCCTCACCTGGACCCTAAACCGTCCCCGTCCCCTAACCCTAACCCGAGCCCGAGCCCTAACCCTAACCCTTCCCCGAAGCCTGACCCTCACCCGTCACCTAATCCTAAACCGTACGCTGACACTCACCCGCGCCCTCACACGTACGCTCCCCCTAAAGCGTCGTCGTACCCTCACCTGGACCCTAAACCGTCCCCGTCCCCTAACCCTAACCCTAGACCGAGCCCTAACACTAACCCTTCCCCGAAGCCTGACCCTCACCCGTCCCCTAATCCTAACCCGTACGCTGACACTCACCCGCGCCCTCACACGTACGCTCCCCCTAAAGCGTCGTCGTACCCTCACCTGGACCCTAAACCGTCCCCGTCCCCTAACCCTAACCCTAGCCCGAGCCCTAACCCTAACCCTTCCCCGAAGCCTGACCCTCACCCGTCCCCTAATCCTAAACCGTACGCTGACATTCACCCGCGCCCTCACACGTACGCTCCCCCTAAAGCGTCGTCGTACCCTCACCAGGACCCTAAACCGTCCCCGTCCCCTAACCCTAACCCTAGCCCGAGCCCTAACCCTAACCCTTCCCCGAAGCCTGACCCTCACCCGTCCCCTAATCCTAACCCGTACGCTGACACTCACCCGCGCCCTCACACGTACGCTCCCCCTAAAGCGTCGTCGTACCCTCACCTGGACCCTAAACCGTCCCCGTCCCCTAACCCTAACCCTAGCCCGAGCCCTAACCCTAACCCTTCCCGGAAGCCTGACCCTCACCCGTCCCCTAATCCTAACCCGTACGCTGACACTCACCCGAGCCCTCACACGTATGCTCCCCCTAAAGCGTCGTCGTAACCTCACCTGGACCCTAAACCGTCCCCGTCCCCTAACCCTAACCCTAGCCCGAGCCCTAACCCTAACCCTTCCCCGAAACCTGACCCTCACCCGTCCCCTAATCCTAACCCGTATGCTGACACTCAACCGCGCCCTCACACGTACGCTCCCCCTAAAGCGTCGTCGTACCCTCACCTGGACCCTAAACCGTCCCCGTCCCCTAACCCTAACCCTAGCCCAAGCGCTAACCCTAACCCTTCCCCGAAGCCTGACCCTCACCCGTCCCCTAATCCTAACCCGTACGCTGACACTCACCCGCGCCCTCACACGTACGCTCCCCCTAAAGCGTCGTCGTACCCTCACCTGGACCCTAAACCGTCCCCGTCCCCTAACCCTAACCCTAGCCCGAACCCTAACCCTAACCCTTCCCCGAAGCCTGACCCTCACCCGTCCCCTAATCCTAACCCGTACGCTGACACTCACCCGCGCCCTCACACGTACGCTCCCCCTAAAGCGTCGTCGTACCCTCACCTGGACCCTAAACCGTCCCCGTAACCTAACCCTAACCCTAGCACGAACCCTAACCCTAACCCTTCCCCGAAGCCTGACCCTCACCCGTCCCCTAATCCTAACCCGTACGCTGACACTCACCCGCGCCCTCACACGTACGCTCCCCCTAAAGCGTCGTCGTACCCTCACCTGGACCCTAAACCGTCCCCGTCCCCTAACCCTAACCCTAGCCCGAATCCTAACCCTAACCCTTCCCCGAAGCCTGAACCTCACCCGTCCCCTAATCCTAACCCGTACGCTGACACTCACCCACGCCCTCACACGTACGCTCCCCCTAAAGCGTCGTCGTACCCTCACCTGGACCCTAAACCGTCCCCGTCCCCTAACCCTAACCCTGCCCGAGCCCTAACACTAACCCTTCCCCGAAGCCTGACCCTCACCCGTCCCCTAATCCTAACCCGTACGCTGACACTCACCCGCGCCCTCACACGTACGCTCCCCCTAAAGCGTCGTCGTACCCTCACCTGGACCCTAAACCGTCCCCGTCCCCTAACCCTAACCCTAGCCCGAACCCTAACCCTAACCCTTCCCCGAAGCCTGACCCTCACCCGTCCCCTAATCCTAACCCGTACGCTGACACTCACCCGCGCCCTCACACGTACGCTCCCCCTAAAGCGTCGTCGTACCCTCACCTGGACCCTAAACCGTCCCCGTCCCCTAACCCTAACCCTAGCCCGAACCCTAACCCTAACCCTTCCCCGAAGCCTGACCCTCACCCGTCCCCTAATCCTAACCCGTACGCTGACACTCACCCGCGCCCTCACACGTACGCTCCCCCTAAAGCGTCGTCGTACCCTCACCTGGACCCTAAACCGTCCCCGTCCCCTAACCCTAACCCTAGCCCGAATCCTAACCCTAACCCTTCCCCGAAGCCTGAACCTCACCCGTCCCCTAATCCTAACCCGTACGCTGACACTCACCCACGCCCTCACACGTACGCTCCCCCTAAAGCGTCGTCGTACCCTCACCTGGACCCTAAACCGTCCCCGTCCCCTAACCCTAACCCTGCCCGAGCCCTAACACTAACCCTTCCCCGAAGCCTGACCCTCACCCGTCCCCTAATCCTAACCCGTACGCTGACACTCACCCGCGCCCTCACACGTACGCTCCCCCTAAAGAGTCGTCGTACCCTCACCTGGACCCTAAACCGTCCCCGTCCCCTAACCCTAACCCGAGCCCGAGCCCTAACCCTAACCCTTCCCCGAAGCCTGACCCTCACCCGTCACCTAATCCTAAACCGTACGCTGACACTCACCCGCGCCCTCACACGTACGCTCCCCCTAAAGCGTCGTCGTACCCTCACCTGGACCCTAAACCGTCCCCGTCCCCTAACCCTAACCCTAGACCGAGCCCTAACACTAACCCTTCCCCGAAGCCTGACCCTCACCCGTCCCCTAATCCTAACCCGTACGCTGACACTCACCCGCGCCCTCACACGTACGCTCCCCATAAAGCGTCGTCGTACCCTCACCTGGACCCTAAACCGTCCCCGTCCCCTAACCCTAACCCTAGCCCGAGCCCTAACCCTAACACTTCCCCGAAGCCTGACCCTCACCCGTCCCCTAATCCTAACCCGTACGCTGACACTCACCCGCGCCCTCACACGTACGCTCCCCCTAAAGCGTCGTCGTACCCTCACCTGGACCCTAAACCGTCCCGTCCCCTAACCCTAACCGTAGCCCGAACCCTAACCCTCACCCTTCCCCGAAGCCTTACCCTCACCCGTCCCCTAATCCTAACCCGTACGCTGACACTCACCCGCGCCCTCACACGTACCCTCCCCCTAAAGCGTCGTCGTACCCTCACCTGGACCCTAAACCGTCCCCGTCCCCGTCCCCTAACCTTAGCCCGAGCCCTAACCCTAACACTTCCCCGAAGCCTGACCCTCACCCGTCCCCTAATCCTAACCCGTACGCTGACACTCACCCGCTCCCTCACACGTACGCTCCCCCTAAAGCGTCGTCGTACCCTCACCTGGACCCTAAACCGTCCCCGTCCCCTAACCCTAACCCTAGCCCGAGCCCTAACCCTAACCCTTCCCCGAAGCCTGACCCTCACCCGTCCCCTAATCCTAACCCGTATGCTGACACTCACCTGCGCCCTCACACGTACGCTCCCCCTAAAGCGTCGTCGTACCCTCACCTGGACCCTAAACAGTCCCCGTCCCCTAACCCTAACCCTAGCCCGAACCCTAACCCTAACCCTTCCCCGAAGCCTAACCCTCACCCGTCCCCTAATCCTAACCCGTACGCTGACTCTCACCCGCGCCCTCACACGTACGCTCCCCCTAAAGCGTCGTCGTACCCTCACCTGGACCCTAAACCGTCCCCGTCCCCTAACCCTAACCCTAGCCCGAGCCCTAACCCTAACCCTTCCCCGAAGCCTGACCCTCACCCGTCCCCTAATCCTAACCCGTACGCTGACACTCACCCGCGCCCTCACACGTACGCTCCCCCTAAAGCGTCGTCGTACCCTCACCTGGACCCTAAACCGTCCCCGTCCCCTAACCCTAAACCTAGCCTGAGCCCTAACCCTAACCCTTCCCCGAAGACTGACCCTCACACGTCCCCTAATCCTAACCCGTACGCTGACACGCACCCGCGCCCTCACACGTACGCTCCCCCTAAAGCGTCGTCGTACCCTCACCTGGACCCTAAACCGTCCCCGTCCCCTAACCCTAACCCTAGACCGAGCCCTAACACTAACCCTTCCCCGAAGCCTGACACTCACCCGTCCCCTAATCCTAACCCGTACGCTGACACTCACCCGCGCCCTCACACGTACGCTCCCCCTAAAGCGTCGTCGTACCCTCACCTGGACCCTAAACCGTCGCCGTCCCCTAACCCTAACCCTAGCCCGAGCCATAACCCTAAAACTTCCCCGAAGCCTGACCCTCACCCGTCCCCTAATCCTAACCCGTACGCTGACACTCACCCGCACCCTCACACGTACGCTCCCCCTAAAGCGTCGTCGTACCCTCACCTGGACCCTAAACCGTCCCGTCCCCTAACCCTAACCATAGCCCGAACCCTAACCCTCACCCTTCCCCGAAGCCTGACCCTCACCCGTCCCCTAATCCTAACCCGTACGCTGACACTCACCCGCGCCCTCACACGTACGCTCCCCCTAAAGCGTCGTCGTACCCTCACCTGGACCCTAAACCGTCCCCATCCCCGTCCCCTAACCCTAGCCCGAGCCCTAACCCTAACACTTCCCCGAAGCCTGACCCTCACCCGTCCCCTAATCCTAACCCGTACGCTGACACTCACCCGCGCCCTCACACGTACGCTCCCCTTAAAGCGTCGTCGTACCCTCACCTGGACCCTAAACCGTCCCGTCCCCTAACCCTAACCCTAGCCCGAACCCTAACCCTCACCCTTCCCCGAAGCCTGACCCTCACCCGTCCCCTAATCCTAACCCGTACCCTGACACTCACCCGCGCCCTCACACGTACGCTCCCCCTAAAGCGTCGTCGTACCCTCACCTGGACCCTAAACCGTCCCCGTCCCCTAACCCTAACCCTAGCCCGAGCCCTAACCCTAACCCTTCCCAGAAGCCTGACCCTCACCCGTCCCCTAATCCTAACCCGTACGCTGACACTCACCCGCGCCCTCACACGTACGCTCCCCCTAAAGCGTCGTCGTACCCTCACCTGGTCCCTAAACCGTCCCCGTCCCCTAACCCTAACCCTAGCCCGAACCCTAACCCTAACACTTCCCCGAAGCCTGACCCTCACCCGTCCCCTAATCCTAACCCGTATGCTGACACTCACCCGCGCCCTCACACGTACGCTCCCCATAAAGCGTCGTCGTACACTCACCTGGACCCTAAACCGTTCCCGTCCCCTAACCCTAACCCTAGCCCGAACCCTAACCCTAACACTTCCCCGAAGCCTGACCCTCATCCGTCCCCTAATCCTAACCCGTACGCTGACACTCACCCGCGCCCTCACACGTACGCTCCCCCTAAAGCGTCGTCGTACCCTCACCTGGACCCTAAACCGTCCCCGTCCCCTAATCCTAACCCTAGCCCGAGCCCTAACCCTAACCCTTCCCCGAAGCCTGACCCTCACCCGTCCCCTAATCCTAACCCGTACGCTGACACTCACCCGCGCCCTCACACATACGCTCCCCCTAAAGCGTCGTCATACCCTCACCTGCACCCTAAACCGTCCCCGTCCCCTAACCCTAACCCTAGCCCGAGCCCTAACCCTAACCCTTCCCCGAAGCCTGACCCTCACCCGTCCCCTAATCCTAACCCGTACGCTGACACTCACCCGCGCCCTCACACGTACGCTCCCCCTAAAGCGTCGTCGTACCCTCACCTGGACCCTAAACCGTCTCCGTCCCCTAATCCTAACCCTAGCCCGAGCCCTAACCCTAACCCTTCCCCGAAGCCTGACCCTCACCCGTCCCCTAATCCTAACCCGTACGCTGACACTCACCCGTGCCATCACACATACGCTCCCCCTAAAGCGTCGTCATACCCTCACCTGCACCCTAAACCGTCCCCGTCCCCTAACCCTAACCCTAGCCCGAGCCCTAACCCTAACCCTTCCCCGAAGCCTGACCCTCACCCATCCCCTAATCCTAACCCGTACGCTGACACTCACCCGCGCCCTCACACGTACGCTCCCCCTAAAGCGTCGTCGTACCCTCACCTGGACCCTAAACCGTCCCCGTCCCCTAACCCTAACCCTAGCCCGAGCCCTAACCCTACCCCTTCCCCGAAGCCTGACCCTCACACGTCCCCTAATCCTAACCCGTACGCTGACACTCACCCGTGCCCTCACACGTACGCTCCCCCTAAAGCGTCGTCGTACCCTCACCTGGACCCTAAACCGTCCCGTCCCCTAACCCTAACCCTAGCCCGAGCCCTAACACTAACCCTTCCCCGAAGCCTGACCCTCACACGTCCCCTAATCCTAACCCGTACGCTGACACTCACCCGCGCCCTCACACGTACGCTCCCCCTAAAGCGTCGTCGTACCCTCACCTGGACCCTAAACCGTCCCCGTCCCCTAACCCTAACCCTAGCCCGAGCCCTAACCCTAACACTTCCCCGAAGCCTGACCCTCACACGTCCCCTAATCCTAACCCGTACGCTGACACTCACCCGTGCCCTCACACGTACGCTCCCCCTAAAGCGTCGTCGTACCCTCACCTGGACCCTAAACCGTCCCCGTCCCCTAACACTAACCCTAGCCCGAGCCCTAACACTAACCCTTCCCCGAAGCCTGACCCTCACCCGTCCCCTAATCCTAACCCGTACGCTGACACTCACCCGCGCCCTCACACGTACGCTCCCCCTAAAGCGTCGTCGTACCCTCACCTGGACCCTAAACCGTCCCCGTCCCCTAACCCTAACCCTAGCCCGAGCCCTAACCCTAACCCTTCCCCGAAGCCTGACCCTCACCCGTCCCCTAATCCTAACCCGTACGCTGACACTCACACGCGCCCTCACACGTACGCTCCCCCTAAAGCGTCGTCGTACCCTCACCTGGACCCTAAACCGTCCCCGTCCCCTAATCCTAACCCTAGCCCGAGCCCTAACCCTAACCCTTCCCCGAAGCCTGACCCTCACCCGTCCCCTAATCCTAACCCGTACGCTGACACTCACCCGTGCCCTCACACATACGCTCCCCCTAAAGCGTCGTCATACCCTCACCTGCACCCTAAACCGTCCCCGTCCCCTAACCCTAACCCTAGCCCGAGCCATAACCCTAACCCTTCCCCGAAGCCTGACCCTCACCCATCCCCTAATCCTAACCCGTAAGCTGACACTCACCCGCGCCCTCACACGTACGCTCCCCCTAAAGGGTCGTCGTACCCTCACCTGGACCCTAAACCGTCCCCGTCCCCTAACCCTAACCCTAGCCCGAGCCCTAACCCTAACCCTTCCCCGAAGCCTGACCCTCACACGTCCCCTAATCCTAACCCGTACGCTGACACTCACCCGTGCCCTCACACGTACGCTCCCCCTAAAGCGTCGTCGTACCCTCACCTGGACCCTAAACCGTCCCGTCCCCTAACCCTAACCCTAGCCCGAGCCCTAACACTAACCCTTCCCCGAAGCCTGACCCTCACACGTCCCCTAATCCTAACCCGTACGCTGACACTCACCTGCGCCCTCACACGTACGCTCCCCCTAAAGCGTCGTCGTACCCTCACCTGGACTCTAAACCGTCCCCGTCCCCTAAACCTAACCCTAGCCCGAGCCCTAACCCTAACACTTCCCCGAAGCCTGACCCTCACACGTCCCCTAATCCTAACCCGTATGCTGACACTCACCCGCGCCCTCACACGTACGCTCCCCATAAAGCGTCGTCGTACACTCACCTGGACCCTAAACCGTTCCCGTCCCCTAACCCTAACCCTAGCCCGAACCCTAACCCTAACACTTCCCCGAAGCCTGACCCTCATCCGTCCCCTAATCCTAACCCGTACGCTGACACTCACCCGCGCCCTCACACGTACGCTCCCCCTAAAGCGTCGTCGTACCCTCACCTGGACCCTAAACCGTCTCCGTCCCCTAATCCTAACCCTAGCCCGAGCCCTAACCCTAACCCTTCCCCGAAGCCTGACCCTCACCCGTCCCCTAATCCTAACCCGTACGCTGACACTCACCCGTGCCCTCACACATACGCTCCCCCTAAAGCGTCGTCATACCCTCACCTGCACCCTAAACCGTCCCCGTCCCCTAACCCTAACCCTAGCCCGAGCCCTAACCCTAACCCTTCCCCGAAGCCTGACCCTCACCCATCCCCTAATCCTAACCCGTAAGCTGACACTCACCCGCGCCCTCACACGTACGCTCCCCCTAAAGCGTCGTCGTACCCTCACCTGGACCCTAAACCGTCCCCGTCCCCTAACCCTAACCCTAGCCCGAGCCCTAACCCTAACCCTTCCCCGAAGCCTGACCCTCACACGTCCCCTAATCCTAACCCGTACGCTGACATTCACCCGTGCCCTCACACGTACGCTCCCCCTAAAGCGTCGTCGTACCCTCACCTGGACCCTAAACCGTCCCGTCCCCTAACCCTAACCCTAGCCCGAGCCCTAACACTAACCCTTCCCCGAAGCCTGACCCTCACACGTCCCCTAATCCTAACCCGTACGCTGACACTCACCCGCGCCCTCACACGTACGCTCCCCCTAAAGCGTCGTCGTACCCTCACCTGGACCCTAAACCGTCCCCGTCCCCTAACCCTAACCCTAGCCCGAGCCCTAACCCTAACACTTCCCCGAAGCCTGACCCTCACACGTCCCCTAATCCTAACCCGTACGCTGACACTCACCCGTGCCCTCACACGTACGCTCCCCCTAAAGCGTCGTCGTACCCTCACCTGGACCCTAAACCGTCCCCGTCCCCTAACCCTAACCCTAGCCCGAGCCCTAACACTAACCCTTCCCCGAAGCCTGACCCTCACCCGTCCCCTAATCCTAACCCGTACGCTGACACTCACCCGCGCCCTCACACGTGCGCTCCCCCTAAAGCGTCGTCGTACCCTCACCTGGACCCTAAACCGTCCCCGTCCCCTAACCCTAACCCTAGCCCGAGCCCTAACCCTAACCCTTCCCCGATGCCTGACCCTCACCCGTCCCCTAATCCTAACCCGTACGCTGACACTCACCCGCGCCCTCACACGTACGCTCCCCCTAAAGCGTCGTCGTACCCTCACCTGGACCCTAAACCGTCTCCGTCCCCTAATCCTAACCCTAGCCCGAGCCCTAACCCTAACCCTTCCCCGAAGCCTGACCCTCACCCGTCCCCTAATCCTAACCCGTACGCTGACACTCACCCGTGCCCTCACACATACGCTCCCCCTAAAGCGTCGTCATACCCTCACCTGCACCCTAAACCGTCCCCGTCCCCTAACCCTAACCCTAGCCCGAGCCCTAACCCTAACCCTTCCCCGAAGCCTGACCCTCACCCATCCCCTAATCCTAACCCGTAAGCTGACACTCACCCGCGCCCTCACACGTACGCTCCCCCTAAAGCGTCGTCGTACCCTCACCTGGACCCTAAACCGTCCCCGTCCCCTAACCCTAACCCTAGCCCGAGCCCTAACCCTAACCCTTCCCCGAAGCCTGACCCTCACACGTCCCCTAATCCTAACCCGTACGCTGACACTCACCCGTGCCCTCACACGTACGCTCCCCCTAAAGCGTCGTCGTACCCTCACCTGGACCCTAAACCGTCCCGTCCCCTAACCCTAACCCTAGCCCGAGCCCTAACACTAACCCTTCCCCGAAGCCTGACCCTCACACGTCCCCTAATCCTAACCCGTACGCTGACACTCACCCGCGCCCTCACACGTACGCTCCCCCTAAAGCGTCGTCGTACCCTCACCTGGACCCTAAACCGTCCCCGTCCCCTAACCCTAACCCTAGCCCGAGCCCTAACCCTAACACTTCCCCGAAGCCTGACCCTCACACGTCCCCTAATCCTAACCCGTACGCTGACACTCACCCGTGCCCTCACACGTACGCTCCCCCTAAAGCGTCGTCGTACCCTCACCTGGACCCTAAACCGTCCCCGTCCCCTAACCCTAACCCTAGCCCGAGCCCTAACACTAACCCTTCCCCGAAGCCTGACCCTCACCCGTCCCCTAATCCTAACCCGTACGCTGACACTCACCCGCGCCCTCACACGTACGCTCCCCCTAAAGCGTCGTCGTACCCTCACCTGGACCCTAAACCGTCCCCGTCCCCGTCCCCTAACCCTAGCCCGAGCCCTAACCCTAACACTTCCCCGAAGCCTGACCCTCACCCGTCCCCTAATCCTAACCCGTACGCTGACACTCACCCGCGCCCTCACACGTACGCTCCCCCTAAAGCGTCGTCGTACCCTCACCTGGACCCTAAACCGTCCCCGTCCCCTAACCCTAACCTTAGCCCTAGCCCTAACCCTAACCCTTCCCCGAAGCCTGACCCTCACCCGTCCCCTAATCCTAACCCGTACGCTGACACTCACCCGCGCCCTCACACGTACGCTCCCCCTAAAGCGTCGTCGTACCCTCACCTGGAACCTAAACCGTCCCCGTCTCCTAACCATAACCCTAGCCCGAACCCTAACCCTCACACTTACCCGAAGCCTGACCCTCACCCGTCCCCTAATCCTAACCCGTACGCTGACACTCACCCGCGCCCTCACACGTACGCTCCCCCTAAAGCGTCGTCGTACCCTCACCTGGTCCCTAAACCGTCCCCGTCCCCTAACCCTAACCCTAGCCCGATCCCTAACCCTAAACCTTCCCCGAAGCCTGACCCTCACCCGTCCCCTAATCCTAACCCGTACGCTGACACTCACCCACGCCCTCACACGTACGCTCCCCCTAAAGCGTCGTCGTACCCTCACCTGGACCTTAAACCGTCCCCTTCCCCTAACCCTAACCCTAGCCCGAACCCTAACCCTAACCCTTCCCCAAAGCCTGACCCTCACCCGTCCCCTAATCCTAAACCGTACGCTGACACTCACCCGCGCCCTCACACGTACGCTCCCCCTAAAGCGTCGTCGTACCCTCACCTGGACCCTAAACCGTCCCCGTCCCCTAACCCTAACCCTAGACCGAACCCTAACCCTAACCCTTCCCCGAAGCCTGACCCTCACCCGTCCCCTAATCCTAACCCGTACGCTGACACTCACCCGCGCCCTCACACGTACGCTCCCCCTAAAGCGTCGTCGTACCCTCACCTGGACCGTAAACCGTCCCCGTCCCCTAACCCTAACCCTAGCCCGAGCCCTAACCCTAACCCTTCCCCGAAGCCTGACCCTCATCCGTCCCCTAATCCTAACCCGTACGCTGACACTCACCCGCGCCCTCACACGTACGCTCCCCCTAAAGCGTCGTCGTACCCTCACCTGGACCCTAAACCGTCCCCGTGCCCTAACCCTAAACCTAGCCCGAGCCCTAACCCTAACCCTTCCCCGAAGCCTGACCCTCACCCGTCCCCTAATCCTAACCCGTACGCTGACACTCACCCGCGCCCTCACACGTACACTCCCCCTAAAGCGTCGTCGTACCCTCACCTGGACCCTAAACCGTCCCCGTCCCCTAACCCTAACCCTAGCCCGAGCCCTAACCCTAACACTTCCCCGAAGCCTGACCCTCACCCGTCCCCTAATCCTAACCCGTACGCTGACACTCACCCGCGCCCTCACACGTACGCTCCCCCTAAAGCGTCGTCGTACCCTCACCTGGACCCTAAACCGTCCCCGTCCTCTAACCCTAACCCTAGCCCGAGCCCTAACCCTAACCCTTCCCCGAAGCCTGACCCTCACCCATCCCCTAATCCTAACCCGTACGCTGACACTCACCCGTGCCCTCACACGTACGCTCCCCCTAAAGCGTCGTCGTACCCTCACCTGGACCCTAAACCGTCCCCGTCCCCTAACCCTAGCCCAAACCCTAACCCTAAACCTTCCCCGAAGCCTGACCCTCACCCGTCCCCTAATCCTAACCCGTACGCTGACACTCACCCGCGCCCTCACACGTACGCTCCCCCTAACGCGTCGTCGTACCCTCACCTGGATCCTAAACCGTCCCCGTCCCCTAACCCTAACCCTAGCCCGAACCCTAACCCTAACACTTCCCCGAAGCCTGACCCTCACCCGTCCCCTAAACCTAACCCGTACGCTGACACTCACCCGCGCCCTCACACGTACGCTCCCCCTAAAGTGTCGTCGTACCCTCACCTGGACCCTAAATCGTCCCCGTCCCCTAACCCTAAACCTAGCCCGAACCCTAACCCTAACCCTTCCCCGAAGCCTGACCCTCACCCGTCCCCTAATCCCAACCCGTACGCTGACACTCACCCGCGCCCTCACACGTACGCTCCCCCTAAAGCGTCGTCGTACCCTCACCTGGACCCTAAACCGTCCCCATCCCCTAAACCTAACCCTAGCCCGAACCCTAACTCTAACACTTCCCCGAAGCCTGACCCTCACCCGTCCCCTAATCCTAAGCCGTACGCTGACACCCACCCGCACCCTCACACGTACGCTCCCCCTAAAGCGTCGTCGTACCCTCACCTGGACCCTAAACCGTCCCCGTCCCCTAAACCTAACCCTAGCCCGAACCCTAACCCTAACCCTTCCCCGAAGCCTGACCCTCACCCGTCCCCTAATCCTAAGCCGTACGCTGACACTCACCCGCGCCCTCACACGTACTCTCCCCCTAAAGCGTCGTCGTACCCTCACCTGGACCCTACACCGTCCCCGTCCCCTAACCCTAACCCTAGCCCGAACCCTAAACCTAACCCTTCCCCGAAGCCTGACCCTCACCCGTCCCCTAATCCTAACCCGTACGCTGACACTCACCCGCGCCCTCACACGTACGCTCCCCCTAAAGCGTCGTCGTACCCTCACCTGGACCCTAAACCGTCCCCGTCCCCTAACCCTAACCCTAGCCCGAACCCTAACCCTAACCCTTCCCCGAAGCCTGACCCTCACCCGTCCCATAATCCTAACCCGTACGCTAACACTCACCCGCGCCCTCACACGTACGCTCCCCCTAAAGCGTCGTCGTACCCTCACCTGGACCCTAAACCGTCCCCGTCCCCTAACCCTAGCCCGAACCCTAACCCTAACCCTTCACCGAAGCCTGACCCTCACCCGTCCCCTAATCCTAAACCGTACGCTGACACTCACCCGCGCCCTCACACATACGCTCCCCCTAAAGCGTCGTCGTACCCTCACCTGGACCCTAAACCGTCCCCGTCCCCTAACCCTAACCCTAGCCCGAACCCTAACCCTAACCCTTCCCCGAAGCCTGACCCTCAACCGTCCCCTAATCCTAACCCGTACGCTGACACTCACCCGCGCCGTCACACGTACGCTCCCCCTAACGCGTCGTCGTACCCTCACCTGGATCCTAAACCGTCCCCGTCCCCTAACCCTAACCCTAGCCCGAACCCTAACCCTAACACTTCCCCGAAGCCTGACCCTCACCCGTCCCCTAAACCTAACCCGTACGCTGACACTCACCCGCGCCCTCACACGTACGCTCCCCCTAAAGTGTCGTCGTACCCTCACCTGGACCCTAAACCGTCACCGTCCCCTAACCCTAACCCTAGCCCGAACCCTAACCCTAACCCTTCCCCGAAGCCTGACCCTCACCCGTCCCCTAATCCCAACCTGTACGCTGACACCCACCCGCGCCCTCACACGTACGCTCCCCCTAAAGCGTCGTCGTGCCCTCACCTGGACCCTAAACCGTCCCCGTCCCCTAACACTAACCCTAGCCCGAACCCTAACCCTAACCCTTCCCCGAAGCCTGACCCTCACCCGTCCCCTAATCCTAACCCGTAGGCTGACACTCACCCGCGCCCTCACACGTACGCTCCCCCTGAAGCGTCGTCGTACCCTCACTTGGTCCCTAAAGCGTCCCTGTCCCCTAACCCTAACCCTAGCCCGAACCCTAACCCTAACCCTTCCCCGAAGCCTGACCCTCACCCGTCCCCTAATCCTAACCCGTACGCTGACACTCACCCGCGCGCTCACACGTACGCTCCCCCTAACGCGTCGTCCTACCCTCACCTGGATCCTAAACCGTATCCGTCCCCTAATCCTAACCCTAGCCCGAACCCTAACCCTAACCCTTCCCCGAAGCCTGACCCTCACCCGTCCCCTAATCCTAACCCGTACGCTGACACTCACCCGCGCGCTCACACGTACGCTCCCCCTAACGCGTCGTCCTACCCTCACCTGGATCCTAAACCGTATCCGTCCCCTAATCCTAACCCTAGCCCGAACCCTAACCCTAACCCTTCCCCGAAGCCTGACCCTCACCCGTCCCCTAATCCTAACCCGTACGCTGACACTCACCCGCGCCCTCACACGTACGCTCCCCCTAACGCGTCGTCGTACCCTCACCTGGATCCTAAACCGTCCCCGTCCCCTAACCCTAACCCTAGCCCGAACCCTAACCCTAACACTTCCCCGAAGCCTGACCCTCACCCGTCCCCTAAACCTAACCCGTACGCTGACACTCACCCGCGCCCTCACACGTACGCTCCCCCTAAAGTGTCGTCGTACCCTCACCTGGACCCTAAACCGTCACAGTCCCCTAACCCTAACCCTAGCCCGAACCCTAACCCTAACGCTTCCCCGAAGCCTGACCCTCACCCGTCCCCTAATCCCAACCCGTACGCTGACACCCACCCGCGCCCTCACACGTACGCTCCCCCTAAAGCGTCGTCGTGCCCTCACCTGGACCCTAAACCGTCCCCGTCCCCTAACCCTAACCCTAGCCCGAACCCTAACCCTAACCCTTCCCCGAAGCCTGACCCTCACCCGTCCCCTAATCCCAACCCGTACGCTGACACTCACCCGCGCCCTCACACGTACGCTCCCCCTAAAGCGTCGTCGTACCCTCACCTGGACCCTAAACCGTCCCCGTCCCCTAAACCTAACCCTAGCCCGAACCCTAACCCTAACCCTTCCCCGAAGCCTGACCCTCACCCGTCCCCTAATCCTAAGCCGTACGCTGACACCCACCCGCACCCTCACACGTACGCTCCCCCTAAAGCGTCGTCGTACCCTCACCTGGACCCTAAACCGTCCCCGTCCCCTAAACCTAACCCTAGCCCGAACCCTAACCCTAACCCTTCCCCGAAGCCTGACCCTCACCCGTCCCCTAATCCTAAGCCGTACGCTGACACTCACCCGCGCCCTCACACGTACTCTCCCCCTAAAGCGTCGTCGTACCCTCACCTGGACCCTAAACCGTCCCCGTCCCCTAACCCTAACCCTAGCCCGAACCCTAAACCTAACCCTTCCCCGAAGCCTGACCCTCACCCGTCCCCTAATCCTAACCCGTACGCTGACACTCACCCGCGCCCTCACACGTACGCTCCCCCTAAAGTGTCGTCGTACCCTCACCTGGACCCTAAACCGTCCCCGTCCCCTAAACCTAACCCTAGCCCGAACCCTAACCCTAACCCTTCCCCGAAGCCTGACCCTCACCCGTCCCCTAATCCTAAGCCGTACGCTGACACTCACCCGTGCCCTCACACGTACGCTCCCCCTAAAGCGTCGTCGTACCCTCACCTGGACCCTAAACCGTCCCCGTCCCCTAACCCTAACCTTAGCCCGAACACTAAACCTAACCCTTCCCCGAAGCCTGACCCTCACCCGTCCCCTAATCCTAACCCGTACGCTGGCACTCACCCGTACCCTCACACGTACACTCCCCCTAAAGCGTCGTCGTACCCTCACCTGGACCCTAAACCGTCCCCGTCCCCTAACCCTAACCCTAGCCCGAACCCTAACCCAAATCCTTCCCCGAAGCCTGACCCTCACCCGTCCCCTAATCCTAACCCGTACGCTGACACCCACCCGCGCCCTCACACGTACGCTCCCCCTAAAGCGTCGTCGTGCCCTCACCTGGACCCTAAACCGTCCCCGTCCCCTAACCCTAACCCTAGCCCGAACCCTAACCCTAACCCTTCCCCGAAGCCTGACCCTCACCCGTCCCCTAATCCTAACCCGTACGCTGACACTCACCCGCGCCCTCACACGTACGCTCCCCCTAAAGCGTCGTCGTACCCTCACCTGCACCCTAAACCGTCCCCGTCTCCTAACCCTAACCCTAGCCCGAACCCTAACCCTAACCCTTCCCCGAAGCCTGACCCTCACCCGTCCCCTAATCCTAACCCGTACGCTGACACTCACCCGCGCCCTCACACGTAAGCTCCCCCTAAAGCGTCGTCGTACCCTCACCTGGACCCTAAACCGTCCCCGTCCCCTAACCCTAACCCTAGCCCGAGCCCTAACCCTAACCCTTCCCCGAAGAATGACCCTCACCCGTCCCCTAATCCTAACCCGTACGCTGACACTCACCCGCGCCCTCACACGTACGCTCCCCCTAAAGCGTCGTCGTACCCTCACCTGGATCCTAAACCGTCCCCGTCCCCTAACCCTAACCCTAGCCCGAGCCCTAACCCTAACCCTTCCCCGAAGCCTGACCCTCACCCGTCCCCTAATCCTAACCCGTACACTGACACTCACCCGCGCCCTCACACGTACGCTCCCCCTAAAGCGTCGTCGTACCCTCACCTGGACCCTAAACCGTCCCCGTCCCCTAACCCTAACCCTAGCCCGAACCCTAACCCTAACCCTTCCCCGAAGCCTGACCCTCACCCGTCCCCTAATCCTAACCCGTACGCTGACACTCACCCGCGCCCTCACACGTACGCTCCCCCTAAAGCGTCGTCGTACCCTCACCTGGACCCTAAACCGTCCCCGTCCCCTAACCCTAACCCTAGCCCGAGCCCTAACCCTAACCCTTCCCCGAAGCCTGACCCTCACCCGTCCCCTAATCCTAACCCGTACGCTGATACTCACCCGCGCCCTCACACGTACGCTCCCCCTAAAGCGTCGTCGTACCCTCACCTGGACCCTAAACCGTCCCCGTCCCCTAACCCTAACCCTAGCCCGAGCCCTAACCCTAACCCTTCCCCGAAGCCTGACCCTCACCCGTCCCCTAATCGTAACCCGTACGCTGACACTCACCCGCGCCCTCACACGTACGCTCCCCCTAAAGCGTCGTCGTACCCTCACCTGGACCCTAAACCATCCCCGTCCCCTAACGCTAACCCTAGCCCGAGCCCTAACCCTAACCCTTCCCCGAAGCCTGACCCTCCCCCGTCCCCTAATCGTAACCCGTACGCTGACACTCACCCGCGCCCTCACACGTACGCTCTCCCTAAAGCGTCGTCGTACCCTCACCTGGACCCTAAACCGTCCCCGTCCCCTAACCCTAACCCTAGCCCGAGCCCTAACCCTAACCCTTCCCCGAAGCATGACCCTCACCCGTCCCCTAATCCTAACCCGTACGCTGACACTCACCCGCGCCCTCACACGTACGCTCCCCATAAAGCGTCGTCGTACCCTCACCTGGACCCTAAACCGTCCCCGTCCCCTAATCCTAACCCTAGCCCGAGCCCTAACCCTAACCCTTCCCCGAAGTCTGACCCTCACCCGTCCCCTAATCCTAACCCATACGCTGACACTCACCCGCGCCCTCACACGTACGCTCCCCCTAAAGCGTCGTCGTACCCTCACCTGGACCCTAAACCGTCCCCGTCCCCTAACCCTAACCCTAGCCCGAGCCCTAACCCTAACCCTTCCCCGAAGCCTGACCCTCACCCGTCCCCTAATCCTAACCCGTACGCTGACACTCACCCGCGCCCTCACACGTACGCTCCCCCTAAAGCGTCGTCGTACCCTCTCCTGGACCCTAAACCGTCCCCGTCCCCTAACCCTAACCCTAGCCCGAGCCCTAACCCTAAACCTTCCCCGAAGCCTGACCATCACCCGTCCCCTAATCCTAACCCGTAGGCTGACACTCACCCGCGCCCTCACACGTACGCTCCCCCTAAAGTGTCGTCGTACCCTCACCTGGACCCTAAACCGTCCCCGTCCCCTAAACCTAACCCTAGCCCGAACCCTAACCCTAACCCTTCCCCGAAGCCTGACCCTCACCCGTCCCCTAATCCTAACCTGTACGCAGACACTCACCCGCACCCTCACACGTACGCTCCCCCTAAAGCGTCGTCGTACCCTCACCTGGACCCTAAACCGTCCCCGTCCCCTAACCCTAACCCTAGCCCGAGCCCTAACCCTAACACTTCCCCGAAGCCTGATCCTCACCCGTCCCCTAATCCTAACCCGTACGCTGACACTCACCCGCGCCCTCACACGTACGCTCCCCCTAAAGCGTCGTCGTACCCTCACCTGGACCCTAAACCGTCCCCGTCCCCTAACCCTAACCCTAGCCCGAGCCCTAACCCTAACACTTCCCCGAAGCCTGATCCTCACCCGTCCCCTAATCCTAACCCGTACGCTGACACTCACCCGCACCCTCACACGTACGCTCCCCCTAAAGCGTCGTCGTACCCTCACCTGGACCCTAAACCGTCCCCGTCCCCTAACCCTAACCCTAGCCCGAGCCTTAACCCTAACCCTTCCCCGAAGCCTGACCCTCACCCGTCCCCTAATCCTAACCCGTACGCTGACACTCACCCGCGCCCTCACACGTACGCTCCCCCTAAAGCGTCGTCGTACCCTCACCTGGACCCTAAACCGTCCCCGTCCCCTAACCCTAAGCCTAGCCCTAGCCCTAACCCTAACCCTTCCCCGAAGCCTGACCCTCACCCGTCCCCTAATCCTAACCCGTACGCTGACACTCACCCGCGCCCTCACACGTACGCTCCCCCTAAAGCGTCGTCGTACCCTCACCTGGACCCTAAACCGTCCCCGTCCCCTAACCCTAACCCTAGCCCGAGCCCTAACCCTAACCCTTCCCCGAAGCCTGACCCTCACCCGTCCCCTAATCCTAACCCGTACGCTGACACTCACCCGCGCCCTCACACGTACGCTCCCCCTAAAGCGTCGTCGTACCCTCACCTGGACCCTAAACCGTCCCCGTCCCCTAACCCTAACCCTAGCCCGAGCCCTAACCCTAACCCTTCCCCGAAGCCTGACCCTCACCCGTCCCCTAATCCTAACCCGTACGCTGACACTCACCCGCGCCCTCACACGTACGCTCCCCCTAAAGCGTCGTCGTACCCTCACCTGGACCCTAAACCGTCCCCGTCCCCTAACCCTAACCCTAGCCCGAGCCCTAACCCTAACCCTTCCCCGAAGCCTGACCCTCACCCGTCCCCTAATCCTAACCCGTACACTGACACTCACCCGCGCCCTCACACGTACGCTCCCCCTAAAGCGTCGTCGTACCCTCACCTGGACCCTAAACCGTCCCTGTCCCCTAACCCTAACCCTAGCCCGAACCCTAAACCTAACCCTTCCCCGAAGCCTGACCCTCACCCGTCCCCTAATCCTAACCCGTACGCTGACACTCACCCGCGCCCTCACACGTACGCTCCCCCTAATGCGTCGTCGTACCCTCACCTGGTCCCTAAACCGTCCCCGTCCCCTAACCCTAACCCTAGCCCGAAACCTAACCCTAACCCTTCCCCGAAGCCTGACCCTCACCCGTCCCCTAATCCTAACCCGTACGCTGACACTCACCTGCGTCCTCACATGTACGCTCCCCCTAAAGCGTCGTCGTACCCTCACCTGGACCCTAAACCGTCCCCGTCCCCTAACTCTAACCCTAGCCCGAGCCTTAACCCTAACCCTTCCCCGAAGCCTGACCCTCACCCGTCCCCTAATCCTAACCCGTACGCTGACACTCACCCGCGCCGTCACACGTACGCTCCCCCTAAAGCGTCGTAGTACCCTCACCTGGACCCTAAACCGTCCCCGTCCCCTAACCCTAAGCCTAGCCCTAGCCCTAACCCTAACCCTTCCCCGAAGCCTGACCCTCACCCGTCCCCTAATCCTAACCCGTACGCTGACACTCACCCGCGCCCTCACACGTACGCTCCCCCTAAAGCGTCGTCGTACCCTCACCTGGACCCTAAACCGTCCCCGTCCCCTAACCCTAACCTTAGCCCGAGCCCTAACCCTAACCCTTCCCCGAAGCCTGACCCTCACCCGTCCCCTAATCCTAACCCGTACGCTGACAGTCACCCGCGCCCTCACACGTACGCTCCCGCTAAAGCGTCGTCGTACCCTCACCTGGACCCTAAACCGTCCCCGTCCCCTAACCCTAACCCTAGCCCGAGCCCTAACCCTAACCCTTCCCCGAAGCCTGACCCTCACCCGTCCCCTAATCCTAACCCGTACGCTGACACTCACCCGCGCCCTCACACGTACGCTCTCCCTAAAGCGTCGTCGTACCCTCACCTGGACCCTAAACCTTCCCCGTCCCCTAACCCTAACCCTAGCCCGAACCCTAACCCTAACCCTTCCCCGAAGCCTGACCCTCACCCGTCCCCTAATCCTAACCCGTACGCTGACACTCACCCGCGCCCTCACACGTACGCTCCCCCTAAAGCGTCGTCGTACCTTCACATGGACCCTAAACCGTCCCCGTCCCCTAACCCTAACCCTAGCCCGAGCCCTAACCCTAACCCTTCCCCGAAGCCTGACCCTCACCCGTCCCCTAATCCTAACCCGTACGCTGACACTCACCCGCGCCCTCACACGTACGCTCCCCCTAAAGCGTTGTCGTACCCTCACCTGGACCCTAAACCGTCCCCGTCCCCTAACCCTAACCCTAGCCCGAACCCTAACCCTAACCCTTCCCCGAAGCCTGACTCTCACCCGTCCCCTAATCCTAACCCGTACGCTGACACTCACCCGCGCCCTCACACGTTCGCTCCCCCTAAAGCGTCGTCGTACCCTCACCTGGTCCCTAAACCGTCCCCGTCCCCTAACCCTAACCCTAGCCCGAACCCTAACCCTAACCCTTCCCCGAAGCCTGACCCTCACCTGTCCCCTAATCATAACCCGTACGCTGACACTCACCCGCGCCCTCACACGTACGCTCCCCCTAAAGCGTCGTCGTACCCTCACCTGGACCCTAAACCGTCCCCGTCCCCTAACCCTAACCCTATCCCGAACCCTAAACCTAACCCTACCCCGAAGCCTGACCCTCACCCGTCCCCTAATCCTAACCCGTACGCAGACACTCACCCGCACCCTCACACGTACGCTCCCCCTAAAGGGTCGTCGTACCCTCACCTGGACCCTAAACCGTCCCCGTCCCCTAACCCTAACCCTAGCCCGAGCCCTAACCCTAACACTTCCCCAAAGCCTGACCCTCACCCGTCACCTAATCCTAACCCGTACGCTGACTCTCATCCGCGCCCTCACACGTACGCTCCCCCTAAAGCGTCGTCGTACCCTCACCTGGACCCTAAACCGTCCCCGTCCCCTAACCCTAACCCTAGCCCGAGCCCTAAACCTAACACTTCCCCGAAGCCTGATCCTCACCCGTCCCCTAATCCTAACCCGTACGCTGACACTCACCCGCGCCCTCACACGTACGCTCCCCCTAAAGCGTCGTCGTACCCTCACCTGGACCCTAAACCGTCCCCGTCCCCTAACCCTAACCCTAGCCCGAGCCCTAACCCTAACCCTTCCCTGAAGCCTGACCCTCACCCGTCCCCTAATCCTAACCCGTACGCTGACACTCACCCACGCCCTCACACGTACGCTCCCCCTAAAGCGTCGTCGTACCCTCACCTGGACCCTAAACCGTCCCCGTCCCCTAACCCTAACCCTAGCCCAAGCCCTAACCCTAACCCTTCCCCGAAGCCTGACCCTCACCCGTCCCCTAATCCTAACCCGTACGCGGACACTCACCCGCGCCCTCACACGTACGCTCCCCCTAAAGCGTCGTCGTACACTCACCTGGACCCTAAACCGTCCCCGTCCCCTAACCCTAACCCTAGCCCGAGCCCTAACCCTACCCCTTCCCCGAAGCCTGACCCTCACCCGTCCCCTAATCCTAACCCGTACGCTGACACTCACCCGCGCCCTCACACGTATGCTCCCCCTAAAGCGTCGTCGTACCCTCACCTGGATCCTAAACCGTCCCCGTCCCCTAACCCTAATCCTAGCCCGAGCCCTAACCCTCACCCTTCCCCAAAGCCTGACCCTCACCCGTCCCCTAATCCTAACCCCTACGCTGACACTCACCCACGCCCTCACACGTACGCTCCCCCTAAAGCGTCGTCGTACCCTCACCTGGACCCTAAACCGTCCCCGTCCCCTAACCCTAACCCTAACCCGAACCCTAACCCTAACACTTCCCCGAAGCCTGACCCTCACCTATCCCCTAATCCTAACCCGTACGCTGACACTCACCCGCGCCCTCACACGTACGCTCCCTCTAAAGCGTCGTCGTACCCTCACCTGGACCCTAAACCGTCCCCGTCCCCTAACCCTAACCCTAGCCCGAGCCCTAACCCTAACACTTCCCCGAAGCCTGACCCTCACCCGTCCCCTAATCCTAACCCGTACGCTGACACTCACCCGCGCCCTCACACGTACGCTCCCCCTAAAGCGTCGTCGTACCCTCACCTGGACCCAAAACCGTCCCCGTCCCCTAACCCTAACCCTAGCCCGAGCCCTAACCCTAACCCTTCCCCGAAGCCTGACCCTCACCCGTCCCCTAATCCTAACCCGTACGCTGACACTCACCCGCGCCCTCACACGTACGCTCCCCCTAAAGCGTCGTCGTACCCTCACCTGGACCCTAAACCGTCCCCGTCCCCTAACCCTAACCCTAGCCCGAGCCCTAACCCTAACCCTTCCCCGAAGCCTGACCCTCACCCGTCCCCTAATCCTAACCCGTACGCTGACACTCACCCGCGCCCTCACACGTACGCTCCCCCTAAAGCGTCGTCGTACCCTCACCTGGACCCTAAACCGTCCCCGTCCCCTAACCC
Source organism: Orcinus orca (assembly GCF_937001465.1). NCBI lineage: Eukaryota > Metazoa > Chordata > Mammalia > Artiodactyla > Delphinidae > Orcinus > Orcinus orca. The sequence continues at coordinate 51,493 of NW_026044108.1, forward strand.
TAACCCTAGCCCGAGCCCTAACCCTAACCCTTCCCCGAAGCCTGACCCTCACCCGTCCCCTAATCCTAACCCGTACGCTGACACTCACCCGCGCCCTCACACGTACGCTCCCCCTAAAGCGTCGTCGTACCCTCACCTGGACCCTAAACCGTCCCCGTCCCCTAACCCTAACCCTAGCCCGAGCCCTAACCCTAACCCTTCCCCGAAGCCTGACCCTCAACCGTCCCCTAATCCTAACTCGTACGCTAACACTCACCCGCGCCCTCACACGTACGCTCCCCCTAAAGTGTCGTCGTACCTTCACCTGGACCCTAAACCGTCCCCGTCCCCTAACCCTAACCCTAGCCCGAGCCCTAACCCTAACCCTTCCCCGAAGCCTGACCCTCACCTGTCCCCTAATCCTAACCCATACGCTGACACTCACCCGCGCCCTCACACGTACGCTCCCCTTAAAGCGTCGTCGTACCCTCACCTGGACCCTAAACCATCCCCGTCCCCTAACCCTAACCCTAGCCCGAGCCCTAACCCTAACCCTTCCACGAAGCGTGACCCTCACCCGTCCCCTAATCCTAACCCGTACGCTGACACTCACCCACGCCCTCACATGTACGCTCCCCCTAAAGCGTCGTCGTACCCTCACCTGGACCCTAAACCGTCCCCGTCCCCTAACCTAACCCTAGCCCGAGCCCTAACCCTAACCCTTCCCCGAAGCCTGACCCTCACCTGTCTCCTAATCGTAACCCGTACGCTGACACTCACCCGCGCCCTCACACGTACGCTCCCCCTAAAGCGTCATCGTACCCTCACCTGGACCCTAAACCGTCCCCGTCCCCTAACCCTAAGCCTAGCCCTAGCCCTAACCCTAACCCTTCCCCGAAACCTGACCCTCACCCGTTCCCTAATCCTAACCCGTATGCTGACACTCACCCGCGCCCTCACACGTACGCTCCCCCTAAAGCGTCATCGTACCCTCACCTGGACCCTAAACCGTCCCCGTCCCCTAACCCTAACCCTAGCCCGAGCCCTAACCCTAACCCTTCCCCGAAGCCTGACCCTCACCCGTCCCCTAATCCTAACCCGTACGCTGACACTCACCCGCGCCCTCACACGTACGCTCCCCCTAAAGCGTCGTCGTACCCTCACCTGGACCCTAAACCGTCCCCGTCCCCTAACCCTAACCCTAGCCCGAGCCCTAACCCTAACCCTTCCCCGAAGCCTGACCCTCACCCGTCCCCTAATCCTAACCCGTACGCTGACACTCACCCGCGCCCTCACACGTACGCTCCCCCTAAAGCGTCGTCGTACCCTCACCTGGACCCTAAACCGTCCCCGTCCCCTAACCCTAACCCTAGCCCGAGCCCTAAGCCTAACCCTTCCCCGAAGCCTGACCCTCACCCGTCCCCTAATCCTAACCCGTACGCTGACACTCACCCGCGCCCTCACACGTACGCTCCCCCTAAAGGGTCGTCGTACCCTCACCTGGTCCCTAAACAGGCCCCGTCCCCTAACCCTAACCCTAGCCCGAACCCTAACCCTAACCCTTCCCCGAAGCCTGACCCTCACCTGTCCCCTAATCCTAACCCGTACGCTGACACTCACCCGCGCCCTCACACGTACGCACCCCCTAAAGCGTCGTCGTACCCTCACCTGGACCCTAAACCGTCCCCGTCCCCTAACCCTAACCCTAGCCCGAACCCTAACCCTAACACTTCCCCGAAGCCTGACCCTCACCCGTCCCCTAATCCTAACCCGTACGCTGACACTCACCCGCACCCTCACACGTACGCTCCCCCTAAAGGGTCGTCGTACCCTCACCTGGACCCTAAACCGTCCCCGTCCCCTAACCCTAACCCTAGCCCGAGCCCTAACCCTAACCCTTCCCCGAAGCCTGACCCTCACCCGACCCTAATCCTAACCCGTACGCTGACACTCACCCGCGCCCTCACATGTATGCTCCTCCTAAAGCGTCGTCGTACCCTCACCTGGACCCTAAACCGTCCCCGTCCCCTAACCCTAACCCTAGCCCGAACCTTAACCCTAACCCTTCCCCGAAGCCTGACCCTCACCCGTCCCCTAAACCTAACCCGTACACTGACACTCACCCGCGCCCTCACACGTACGCTCCCCCTAAAGCGTCGTCGTACCCTCACCTGGACCCTAAACCGTCCCCGTCCCCTAACCCTAACCCTAGACCGAACCCTAACCCTAAACCTTCCCCGAAGCCTGACCCTCACCCGTCCCCTAATCCTAACCCGTACGCTGACACTCACCCGCGCCCTCACACGTACGCTCCCCCTAAAGCGTCGTCGTACCCTCACCTGGACCCTAAACCGTCCCCGTCCCCTAACCCTAACCCTAGCCCGAGCCCTAACCCTAACCCTTCCCCGAAGCCTGACCCTCACCCGTCCCCTAATCCTAACCCGTACGCTGACACTCACCCGCGCCCTCACACGTACGCTCCCCCTAAAGCGTCGTCGTACCCTCACCTGGACCCTAAACCGTCCCCGTCCCCTAACCCTAACCCTAGCCCGAGCCCTAACCCTAACCCTTCCCCGAAGCCTGACCCTCACCCGTCCCCTAATCCTAACCCGTACGCTGACACTCACCCGCGCCCTCACACGTACGCTCCCCCTAAAGCGTCGTCGTACCCTCACCTGGTCCCTAAACCGTCCCCGTCCCCTAACCCTAACCCTAGCCCGAACCCTAACCCTAACCCTTCCCCGAAGCCTTACCCTCACCCGTCCCCTAATCCTAACCCGTACGCTGACACTCACCCGCGCCCTCACACGTACGCTCCCCCTAAAGCGTCGTCGTACCCTCACCTGGTCCCTAAACCGTCCCCGTCCCCTAACCCTAACCCTAGCCCGAACCCTAACCCTAACCCTTCCCCGAAGCCTTACCCTCACCCGTCCCCTAATCCTAACCCGTACGCTGACACTCACCCGCGCCCTCACACGTACGCTCCCCCTAAAGCGTCATCGTACCCTCACCTGGACCCTAAACCGTCCCCGTCCCCTAACCCTAACCCTAGCCCGAGCCCTAACCCTAACCCTTCCCCGAAGCCTGACCCTCACCCGTCCCCTAATCCTAACCCGTACGCTGACACTCACCCGCGCCCTCACACGTACGCTCCCCCTAAAGCGTCGTCGTACCCTCACCTGGTCCCTAAACCGTCCCCGTCCCCTAACCCTAACCCTAGCCCGAACCCTAACCCTAACCCTTCCCCGAAGCCTTACCCTCACCCGTCCCCTAATCCTAACCCGTACGCTGACACTCACCCGCGCCCTCACACGTACGCTCCCCCTAAAGCGTCGTCGTACCCTCACCTGGACCCTAAACCGTCCCCGTCCCCTAACCCTAACCCTAGCCCGAACCCTAACCCTACCACTTCCCCGAAGCCTGACCCTCACCCGTCCCCTAATCCTAACCCGTACGCTGACACCCACCCGCGCCCTCACACGTACGCTCCCCCTAAAGCGTCGTCGTACCCTCACCTGGACCCTAAACCGTCCCCATCCCCTAACCCTAACCCTAGCCCGAGCCCTAACCCTAACCCTTCCCCGAAGCCTGACCCTCACCCGTCCCCTAATCCTAACCCGTACGCTGACACTCACCCGCGCCCTCACACGTACGCTCTCCCGAAAGCGTCGTCGTACCCTCACCTGGTCCCTAAACCGTCCCCGTCCCCTAACCCTAACCCTAGCCCGAGCCCTAACCCTAATCCTTCCCCGAAGCCTGACACTCATCCGTCCCCTAATCCTAACCCGTACGCTGACACTCACCCGCGCCCTCACACGTATGCTCCCCCTAAAGCGTCGTCGTACCCTCACCTGGATCCTAAACCTTCCCCGTCCCCTAACCCTAATCCTAGCCCGAGCCCTAACCCTAACCCTTCCCCAAAGCCTGACCCTCACCCGTCCCCTAATCCTAACCCCTACGCTGACACTCACCCGCGCCCTCACACGTACGCTCCCCCTAAAGCGTCGTCGTACCCTCACCTGGACCCTAAACCGTCCCCGTCCCCTAACCCTAACCCTAGCCCGAGCCCTAACCCTAACCCTTCCCCGAAGCCTGACCCTCACCTATCCCCTAATCCTAACCCGTACGCTGACACTCACCCGCACCCTCACACGTACGCTCCCTCTAAAGCGTCGTCGTACCCTCACCTGGACCCTAAACCGTCCCCGTCCCCTAACCCTAACCCTAGCCCGAGCCCTAACCCTAACCCTTCCCCGAAGCCTGACCCTCACCCGTCCCCTAATCCTAACCCGTACGCTGACACTCACCCGCGCCCTCACACGTACGCTCCCCCTAAAGCGTCGTCGTACCCTCACCTGGACCCTAAACCGTCCCCGTCCCCTAACCCTAACCCTAGCCCGAGCCCTAACCCTAACCCTTCCCCGAAGCCTGACCCTCACCCGTCCCCTAATCCTAACCCGTACGCTGACACTCACCCGCGCCCTCACAAGTACGCTCCCCCTAAAGCGTCGTCGTACCCTCACCTGGACCCTAAACCGTCCCCGTCCCCTAACCCTAACCCTAGCCCGAGCCCTAACCCTAACCCTTCCCCGAAGCCTGACCCTCACCCGTCCCCTAATCCTAACCCGTACGCTGACACTCACCCGCGCCCTCACACGTACGCTCCCCTTAAAGCGTCGTCGTACCCTCACCTGGACCCTAAACCATCCCCGTCCCCTAACCCTAACCCTAGCCCGAGCCCTAACCCTAACCCTTCCACGAAGCCTGACCCTCACCCGTCCCCTAATCCTACCCCGTACGCTGACACTCACCCGCGCCCTCACATGTACGCTCCCCCTAAAGCGTCGTCGTACCCTCACCTGGACCCTAAACCGTCCCCGTCCCCTAACCCTAATCCTAGCCGGAGCCCTAACCCTAACCCTTCCCCGAAGCCTGACCCTCACCCATCCCCTAATCCTAACCCGTACGCTGACACTCACCCGCGCCCTCACACGTACGCTCCCCCTAAAGCGTCATCGTACCCTCACCTGGACCCTAAACCGTCCCCGTCCCCTAACCCTAAGCCTAGCCCTAGCCCTAACCCTAACCCTTCCCCGAAACCTGACCCTCACCCGTTCCCTAATCCTAACCCGTATGCTGACACTCACCCGCGCCCTCACACGTACGCTCCCCCTAAAGCGTCGTCGTACCCTCACCTGGACCCTAAACCGTCCCCGTCCCCTAACCCTAACCCTAGCCTGAGCCCTAACCCTAACCCTTCCCCGAAGCCTGACCCTCACCCGTCCCCTAATCCTAACCCGTACGCTGATACTCACCCGCGCCCTCACACGTACGCTCCCCCTAAAGCGTCGTCGTACCCTCACCTGGACCCTAAACCGTCCCCGTCCCCTAACCCTAACCCTAGCCCGAGCCCTAACCCTAACCCTTCCCCGAAGCCTGACCCTCAACCGTCCCCTAATCCTAACACGTACGCTGACACTCACCCACGCCCTCACACGTACGCTCCCCCTAAAGCGTCGTCGTACCCTCACCTGGACCCTAAACCGTCCCCGTCCCCTAACCCTAACCCTAGCCCGAGCCCTAAACCTAACCCTTCCCCGAAGCCTGACCCTCACCCGTCCCCTAATCCTAACCCGTACGGTGACACTCACCCGTGCCCTCACACGTACGCTCCCCCTAAAGCGTCGTCGTACCCTCACCTGGACCCTAAACCGTCCCCGTCCCCTAACCCTAACCCTAGCCTGAACCCTAACCCTAAACCTTCCCCGAAGCCTGACCCTCACCTGTCCCCTAATCCTAACCCGTACGCTGACACTCACCCGCGCCCTCACACGTACGCTCCCCCTAAAGCGTCGTCGTACCCTCACCTGGACCCTAAACCGTCCCCGTCCCCTAACCCTAACCCTAGCCCGAGCCCTAACCCTAACCCTTCCCCGAAGCCTGACCCTCACCCGTCCCCTAATCCTAACCCGTACGCTGACACTCACCCGCACCCTCACACGTACGCTCCCCCTAAAGTGTCGTCGTACCCTCACCTGGACCCTAAACCGTCCCCGTCCCCTAACCCTAACCCTAGCCCGAGCCCTAACCCTAACCCTTCCCCGAAGCCTGACCCTCACCCGTCCCCTAATCCTAACCCGTACACTGACACTCACCCGCCCCCTCACACTTACGCTCCCCCTAAAGCGTCGTCGTACCCTCACCTGGACCCTAAACCGTCCCCGTCCCCTAACCCTAACCCTAGCCCGAACCCTAACCCTAACCCTTCCCCGAAGCCTGACACTCACCCGTCCCCTAATCCTTACCCGTACGCTGACACTCACCCGCGCCCTCACACGTACGCTCCCCCTAAAGCGTCGTCGTACCCTCACCTGGTCCCTAAACCGTCCCCGTCCCCTAACCCTAACCCTAGCCCGAACCCTAACCCTAACCCTTCCCCGAAGCCTGACCCTCACCCGTCCCCTAATCCTAACCCGTACGCTAACACTCACCCGCGCCCTCACACGTACGCTCCCCCTAAAGCGTCGTCGTACCTTCACCTGGACCCTAAACCGTCCCCGTCCCCTAACCCTAACCCTAGCCCGAGCCCTAACCCTAACCCTTCCCCGAAGCCTGACCCTCACCCGTCCCCTAATCCTAACCCGTACGCTGACACTCACCCGCGCCCTCACACGTACGCTCCCCTTAAAGCGTCGTCGTACCCTCACCTGGACCCTAAACCATCCCCGTCACCTAACCCTAACCCTAGCCCGAGCCCTAACCCTAACCCTTCCACGAAGCCTGACCCTCACCCGTCCCCTAATCCTACCCCGTACGCTGACACTCACCCGCGCCCTCACATGTACGCTCCCCCTAAAGCGTCGTCGTACCCTCACCTGGACCCTAAACCGTCCCCGTCCCCTAACCCTAACCCTAGCCCGAGCCCTAACCCTAACCCTTCCCCGAAGCCTGACCCTCACCCATCCCCTAATCCTAACCCGTACGCTGACACTCACCCGCGCCCTCACACGTACGCTCCCCCTAAAGCGTCATCGTACCCTCACCTGGACCCTAAACCGTCCCCGTCCCCTAACCCTAAGCCTAGCCCTAGCCCTAACCCTAACCCTTCCCCGAAACCTGACCCTCACCCGTTCCCTAATCCTAACCCGTATGCTGACACTCACCCGCGCCCTCACACGTACGCTCCCCCTAAAGCGTCGTCGTACCCTCACCTGGACCCTAAACCGTCCCCGTCCCCTAACCCTAACCCTAGCCTGAGCCCTAACCCTAACCCTTCCCCGAAGCCTGACCCTCACCCGTCCCCTAATCCTAACCTGTACGCTGACACTCACCCGCGCCCTCACACGTACGCTCCCCCTAAAGCGTCGTCGTACCCTCACCTGGACCCTAAACCGTCCCCGTCCCCTAACCCTAACCCTAGCCCGAGCCCTAACCCTAACCCTTCCCCGAAGCCTGACCCTCAACCGTCCCCTAATCCTAACCCGTACGCTGACACTCACCCACGCCCTCACACGTACGCTCCCCCTAAAGCGTCGTCGTACCCTCACCTGGACCCTAAACCGTCCCCGTCCCCTAACCCTAACCCTAGCCCGAGCCCTAAACCTAACACTTCCCCGAAGCCTGACCCTCACCCGTCCCCTAATCCTAACCCGTACGGTGACACTCACCCGTGCCCTCACACGTACGCTCCCCCTAAAGCGTCCTCGTACCCTCACCTGGACCCTAAACCGTCCCCGTCCCCTAACCCTAACCCTAGCCTGAACCCTAACCCTAAACCTTCCCCGAAGCCTGACCCTCACCTGTCCCCTAATCCTAACCCGTACGCTGACACTCACCCGCGCCCTCACACGTACGCTCCCCCTAAAGCGTCGTCGTACCCTCACCTGGACCCTAAACCGTCCCCGTCCCCTAACCCTAACCCTAGCCCGAGCCCTAACCCTAACCCTTCCCCGAAGCCTGACCCTCACCCGTCCCCTAATCCTAACCCGTACGCTGACACTCACCCGCACCCTCACACGTACGCTCCCCCTAAAGTGTCGTCGTACCCTCACCTGGACCCTAAACCGTCCCCGTCCCCTAACCCTAACCCTAGCCCGAGCCCTAACCCTAACCCTTCCCCAAAGCCTGACCCTCACCCGTCCCCTAATCCTAACCCGTACGCTGACACTCACCCGCCCCCTCACACTTACGCTCCCCCTAAAGCGTCGTCGTACCCTCACCTGGACCCTAAACCGTCCCCGTCCCCTAACCCTAACCCTAGCCCGAACCCTAACCCTAACCCTTCCCCGAAGCCTGACACTCACCCGTCCCCTAATCCTTACCCGTACGCTGACACTCACCCGCGCCCTCACACGTACGCTCCCCCTAAAGCGTCGTCGTACCCTCACCTGGTCCCTAAACCGTCCCCGTCCCCTAACCCTAACCCTAGCCCGAACCCTAACCCTAACCCTTCCCCGAAGCCTGACCCTCACCTGTCCCCTAATCCTAACCCGTACGCTGACACTCACCCGCGCCCTCACACGTACGCACCTCCTAAAGCGTCGTCGTACCCTCACCTGGACCCTAAACCGTCCCCGTCCCCTAACCCTAACCCTAGCCCGAACCCTAACCCTAACCCTTCCCCGAAGTCTGACCCTCACCCGTCCCCTAATCCTAACCCGTAGGCTGACACTCACCCGCACCCTCACACGTACGCTCCCCCTAAAGGGTCGTCGTACCCTCACCTGGACCCTAAACCGTCCCCGTCCCCTAACCCTAACCCTAGCCCGAGCCCTAACCCTAACCCTTCCCCGAAGCCTGACCCTCACCCGTCCCCTAATCCTAACCCGTACGCTGACACTCACCCACGCCCTCACACGTACGCTCCCCCTAAAGCGTCCTCGTACCCTCACCTGGACCCTAAACCGTCCCCGTCCCCTAACCCTAACCCTAGCCCGAGCCCTAACCCTAACCCTTCCCCGAAGCCTGACCCTCACCCGTCCCCTAATCCTAACCCGTACGCTGACACTCACCCGCGCCCTCACACGTACGCTCCCCCTAAAGCGTCGTCGTAACCTCACCTGGACCCTAAACCGTCCCCGTCCCCTAACCCTAACCCTAGCCCGAGCCCTAACCCTAACACTTCCCCGAAGCCTGACCCTCATCCTTCCCCTAATCCTAACCCGTACGCTGACACTCACCCGCGCCCTCACACGTACGCTCCCCCTAAAGTGTCGTCGTACCCTCACCTGGACCCTAAACCGTCCCCGTCCCCTAACCCTAACCCTAGCCCGAGCCCTAACCCTAACCCTTCCCCGAAGCCTGACCCTCACCCGTCCCCTAATCCTAACCCGTACGCTGACACTCACCCGCGCCCTCACACATACGCTCCCCCTAAAGCGTCGTCGTACCCTCACCTGGACCCTAAACCGTCCCCGTCCCCTAACCCTAACCCTAGCCCGAGCCCTAACCCTAACCCTTCCCCGAAGCCTGACCCTCACCCGTCCCCTAATCCTAACCCGTACGCTGACACTCACCCGCGCCCTCACACATACGCTCCCCCTAAAGCGTCGTCGTACCCTCACCTGGACCCTAAACCGTCCCCGTCCCCTAACCCTAACCCTAGCCCGAGCCCTAACCCTAACCCTTCCCCGAAGCCTGACCCTCACCCGTCCCCTAATCCTAACCCGTACGCTGACACTCACCCGCGCCCTCACACGTACGCTCCCCCTAAAGCGTCGTCGTACCCTCACCTGGACCCTAAACCGTCCCCGTCCCCTAACCCTAACCCTAGCCCGAGCCCTAAACCTAACCCTTCCCCGAAGCCTGACCCTCACCCGTCCCCTAATCCTAACCCGTACGCTGACACTCACCCGCGCCCTCACACGTACGCTCCCCCTAAAGCGTCGTCGTACCCTCACCTGGACCCTAAACCGTCCCCGTCCCCTAACCCTAACCCTAGCCCGAGCCCTAACCCTAACCCTTCCCCGAAGCCTGACCCTCACCCGTCCCCTAATCCTAACCCGTACGCTGACACTCACCCGCGCCCTCACACGTACGCTCCCCCTAAAGCGTCGTCGTACCCTCACCTGGACCCTAAACCGTCCCCGTCCCCTAACCCTAACCCTAGCCCGAACCCTAACCCTAACCCTTCCCCGAAGCCTGACCCTCACCCGTCCCCTAATCCTAACCCGTACGCTGACATTCACCCGCGCCCTCACACGTACGCTCCCCCTAAAGCGTCGTCGTACCCTCACCTGGACCCTAAACCGTCCCCGTCCCCTAACCCTAACCCTAGCCCGAGCCCTAACCCTAACCCTTCCCCGAAGCCTGACCCTCACCCGTCCCCTAATCCTAACCCGTACGCTGACACTCACCCGCGCCCTCACACGTACGCTCCCCCTAAAGCGTCGTCGTACCCTCACCTGGATCCTAAACCGTCCCCGTCCCCTAACCCTAACCCTAGCCAGAGCCCTAACCCTAACCCTTCTCCGAAGCCTGACCCTCACCCGTCCCCTAATCCGAACCCATACGCTGACACTCACCCGCGCCCTCACACGTACGCTCCCCCTAAAGCGTCGTCGTACCCTCACCTGGACCCTAAACCGTCCCCGTCCCCTAACCCTAAGCCTAGCCCGAACCCTAACCCTAACCCTTCCCCGAAGCCTGACCCTCACCCGTCCCATAAACCTAACCCGTACGCTGACACTCACCGGCGCCCTCACACGTACGCTCCCCCTAAAGCGTCGTCGTACCCTCACCTGGACCCTAAACCGTCCCCGGCCCCTAACCCTAACCCTAGCCCGAACCCTAACCCTAACCCTTCCCCGAAGCCTGACCCTCACCCGTCCCCTAATCCTAAACCGTACGCTGACACTCACCCACGCCCTCACACGTACGCTCCCCCTAAAGCGTCGTCGTACCCTCACCTGGTCCCTAAACCGTCCCCGTCCCCTAACCCTAACACTAGCCCGAACCCTAACCCTAAACCTTCCCCGAAGCCTGACCCTAACCTGTCCCCTAATCCTAACCCGTACGCTGACACTCACCCGCGCCCTCACACGTACGCTCCCCCTAAAGCGTCGTCGTACCCTCAGCTGGACCCTAAACCGTCCCCGTCCCCTAACCCTAACCCTAGCCCAAACCCTAACCCTAACCCTTCCCCGAAGCCTGACACACACCCGTCCCCTAATCCTAACCCGTACGCTGACACTCACCCGCACCCTCACACGTACGCTCCCCCTAAAGTGTCGTCGTACCCTCACCTGTACCCTAAACCGTCCCCGTCCCCTAACCCTAACCCTAGCCCGAGCCCTAACCCTAACCCTTCCCCAAAGCCTGACCCTCACCCGTCCCCTAATCCTAACCCGTACGCTGACACTCACCCGCGCCCTCACACTTACGCTCCCCCTGAAACGTCGTCGTACCCTCACCTGGACCCTAAACCGTCCCCGTCCCCTAACCCTAACCCTAGCCCGAGCCCTAACCCTAACCCTTCCCCGAAGCCTGACCCTCACCCGTCCCCTAATCCTAACCCGTACACTGACACTCACCCGCGCCCTCACACGTACGCTCCCCCTAAAGCGTCATCGTACCCTCACCTGGACCCTAAACCGTCCCCGTCCCCTAACCCTAACCCTAGCCCGAGCCCTAACCCTAACCCTTCCCCGAAGCCTGACCCTCACCCGTCCCCTAATCCTAACCCGTACGCTGACACTCACCCGCGCCCTCACACGTACGCTCCCCCTAAAGCGTCGTCGTACCCTTACCTGGACCCTAAACCGTCCCCGTCCCCTAACCCTAACCCTAGCCCGAGCCCTAACCCTAACCCTTCCCCGAAGCCTGACCCTCACCCGTCCCCTAATCCTAACCCGTACGCTGACACTCACCCGCGCCCTCACACGTACGCTCCCCCTAAAGCGTCGTCGTACCCTCACCTGGACCCTAAACCGTCCCCGTCCCCTAACCCTAACCCTAGGCCGAGCCCTAACCCTAACCCTTCCATGAAGCCTGACCCTCACCCGTCCCCTAATCCTAACCCGTACGCTGACACTCACCCGTGCCCTCACACATACGCTCCCCTTAAAGCGTCGTCGTACCCTCACCTGGACCCTAAACCGTCCCCGTCCCCTAACCCTAACCCTAGCCCGAGCCCTAACCCTAACCCTTCCCCAAAGCCTGACCCTCACCCGTCCCCTAATCCTAACCCGTACGCTGACACTCACCCGCGCCCTCACACGTACGCTCCCCCTAAAGCGTCGTCGTACCCTCACCTGGACCCTAAACCGTCCCCGTCCCCTAACCCTAACCCTAGCCCGAGCCCTAACCCTAACCCTTCCCCGAAGCCTGACCCTCACCCGTCCCCTAATCCTAACCCGTACGCTGACACTCACCCGCGCCCTCACACGTACGCTCCCCCTAAAGCGTCGTCGTACCCTCACCTGGACCCTAAACCGTCCCCGTCCCCTAACCCTAACCCTAGCCCGAGCCCTAACCCTAACCCTTCCCCGAAGCCTGACCCTCACCCGTCCCCTAATCCTAACCCGTACGCTGACACTCACCCGCGCCCTCACACGTACGCTCCCCCTAAAGCGTCGTCGTACCCTCACCTGGACCCTAAACCGTCCCCGTCCCCTAACCCTAACCCTAGCCCGAGCCCTAAACCTAACCCTTCCCCGAAGCCTGACCCTCACCCGTCCCCTAATCCTAACACGTACGCTGACACTCACCCGCGCCCTCACACGTACGCTCCCCCTAAAGCGTCGTCGTACCCTCACCTGGACCCTAAACCGTCCCCGTCCCCTAACCCTAACCCTAGCCCGAGCCCTAACCCTAACCCTTCCCCAAAGCCTGACCCTCACCCGTCCCCTAATCCTAACCCGTACGCTGACACTCACCCGCGCCCTCACACGTACGCTCCCCCTAAAGCGTCGTCGTACCCTCACCTGGACCCTAAACCGTCCCCGTCCCCTAACCCTAACCCTAGCCCGAACCCTAACCCTAACCCTTCCCCGAAGCCTGACCCTCACCCGTCCCCTAATCCTAACCCGTACGCTGACATTCACCCGCGCCCTCACACGTACGCTCCCCCTAAAGCGTCGTCGTACCCTCACCTGGACCCTAAACCGTCCCCGTCCCCTAACCCTAACCCTAGCCCGAGCCCTAACCCTAACCCTTCCCCGAAGCCTGACCCTCACCCGTCCCCTAATCCTAACCCGTACGCTGACACTCACCCGCGCCCTCACACGTACGCTCCCCCTAAAGCGTCGTCGTACCCTCACCTGGATCCTAAACCGTCCCCGTCCCCTAACCCTAACCCTAGCCAGAGCCCTAACCCTAACCCTTCTCCGAAGCCTGACCCTCACCCGTCCCCTAATCCGAACCCATACGCTGACACTCACCCGCGCCCTCACACGTACGCTCCCCCTAAAGCGTCGTCGTACCCTCACCTGGACCCTAAACCGTCCCCGTCCCCTAACCCTAAGCCTAGCCCGAACCCTAACCCTAACCCTTCCCCGAAGCCTGACCCTCACCCGTCCCCTAATCCTAACCCGTACGCTGACACTCACCCGCGCCCTCACACGTACGCTCCCCCTAAAGCGTCGTCATACCCTCACCTGGACCCTAAACCGTCCCCGTCCCCTAACCCTAACCCTAGCCCGAGCCCTAACCCTAACCCTTCCCCGAAGCCTGACCCTCACCCGTCCCCTAATCCTAACCCGTACGCTGACACTCACCCGCGCCCTCACACGTACGCTCCCCCTAAAGCGTCGTCGTACCCTCACCTGGACCCTAAACCGTCCCCGTCCCCTAACCCTAACCCTAGGCCGAGCCCTAACCCTAACCCTTCCATGAAGCCTGACCCTCACCCGTCCCCTAATCCTAACCCGTACGCTGACACTCACCCGTGCCCTCACACATACGCTCCCCCTAAAGCGTCGTCGTACCCTCACCTGGACCCTAAACCGTCCCCGTCCCCTAACCCTAACCCTAGCCCGAGCCCTAACCCTAACCCTTCCCCAAAGCCTGACCCTCACCCGTCCCCTAATCCTAACCCGTACGCTGACACTCACCCGCGCCCTCACACGTACGCTCCCCCTAAAGTGTCGTCGTACCCTCACCTGGACCCTAAACCGTCCCCGTCCCCTAACCCTAACCCTAGCCCGAGCCCTAACCCTAACCCTTCCCCGAAGCCTGACCCTCACCCGTCCCCTAATCCTAACCCGTACGCTGACACTCACCCGCGCCCTCACACGTACGCTCCCTCTAAAGCGTCGTCGTACCCTCACCTGGACCCTAAACCGTCCCCGTCCCCTAACCGTAACCCTAGCCCGAGCCCTAACCCTAACCCTTCCCCAAAGCCTGACTCTCACCCGTCCCCTAATCCTAACCCGTACGCTGACACTCACCCGCGCCCTCACACGTACGCTCCCCCTAAAGCGTCGTCGTACCCTCACCTGGACCCTAAACCGTCCCCGTCCCCTAACCCTAACCCTAGCCCGAGCCCTAACCCTAACCCTTCCGCGAAGCCTGACCCTCACCCGTCCCCTAATCCTAACCCGTACGCTGACACTCACCCGCCCCCTCACACGTACGCTCCCCCTAAAGCGTCGTCGTACCCTCACCTGGACCCTAAACCGTCCCCGTCCCCTAACCCTATCCCTAGCCCGAGCCCTAAACCTAACCCTTCCCCGAAGCCTGACCCTCACCCGTCCCCTAATCCTAACCCGTACGCTGACACTCACCCGCGCCCTCACACGTACGCTCCCCCTAAGCGTCGTCGTACCCTCACCTGGACCCTAAACCGTCCCCGTCCCCTAACCCTAACCCTAGCCCGAGCCCTAACCCTAACCCTTCCCCGAAGCCTGACCCTCACCTGTCCCCTAATCCTGACCCGTACGCTGACACTCACCGGCGCCCTCACACGTACACTCCCCCTAAAGCGTCGTCGTACCCTCACCTGGACCCTAAACCGTCCCCGTCCCCTAACCCTAACCCTAGCCCGAGCCCTAACCCTAACCCTTCCCCGAAGCCTGACCCTCACCCGTCCCCTAATCCTAACCCGTACGCTGACACTCACCCGCGCCCTCACACGTACGCTCCCCCTAAAGCGTCGTCGTACCCTCACCTGGACCCTAAACCGTCCCTGTCCCCTAACCCTAACCCTAGCCCGAGCCCTAACCCTAACCCTTCCCCGAAGCCTGACCCTCACCCGTCCCCTAATCCTAACCCATACGCTGACACTCACCCGCGCCCTCACACGTACGCTCCCCCTAAAGCGTCGTCGTACCCTCACCTGGACCCTAAACCGTCCCCGTCCCCTAACCCTAACCCTAGCGCGAGCCCTAACCCTAACCCTTCCCCGAAGCCTGACCCTCACCCGTCCCCTAATCCTAACCCGTACGCTGACACTCACCCGCGCCCTCACACATACGCTCCCCCTAAAGAGTCGTCGTACCCTCACCTGGACCCTAAACCGTCCCCGTCCCCTAACCCTAACCCTAGCCCGAGCCCTAACCCTAACCCTTCCCCGAAGCCTAACCCTCACCCGTCCCC
Organism: Orcinus orca; assembly: GCF_937001465.1. Lineage (NCBI taxonomy): Eukaryota > Metazoa > Chordata > Mammalia > Artiodactyla > Delphinidae > Orcinus > Orcinus orca. The sequence goes on from NW_026044108.1 coordinate 67,006, forward strand.
TAATCCTAACCCGTACGCTGACACTCACCCGCGCCCTCACACGTACGCTCCCCCTAAAGCGTCGTCGTACCCTCACCTGGACCCTAAACCGTCCCCGTCCCCTAACCCTAACCCTAGCCCGAGCCCTAACCCTAACCCTTCCCCGAAGCCTGACCCTCACCCGTCCCCTAATCCTAACCCGTACGCTGACACTCACCCGCGCCCTCACACGTACGCTCCCCCTAAAGCGTCGTCGTACCCTCACCTGGACCCTAAACCGTCCCCGTCCCTAACCCTAACCCTAGCCCGAACCCTAACCCTAACCCTTCCCCGAAGCCTGACCCTCACCCGTCCCCTAATCCTAACCCGTACGCTGACATTCACCCGCGCCCTCACACGTACGCTCCCCCTAAAGCGTCGTCGTACCCTCACCTGGACCCTAAACCGTCCCCGTCCCCTAACCCTAACCCTAGCCCGAGCCCTAACCCTAACCCTTCCCCGAAGCCTGACCCTCACCCGTCCCCTAATCCTAACCCGTACGCTGACACTCACCCGCGCCCTCACACGTACGCTCCCCCTAAAGCGTCGTCGTACCCTCACCTGGACCCTAAACCGTCCCCGTCCCCAAACCCTAACCCTAGCCCGAACCCTAACCCTAACCCTTCCCCGAAGCCTGACCCTCACCCGTCCCCTAATCCTAACCCGTACGCTGACACTCACCGGCGCCCTCACACGTACGCTCCCCCTAAAGCGTCGTCGTACCCTCACCTGGACCCTAAACCGTCCCCGTCCCCTAACCCTAACCCTAGCCCGAACCCTAACCCTAACCCTTCCCCGAAGCCTGACCCTCACCCGTCCCCTAATCCTAAACCGTACGCTGACACTCACCCGCGCCCTCACACGTACGCTCCCCCTAAAGCGTCGTCGTACACTCACCTGGACCCTAAACCGTCCCCGTCCCCTAACCCTAACCCTAGCCCGAGCCCTAACACTAACCCTTCCCCGAAGCCTGACCCTCACCCGTCCCCTAATCCTAACCCGTACGCTGACACTCACCCGCGCCCTCACACGTACGGTCCCCCTAAGCGTCGTCGTACCCTCACCTGGACCCTAAACCGTCCCCGTCCCCTAACCCTAACCCTAGCCCGAGCCCTAACCCTAACCCTTCCCCAAAGCCTGACCCTCACCCGTCCCCTAATCCTAACCCGTACGCTGACACTCACCCGAGCCCTCACACGTACGCTCCCCCTAAAGCGTCGTCGTACCGTCACCTGGACCCTAAACCGTCCCCGTCCCCTAACCCTAACCCTAGCCCGAGCCCTAACCCTAACTCTTCCCCGAAGCCTGACCCTCACCCGTCCCATAATCCTAACCCGTACGCTGACACTCACCCGCGCCCTCACACGTACGCTCCCCCTAAAGCGTCGTCATACCCTCACCTGGACCCTAAACCGTCCCCGTCCCCTAACCCTAACCCTAGCCCGAGCCCTAACCCTAACCCTTCCCCGAAGCCTGACCCTCACCCGTCCCCTAATCCTAACCCGTACGCTGACACTCACCCACGCCCTCACACGTACGCTCCCCCTAAAGCGTCGTCGTACCCTCACCTGGACCCTAAACCGTCCCCGTCCCCTAACCCTAACCCTAGCCTGAGCCCTAACCCTAACCGTTCCCCGAAGCCTGACCCTCACCCGTCCCCTAATCCTAACCCGTACGCTGACACCCACGCCCTCACACGTACGCTCCCCCTAAAGCGTCGTCGTACCCTCACCTGGACCCTAAACCGTCCCCGTCCCCTAACCCTAACCCTAGCCCGAGCCCTAACCCTAACCTTCCCCGAAGCCTGACCCTCACCCGTCCCCTAATCCTAACCCGTACGCTGACACTCACCCGCGCCCTCACACGTACGCTCCCCCTAAAGCGTCGTCGTACCCTCACCTGGACCCTAAACCGTCCCCGTCCCCTAACCCTAACCCTAGCCCGAACCCTAACCCTAACCCTTCCCCGAAGCCTGACCCTCACCCGTCCCCTAATCCTAACCCGTACGCTGACACTCACCCGCGCCCTCAAACGTACGCTCCCCCTAAAGCGTCGTCGTACCCTCACCTGGACCCTAAACCGTCCCCGTCCCCTAACCCTAACCCTAGCCCGAACCCTAACCCTAACCCTTCCCCGAAGCCTGACCCTCACCCGTCCCCTAATCCTAACCCGTACGCTGACACTCACCCGCGCCCTCACACGTACGCTCCCCCTAAAGCATCGTCGTACCCTCACCTGGACCCAAAACCGTCCCCGTCCCCTAACCCTAACCCTAGCCCGAGCCCTAACCCTAACCCTTCCCCGAAGCCTGACCCTCACCCGTCCCCTAATCCTAACCCGTACGCTGACACTCACCCGCGCCCTCACACGTACGTTCCCCCTAAGCGTCGTCGTACCCTCACCTGGACCCTAAACCGTCCCCGTCCCCTAACCCTAACCCTAGCCCGAGCCCTAACCCTAACCCTTCCCCGAAGCCTGACCCTCACCCGTCCCCTAATCCTAACCCGTACGCTCAAACTCACCCGAGCCTTCACACGTACGCTCCCCCTAAAGCGTCGTCGTACCCTCACCTGGACCCTAAACCGTCCCCGTCCCCTAACCCTAACCCTAGCCCGAACCCTAATCCTAACCCTTCCCCGAAGCCTGACCCTCACCCGTCCCCTAATCCTAACCCGTACGCTGACACCCAACCGCGCCCTCACACGTACGCTCCCCCTAAAGCGTCGTCGTACCCTCACCTGGACCCTAAACCGTCCCCGTCCCCTAACCCTAACCCTAGTCCGAACCCTAACCCTAACCCTTCCCCGAAGCCTGACCCTCACCCGTCCCCTAATCCTAACCCGTACGCTGACACTCACTCGCGCCCTCACACGTACGCTCCCCCTAAAGCGTCGTCGTACCCTCACCTGGACCCTAAACCGTCCCCGTCCCCTAACCCTAACCCGAACCCGAGCCCTAACCGTAACTCTTCCCCGAAGCCTGACCCTCACCCGTCCCCTAATCCTAACCCGTACGCTGACACTCACCCGCGCCCTCACACGTACGGTCCCCCTAAGCGTCGACGTACCCTCACCTGGACCCTAAACCGTCCCCGTCCCCTAACCCTAACCCTAGCCCGAGCCCTTACCCTAACCCTTCCCCAAAGCCTGACCCTCACCCGTCCCCTAATCCTAACCCGTACGCTGACACTCACCCAAGCCCTCACACGTACGCTCCCCCTAAAGCGTCGTCGTACCCTCACCTGGACCCTAAACCGTCCCCGTCCCCTAACCCTAACCCTAGCCCGAGCCCTAACCCTAACCCTTCCCCGAAGCCTGACCCTCACCCGTCCCCTAATCCTAACCCGTACGCTGACACTCACCCGCGCCCTCACACGTACGGTCCCCCTAAGCGTCGTCGTACCCTCACCTGGACTCTAAACCGTCCCCGTCCACTAACCCTAACCCTAGCCCGAGCCCTAACCCTAACCCTTCCCCAAAGCCTGACCCTCACCCGTCCCCTAATCCTAACCTGTACGCTGACACTCACCCGAGCCCTCACACGTACGCTCCCCCTAAAGCGTCGTCGTACCCTCACCTGGACCCTAAACCGTCCCCGTCCCCTAACCCTAACCCTAGCCCGAGCCCGAACCCTAACTCTTCCCCGAAGCCTTACCCTCACCCGTCCCCTAATCCTAACCCGTACGCTGACACTCACCCGCGCCCTCACACGTACGCTCCCCCTAAAGCGTCGTCATACCCTCACCTGGACCCTAAACCGTCCCCGTCCCCTAACCCTAACCCTAGCCCGAGCCCTAACCCTAACCCTTCCCCGAAGCCTGACCCTCACCCGTCCCCTAATCCTAACCCGTACGCTGACACTCACCCGCGCCCTCACACGTACGCTCCCCCTAAAGCGTCGTCGTACCCTCACCTGGACCCTAAACCGTCCCCGTCCCCTAACCCTAACCCTAGCCCGAGCCCTAACCCTAACCCTTCCCCGAAGCCTGACCCTCACCCGTCCCCTAATCCTAACCCGTACGCTGACACTCACCCGCGCCCTCACACGTACGCTCCCCCTAAAGCGTCGTCGTACCCTCACCTGGACCCTAAACCGTCCCCATCCCCTAACCCTAACCCTAGCCCGAACCCTAACCCTAACCCTTCCCCGAAGCCTGACCCTCACCCGTCCCCTAATCCTAACCCGTACGCTGACACTCACCCGCGCCCTCACACGTACGCTCCCCCTAAAGCATCGTCGTACCCTCACCTGGACCCTAAACCGTCCCCGGCCCCTAACCCTAACCCTAGCCCGAGCCCTAACCCTAACCCTTCCCCGAAGCCTGACCCTCACCCGTCCCCTAATCCTAACCCGTACGCTGACACTCACCCGCGCCCTCACACGTACGCTCCCCCTAAAGCGTCGTCGTACCCTCACCTGGACCCTAAACCGTCCCCGTCCCCTAACCCTAACCCTAGCCCGAGCCCTAACCCTAACCCTTCCCCGAAGCCTGACCCTCACCCGTCCCCTAATCCTAACCCGTACGCTGACACTCACCCGCGCCCTCACACGTACGCTCCCCCTAAAGCGTCGTCGTACCCTCACCTGGACCCTAAACCGTCCCCATCCCCTAACCCTAACCCTAGCCCGAACCCTAACCCTAACCCTTCCCCGAAGCCTGACCCTCACCCGTCCCCTAATCCTAACCCGTACGCTGACACTCACCCGCGCCCTCACACGTACGCTCCCCCTAAAGCATCGTCGTACCCTCACCTGGACCCTAAACCGTCCCCGTCCCCTAACCCTAACCCTAGCCCGAGCCCTAACCCTAACCCTTCCCCGAAGCCTGACCCTCACCCGTCCCCTAATCCTAACCCGTACGCTGACACTCACCCGCGCCCTCACACGTACGCTCCCCCTAAAGTGTCGTCGTACCCTCACCTGGACCCTAAACCGTCCCCGTCCCCTAACCCTAACCCTAGCCCGAACCCTAACCCTAACCCTTCCCCGAAGCCTGACCCTCACCCGTCCCCTAATCCTAACCCGTACGCTGACACTCACCCGCGCCCTCACACGTACGCTCCCCCTAAAGCGTCGTCGTACCCTCACCTGGACCCTAAACCGTCCCCGTCCCCTAACCCTAACCCTAGCCCGAACCCTAACCCTAACCCTTCCCCGAAGCCTGACCCTCACCCGTCCCCTAATCCTAACCCGTACGCTGACACCCGCGCCCTCACACGTACGCTCCCCCTAAAGCGTCGTCGTACCCTCACCTGGACCCTAAACCGTCCCCGTCCCGTAAACCTAACTCTAGCCCGAGCCCTAACCCTAACCCTTCCCCGAAGCCTGACCCTCACCCGTCCCCTAATCCTAACCCGTACGCTGACACTCACCCACGCCCTCACACGTACGCTCCCCCTAAAGCGTCGTCGTACCCTCACCTGGACCCTAAACCGTCCCCGTCCCCTAACCCTAACCCTAGCCCGAGCCCTAACCCTAACCCTTCTCCGAAGCCTGACCCTCACCCGTCCCCTAATCCGAACCCGTACGCTGACACTCACCTGCGCCCTCACACGTACGCTCCCCGTAAAGCGTCGTCGTACCCTCACCTGGACCCTAAACCGTCCCCGTCCCCTAACCCTAACCCTAGCCCGAGCCCTAACCCTAACCCTTCCCCGAAGCCTGACCCTCACCCGACCCTAATCCTAACCCGTACGCTGACACTCACCCGCGCCCTCACACGTACGCTCCCCCTAAAGCGTCGTCGTACCCTCACCTGGACCCTAAACCGTCCCCGTACCCTAACCCTAACCCTAGCCCGAACCCTAACCCTAACTCTTCCCCGAAGCCTGACCCTCACCCGTCCCCTAAACCTAACCCGTACACTGACACTCACCCGCGCCCTCACACGGACGCTCCCCCTAAAGCGTCGTCGTACCCTCACCTGGACCCTAAACCGTCCCCGTCCCCTAACCCTAACCCTAGCCCGAACCCTAACCCTAACCCTTCCCCGAAGCCTGACCCTCACCCGTCCCCTAATCCTAACCCGTACGCTGACACTCACGCGCGCCCTCACAGGAACGCTCCCCCTAAAGCGTCGTCGTACCCTCACCTGGACCCTAAACCGTCCCCGTCCCCTAACCCTAACCCTAGTCCGAACCCTAACCCTAACCCTTCCCCAAAGCCTGACCCTCACCCGTCCCCTAATCCTAACCCGTACGCGGACACTCACCCGCGCCCTCACACGTACGCTCCCCCTAAAGCGTCGTCGTACCCTCACCTGGATCCTAAACCGTCCCCGTCCCCTAACCCTAACCCTAGCCCGAGCCCTAACCCTAACCCTTCTCCGAAGCCTGACCCTCACCCGTCCCCTAATCCGAACCCGTACGCTGACACTCACCCGCGCCCTCACACGTACGCTCCCCCTAATGCGTCGTCGTACCCTCACCTGGTCCCTAAACCGTCCCCGTCCCCTAACCCTAACCCTAGCCCGAACCCTAACCCTAACCCTTCCCCGAAGCCTGACCCTTACCCGTCCCCTAATCCTAACCCGTACGCTGACACTCACCAGCGCCCTCACACGTACGCTCCCCCTAAAGCGTCGTCGTACCCTCACCTGGACCCTAAACCGTCCCCGTCCCCTAACCCTCACCCTAGCCCGAGCCTTAACCCTAACCCTTCCCCGAAGCCTGACCCTCACCCGTCCCCTAATCCTAACCCGTACGCTGACACTCACCCGCGCCCTCACACGTACGCTCCCCCTAAAGGGTCGTCGTACCCTCACCTGGACCCTAAACCGTCCCCGTCTCCTAACCCTAAGCCTAGCCCTAGCCCTAACCCTAACCCTTCCCCGAAGCCTGACCCTCACCCGTCCCCTAATCCTAACCCGTACGCTGACACTCACCCGCGCCCTCACACGTACGCTCCCCCTAAAGCGTCGTCGTACCCTCACCTGGACCCTAAACCGTCCCCGTCCCCTAACCCTAACCCTAGCCCGAGCCCTAACCCTAACCCTTCCCCGAAGCCTGACCCTCACCCGTCCCCTAATCCTAACCCGTACGCTGACACTCACCCGCGCCCTCACACGTACGCTCCCCCTAAAGCGTCGTCGTACCCTCACCTGGACCCTAAACCGTCCCCGTCCCCTAACCCTAACCCTAGCCCGAGCCCTAACCCTAACCCTTCCCCGAAGCCTGACCCTCACCCGTCCCCTAATCCTAACCCGTACGCTGACACTCACCCGCGCCCTCACACGTACGCTCCCCCTAAAGCGTCGTCGTACCCTCACCTGGACCCTAAACCGTCCCCGTCCCCTAACCCTAACCCTAGCCCGAACCCTAACCCTAAGCCTTCCCCGAAGCCTGACCCTCACCCGTCCCCTAATCCTAACCCGTACGCTGACACTCACCCGCGCCCTCACACGTACGCTCCCCCTAACGCGTCGTCGTACCCTCACCTGGACCCTAAACCGTCCCCGTCCCCTAACCCTAACCCTAGCCCGAACCCTAACCCTAACACTTCCCCGAAGCCTGACCCTCACCCGTCCCCTAAACCTAACCCGTACGCTGACACTCACCCGCACCCTCACACGTACGCTCCCCCTAAAGTGTCGTCGTACCCTCACCTGGACCCTAAACCGTCCCCGTCCCCTAAACCTAACCCTAGCCCGAACCCTAACCCTAACCCTTCCCCGAAGCCTGACCCTCACCCGTCCCCTAATCCTAAGCCGTACGCTGACACTCACCCGTGCCCTCACACGTACGCTCCCCCTAAAGCGTCGTTGTACCCTCACCTGGACCCTAAACGGTCCCCGTCCCCTAACCCTAACCCTAGCCCGAACCCTAAACCTAACCCTTCCCCAAAGCCTGACCCTCACCCGTCCCCTAATCCTAACCCGTACGCTGGCACTCACCCGTACCCTCACACGTACGCTCCCCCTAAAGCGTCGTCGTACCCTCACCTGGACCCTAAACCGTCCCCGTCCCCTAACCCTAACCCTAGCCCGAACCCTAACCCAAATCCTTCCCCGAAGCCTGACCCTCACCCGTCCCCTAATCCTAACCCGTACGCTGACACCCACCCGCGCCCTCACACGTACGCTCCCCCTAAAGCGTCGTCGTGCCCTCACCTGGACCCTAAACCGTCCCCGTCCCCTAACCCTAACCCTAGCCCGAACCCTAACCCTAACCCTTCCCCGAAGCCTGACCCTCACCCGTCCCCTAATCCTAACCCGTACGCTGACACTCACCCGCGCCCTCACACGTACGCTCCCCCTAAAGCGTCGTCGTACCCTCACCTGCACCCTAAACCGTCCCCGTCCCCTAACCCTAACCCTAGCCCGAACCCTAACCCTAACCCTTCCCCGAAGCCTGACCCTCACCCGTCCCCTAATCCTAACCCGTACGCTGACACTCACCCGCGCCCTCACACGTAAGCTCCCCCTAAAGCGTCGTCGTACCCTCACCTGGACCCTAAACCGTCCCCGTCCCCTAACCCTAACCCTAGCCCGAGCCCTAACCCTAACCCTTCCCCGAAGCCTGACCCTCACCCGTCCCCTAATCCTAACCCGTACGCTGACACTCACCCGCGCCCTCACACGTACGCTCCCCCTAAAGCGTCGTCGTACCCTCACCTGGATCCTAAACCGTCCCCGTCCCCTAACCCTAACCCTAGCCCGAGCCCTAACCCTAACCCTTCCCCGAAGCCTGACCCTCACCCGTCCCCTAATCCTAACCCGTACGCTGACACTCACTCGCGCCCTCAAACGTACGCTCCCCCTAAAGCGTCGTCGTACCCTCACCTGGACCCTAAACCGTCCCCGTCCCCTAACCCTAACCCTAGCCCGAACCCTAACCCTAACCCTTCCCCGAAGCCTGACCCTCACCCGTCCCCTAATCCTAACCCGTACGCTGACACTCACCCGCGCCCTCACACGTACGCTCCCCCTAATGCGTCGTCGTACCCTCACCTGGTCCCTAAACCGTCCCCGTCCCCTAACCCTAACCCTAGCCTGAACCCTAACCCTAACCCTTCCCCGAAGCCTGACCCTCACCCGTCCCCTAATCCTAACCCGTACGCTGACACTCACCCGCGCCCTCACACGTACGCTCCCCCTAAAGCGTCGTCGTACCCTCACCTGGACCCTAAACCGTCCCCGTCCCCTAACCCTAACCCTAGCCCGAGCCCTAACCCTAACCCTTCCCCGAAGCCTGACCCTCACCCGTCCCCTAATCCTACCCCGTACGCTGACACTCACCCGCGCCCTCACACGTACGCTCCCCCTAAAGCGTCGTCGTACCCTCACCTGGACCCTAAACCGTCCCCGTCCCCTAACCCTAAGCCTAGCCCTAGCCCTAACCCTAAACCTTCCCCGAAGCCTGACCCTCACCCGTCCCCTAATCCTAACCCGTACGCTGACATTCACCCGCGCCCTCACACGTACGCTCCCCCTAAAGCGTCGTCGTACCCTCACCTGGACCCTAAACCGTCCCCGTCCCCTAAACCTAACCTTAGCCCGAGCCCTAACCCTAACCCTTCCCCGAAGCCTGACCCTCACCCGTCCCCTAATCCTAACCCGTACGCTGACACTCACCCGCGCCCTCACACGTACGCTCCCCCTAAAGCGTCGTCGTACCCTCACCTGGACCCTAAACCGTCCCCGTCCCCTAACCCTAACCCTAGCCCGAGCCCTAACCCTAACCCTTCCCCGAAGCCTGACCCTCACCCGTCCCCTAATCCTAACCCGTACGCTGACACTCACCCGCGCCCTCACACGTACGCTCCCCCTAAAGCGTCGTCGTACCCTCACCTGGACCCTAAACCTTCCCCGTCCCCTAACCCTAACCCTAGCCCGAACCCTAACCCTAACCCTTCCCCGAAGCCTGACCCTCACCCGTCCCCTAATCCTAACCCGTACGCTGACACTCACCCGCGCCCTCACACGTTCGCTCCCCCTAAAGCGTCGTCCTACCCTCACCTGGTCCCTAAACCGTCCCCGTCCCCTAACACTAACCCTAGCCCGAACCCTAACCCTAACCCTTCCCCGAAGCCTGACCCTCACCCGTCCCCTAATCATAACCCGTACGCTGACACTCACCCGCGCCCTCACACGTATGCTCCCCCTAAAGCGTCATCGTACCCTCACCTGGACCCTAAACCGTCCCCGTCCCCTAACCCTAACCCTATCCCGAACCCTAACCCTAACCCTACCCCGAAGCCTGACCCTCACCCGTCCCCTAATCCTAACCCGTACGCAGACACTCACCCGCACCCTCACACGTACGCTCCCCCTAAAGGGTCGTCGTACCCTCACCTGGACCCTAAACCGTCCCCGTCCCCTAACCCTAACCCTAGCCCGAGCCCTAACCCTAACACTTCCCCAAAGCCTGACCCTCACCCGTCACCTAATCCTAACCCGTACGCTGACACTCATCCGCGCCCTCACACGTACGCTCCCCCTAAAGCGTCGTCGTACCCTCACCTGGACCCTAAACCGTCCCCGTACCCTAACCCTAACCCTAGCCCGAACCCTAACCCAAATCCTTCCCCGAAGCCTGACCCTCACCCGTCCCCTAATCCTAACCCGTACGCTGACACCCACCCGCGCCCTCACACGTACGCTCCCCCTAAAGCGTCGTCGTGCCCTCACCTGGACCCTAAACCGTCCCCGTCCCCTAACCCTAACCCTAGCCCGAACCCTAACCCTAACCCTTCCCCGAAGCCTGACCATCACCCGTCCCCTAATCCTAACCCGTACGCTGACACTCACCCGCGCCCTCACACGTACGCTACCCCTAAAGCGTCGTCGTACCCTCACCTGCACCCTAAACCGTCCCCGTCCCCTAACCCTAACCCTAGCCCGAACCCTAACCCTAACCCTTCCCCGAAGCCTGACCCTCACCCGTCCCCTAATCCTAACCCGTACGCTGACACTCACCCGCGCCCTCACACGTAAGCTCCCCCTAAAGCGTCGTCGTACCCTCACCTGGACCCTAAACCGTCCCCGTCCCCTAACCCTAACCCTAGCCCGAGCCCTAACCCTAACCCTTCCCCGAAGCCTGACCCTCACCCGTCCCCTAATCCTAACCCGTACGCTGACACCCACCCGCGCCCTCACACGTACGCTCCCCCTAAAGCGTCGTCGTACCCTCACCTGGATCCTAAAACGTCCCCGTCCCCTAACCCTAACCCTAGCCCGAGCCCTAACCCTAACCCTTCCCCGAAGCCTGACCCTCACCCGTCCCCTAATCCTAACCCGTACACTGACACTCACCCGCGCCCTCACACGTACGCTCCCCCTAAAGCGTCGTCGTACCCTCACCTGGACCCTAAACCGTCCCCGTCCCCTAACCCTAACCCTAGCCCGAACCCTAACCCTAACCCTTCCCCGAAGCCTGACCCTCACCCGTCCCCTAATCCTAACCCGTACGCTGACACTCACCCGCGCCCTCACACGTACGCTCCCCCTAATGCGTCGTCGTACCCTCACCTGGTCCCTAAACCGTCCCCGTCCCCTAACCCTAACCCTAGCCCGAACCCTAACCCTAACCCTTCCCCGAAGCCTGACCCTTACCCGTCCCCTAATCCTAACCCGTACGCTGACACTCACCTGCGCCCTCACACGTACGCTCCCCCTAAAGCGTCGTCGTACCCTCACCTGGACCCTAAACCGTCCCCGTCCCCTAACTCTAACCCTAGCCCGAGCCTTAACCCTAACCCTTCCCCGAAGCCTGACCCTCACCCGTCCCCTAATCCTAACCCGTACGCTGACACTCACCCGCGCCCTCACACGTACGCTCCCCCTAAAGCGTCGTCGTACCCTCACCTGGACCCTAAACCGTCCCCGTCCCCTAACCCTAACCCTAGCCCGAGCCCTAACCCTAACCCTTCCCCGAAGCCTGACCCTCACCCGTCCCCTAATCCTAACCCGTACGCTGACACTCACCCGCGCCCTCACACGTACGCTCCCCCTAAAGCGTCGTCGTACCCTCACCTGGACCCTAAACCGTCCCCGTCCCCTAACCCTAACCCTAGCCCGAGCCCTAACCCTAACCCTTCCCCGAAGCCTGACCCTCACCTGACCCTAATCCTAACCCGTACGCTGACACTCACCCGCGCCCTCACACGTACGCTCCCCCTAAAGCGTCGTCGTACCCTCACCTGGACCCTAAACCGTCCCCGTCCCCTAACCCTAAGCCTAGCCCGAACCCTAACCCTAACCCTTCCCCGAAGCCTGACCCTCACCCGTCCCCTAAACCTAACCCGTACGCTGACACTCACCGGCGCCCTCACACGTACGCTCCCCCTAAAGCGTCGTCGTACACTCACCTGGACCCTAAACCGTCCCCGTCCCCTAACCCTAACCCTAGCCCGAACCCTAACCCTAACCCTTCCCCGAAGCCTGACCCTCACCCGTCCCCTAATCCTAACCCGTACGCTGACACCCAAACACGCCCTCACACGTACGCTCCCCCTAAAGAGTCGTCGTACCCTCACCTGGACCCTAAACCGTCCCCGTCCCCTAACCCTAACCCTAGCCCGAACCCTAACCCTAACCCTTCCCCGAAGCCTGACCCTCACCCGTCCCCTAATCCTAACCCGTACGCTGACACTCACCCACGCCCTCACACGTACGCTCCCCCTAAAGCGTCGTCGTACCCTCACCTGGTCCCTAAACCGTCCCCGTCCCCTAACCCTAACACTAGCCCGAACCCTAACCCTAAACCTTCCCCGAAGCCTGACCCTCACCCGTCCCCTAATCCTAACCCGTACGCTGACACTCACCCACGCCCTCACACGTACGCTCCCCCTAAAGCGTCGTCGTACCCTCACCTGGACCCTAAACCGTCCCCGTCCCCTAACCGTAACCCTAGCCCGAGCCCTAACCCTAACCCTTCCCCAAAGCCTGACTCTCACCCGTCCCCTAGTCCTAACCCGTACGCTGACACTCACCCGCGCCCTCACACGTACGCTCCCCCTAAAGCGTCGTCGTACCCTCACCTGGACCCTAAACCGTCCCCGTCCCCTAACCGTAACCCTAGCCCGAGCCCTAACCCTAACCCTTCCCCAAAGCCTGACTCTCACCCGTCCCCTAGTCCTAACCCGTACGCTGACACTCACCCGCGCCCTCACACGTACGCTACCCCTAAAGCGTCGTCGTACCCTCACCTGGACCCTAAACCGTCCCCGTCCCCTAACCCTAACCCTAGCCCGAACCCTAACCCTAACCCTTCCCCGAAGCCTGACCCTCACCCGTCCCCTAATCCTAACCCGTACGCTGACATTCACCCGCGCCCTCACACGTACGCTCCCCCTAAAGCGTCGTCGTACCCTCACCTGGACCCTAAACCGTCCCCGTCCCCTAACCCTAACCCTAGCCCGAGCCCTAACCCTAAACCTTCCCCGAAGCCTGACCCTCACCCGTCCCCTAATCCTAACCCGTACGCTGACACTCACCCGCGCCCTCACACGTACGCTCCCCCTAAAGCGTCGTCGTACCCTCACCTGGATCCTAAACCGTCCCCGTCCCCTAACCCTAACCCTAGCCCGAGCCCTAACCCTAACCCTTCTCCGAAGCCTGACCCTCACCCGTCCCCTAATCCAAACCCGTATGCTGACACTCACCCGCGCCCTCACACGTACGCTCCCCGTAAAGCGTCGTCGTACCCTCACCTGGACCCTAAACCGTCCCCGTCCCCTAACCCTAACCCTAGCCCGAGCCCTAACCCTAACCCTTCCCCGAAGCCTGACCCTCACCCGACCCTAATCCTAACCCGTACGCTGACACTCACCCGCGCCCTCACACGTACGCTCCCCCTAAAGCGTCGTCGTACCCTCACCTGGACCCTAAACCGTCCCCGTCCCCTAACCCTAACCCTAGCCCGAACCCTAACCCTAACTCTTCCCCGAAGCCTGACCCTCACACGTCCCCTAATCCTAACCCGTACGCTGACACTCACCCGCGCCCTCACACGTACGCTCCCCCTAAAGCGTCGTCATACCCTCACCTGGACCCTAAACCGTCCCCGTCCCCTAACCCTAACCCTAGCCCGAGCCCTAACCCTAACCCTTCCCCGAAGCCTGACCCTCACCCGTCCCCTAATCCTAACCCGTACGCTGACACTCACCCGCGCCCTCACACGTACGCTCCCCCTAAAGCGTCGTCGTACCCTCACCTGGACCCTAAACCGTCCCCGTCCCCTAACCCTAACCCTAGCCCGAGCCCTAACCCTAACCCTTCCCCGAAGCCTGACCCTCACCCGTCCCCTAATCCTAACCCGTACGCTGACACTCACCCGCCCCCTCACACGTACGCTCCCCCTAAAGCGTCGTCGTACCCTCACCTGGACCCTAAACCGTCCCCGTCCCCTAACCCTAACCCTAGCCCGAGCCCTAACCCTAACCCTTCCCCGAAGCCTGACCCTCACCCGTCCCCTAATCCTAACCCGTACGCTGACACTCACCCGCGCCCTCACACGTACGCTCCCCCTAAAGCGTCGTCGTACCCTCACCTGGACCCTAAACCGTCCCCGTCCCCTAACCCTAACCCTAGCCCGAACCCTAACCCTAACCCTTCCCCGAAGCCTGACCCTCACCCGTCCCCTAATCCTAACCCGTACGCTGACACTCACCCGCGCCCTCACACGTACGCTCCCCCTAAAGCGTCGTCGTACCCTCACCTGGACCCTAAACCGTCCCCGTCCCCTAACCCTAACCCTAGCCCGAACCCTAACCCTAACCCTTCCCCGAAGCCTGACCCTCACCCGTCCCCTAATCCTAACCCGTACGCTGACACTCACCCGCGCCCTCACACGTACGCTCCCCCTAAAGCGTCGTCGTACCCTCACCTGGACCCAAAACCGTCCCCGTCCCCTAACCCTAACCCTAGCCCGAGCCCTAACCCTAACCCTTCCCCGAAGCCTGACCCTCACCCGTCCCCTAATCCTAACCCGTACGCTGACACTCACCCGCGACCTCACACGTACGTTCCCCCTAAGCGTCGTCGTACCCTCACCTGGACCCTAAACCGTCCCCGTCCCCTAACCCTAACCCTAGCCCGAGCCCTAACCCTAACCCTTTCCCGAAGCCTGACCCTCACCCGTCCCCTAATCCTAACCCGTACGCTCACACTCACCCGAGCCTTCACACGTACGCTCCCCCTAAAGCGTCGTCGTACCCTCACCTGGACCCTAAACCGTCCCCGTCCCCTAACCCTAACCCTAGCCCGAACCCTAATCCTAACCCTTCCCCGAAGCCTGACCCTCACCCGTCCCCTAATCCTAACCCGTACGCTGACACCCAACCGCGCCCTCACACGTACGCTCCCCCTAAAGCGTCGTCGTACCCTCACCTGGACCCTAAACCGTCCCCGTCCCCTAACCCTAACCCTAGTCCGAACCCTAACCCTAACCCTTCCCCGAAGCCTGACCCTCACCCGTCCCCTAATCCTAACCCGTACGCTGACACTCACTCGCGCCCTCACACGTACGCTCCCCCTAAAGCGTCGTCGTACCCTCACCTGGACCCTAAACCGTCCCCGTCCCCTAACCCTAACCCTAGCCCGAGCCCTAACCGTAACTCTTCCCCGAAGCCTGACCCTCACCCGTCCCCTAATCCTAACCCGTACGCAGACACTCACCCGCGCCCTCACACGTACGGTCCCCCTAAGCGTCGACGTACCCTCACCTGGACCCTAAACCGTCCCGGTCCCCTAACCCTAACCCTAGCCCGAGCCCTAACCCTAACCCTTCCCCGAAGCCTGACCCTCACCCGTCCCCTAATCCTAACCCGTACGCTGACACTCACCCGCGCCCTCACACGTACGCTCCCCCTAAAGCGTCGTCGTACCCTCACCTGGACCCTAAACCGTCCCCGTCCCCTAACCCTAACCCTAGCCCGAGCCCTAACCCTAACCCTTCCCCGAAGCCTGACTCTCACCCGTCCCCTAGTCCTAACCCGTACGCTGACACTCACCCGCGCCCTCACACGTACGCTCCCCCTAAAGCGTCGTCGTACCCTCACCTGGACCCTAAACCGTCCCCATCCCCTAACCCTAACCCTAGCCCGAACCCTAACCCTAACCCTTCCCCGAAGCCTGACCCTCACCCGTCCCCTAATCCTAACCCGTACGCTGACATTCACCCGCGCCCTCACACGTACGCTCCCCCTAAAGCGTCGTCGTACCCTCACCTGGACCCTAAACCGTCCCCGTCCCCTAACCCTAACCCTAGCCCGAGCCCTAACCCTAAACCTTCCCCGAAGCCTGACCCTCACCCGTCCCCTAATCCTAACCCGTACGCTGACACTCACCCGCGCCCTCACACGTACGCTCCCCCTAAAGCGTCGTCGTACCCTCACCTGGATCCTAAACCGTCCCCGTCCCCTAACCCTAACCCTAGCCCGAGCCCTAACCCTAACCCTTCTCCGAAGCCTGACCCTCACCCGTCCCCTAATCCAAACCCGTATGCTGACACTCACCCGCGCCCTCACACGTACGCTCCCCGTAAAGCGTCGTCGTACCCTCACCTGGACCCTAAACCGTCCCCGTCCCCTAACCCTAACCCTAGCCCGAGCCCTAACCCTAACCCTTCCCCGAAGCCTGACCCTCACCCGACCCTAATCCTAACCCGTACGCTGACACTCACCCGCGCCCTCACACGTACGCTCCCCCTAAAGCGTCGTCGTACCCTCACCTGGACCCTAAACCGTCCCCGTCCCCTAACCCAAACCCTAGCCCGAACCCTAACCCTAACCCTTCCCCGAAGCCTGACCCTCACCCATCCCCTAAACCTAACCCGTACGCTGACACTCACCCGCGCCCTCACACGTACGCTCCCCCTAAAGCGTCGTCGTACCCTCACCTGGACCCTAAACCGTCCCCGTCCCCTAACCCTAACCCTAGCCCGAACCCTAACCCTAACCCTTCCCCGAAGCCTGACCCTCACCCGTCCCCTAATCCTAACCCGTACGCTGACACTCACCCGCGCCCTCACACGTACGCTCCCCCTAAAGCGTCGTCGTACCCTCACCTGGACCCTAAACCGTCCCCGTCCCCTAACCCTAACCCTAGCCCGAACCCTAACCCTAACCCTTCCACGAAGCCTGACCCTCACCCGTCCCCTAATCCTAACCCGTACGCTGACACTCACCCGCGCCCTCACACGTACGCTCCCCCTAAAGCGTCGTCGTACCCACACCTGGACCCTAAACCGTCCCCGTCCCCTAACCCTAACCCTAGCCCGAGCCCTAACCCTAACCCTTCCGCGAAGCCTGACCCTCACCCGTCCCCTAATCCTAACCCGTACGCTGACACTCACCCGCCCCCTCACACGTACGCTCCCCCTAAAGCGTCGTCGTACCCTCACCTGGACCCTAAACCGTCCCCGTCCCCTAACCCTAACCCTAGCCCGAGCCCTAAACCTAACCCTTCCCCGAAGCCTGACCCTCACCCGTCCCCTAATCCTAACCCGTACGCTGACACTCACCCGCGCCCTCACACGTACGCTCCCCCTAAGCGTCGTCGTACCCTCACCTGGACCCTAAACCGTCCCCGTCCCCTAACCCTAACCCTAGCCCGAGCCCTAACCCTAACCCTTCCCCGAAGCCTGACCCTCACCTGTCCCCTAATCCTAACCCGTACGCTGACACTCACCGGCGCCCTCACACGTACGCTCCCCCTAAAGCGTCGTCGTACCCTCACCAGGACCCTAAACCGTCCCCGTCCCCTAACCCTAACCCTAGCCCGAGCCCTAACCCTAACCCTTCCCCGAAGCCTGACCCTCACCCGTCCCCTAATCCTAACCCGTACACTGACACTCACCCGCGCCCTCACACGTACGCTCCCCCTAAAGCGTCGTCGTACCCTCACCTGGACCCTAAACCGTCCCTGTCCCCTAACCCTAACCCTAGCCCGAGCCCTAAACCTAACCCTTCCCCGAAGCCTGACCCTCACCTGTCCCCTAATCCTAACCCATACGCTGACACTCACCCGCGCCCTCACACGTACGCTCCCCCTAAAGCGTCGTCGTACCCTCACCTGGACCCTAAACCGTCCCCGTCCCCTAACCCTAACCCTAGCGCGAGCCCTAACCCTAACCCTTCCCCGAAGCCTGACCCTCACCCGTCCCCTAATCCTAACCCGTACGCTGACACTCACCCGCGCCCTCACACATACGCTCCCCCTAAAGAGTCGTCGTACCCTCACCTGGACCCTAAACCGTCCCCGTCCCCTAACCCTAACCCTAGCCCGAGCCCTAACCCTAACCCTTCCCCGAAGCCTGACCCTCACCCGTCCCCTAATCCTAACCCGTACGCTGACACTCACCCGCGCCCTCACACGTACGCTCCCCCTAAAGCGTCGTCGTACCCTCACCTGGACCCTAAACCGTCCCCGTCCCCTAACCCTAACCCTAGCCCGAGCCCTAACCCTAACCCTTCCCCGAAGCCTGACCCTCACCCGTCCCCTAATCCTAACCCGTACGCTGACACTCACCCGCGCCCTCACACGTACGCTCCCCCTAAAGCGTCGTCGTACCCTCACCTGGACCCTAAACCGTCCCCGTCCCCTAACCCTAACCCTAGCCCGAACCCTAACCCTAACCCTTCCCCGAAGCCTGACCCTCACCCGTCCCCTAATCCTAACCCGTACGCTGACATTCACCCGCGCCCTCACACGTACGCTCCCCCTAAAGCGTCGTCGTACCCTCACCTGGACCCTAAACCGTCCCCGTCCCCTAACCCTAACCCTAGCCCGAGCCCTAACCCTAACCCTTCCCCGAAGCCTGACCCTCACCCGTCCCCTAATCCTAACCCGTACGCTGACACTCACCCGCGCCCTCACACGTACGCTCCCCCTAAAGCGTCGTCGTACCCTCACCTGGACCCTAAACCGTCCCCGTCCCCAAACCCTAACCCTAGCCCGAACCCTAACCCTAACCCTTCCCCGAAGCCTGACCCTCACCCGTCCCCTAATCCTAACACGTACGCTGACACTCACCGGCGCCCTCACACGTACGCTCCCCCTAAAGCGTCGTCGTACCCTCACCTGGACCCTAAACCGTCCCCGTCCCCTAACCCTAACCCTAGCCCGAACCCTAACCCTAACCCTTCCCCGAAGCCTGACCCTCACCCGTCCCCTAATCCTAAACCGTACGCTGACACTCACCCGCGCCCTCACACGTACGCTCCCCCTAAAGCGTCGTCGTACACTCACCTGGACCCTAAACCGTCCCCGTCCCCTAACCCTAACCCTAGCCCGAGCCCTAACCCTAACCCTTCCCCAAAGCCTGACCCTCACCCGTCCCCTAATCCTAACCCATACGCTGACACTCACCCGCGCCCTCACACGTACGGTCCCCCTAAGCGTCGTCGTACCCTCACCTGGACCCTAAACCGTCCCCGTCCCCTAACCCTAACCCTAGCCCGAGCCCTAACCCTAACCCTTCCCCAAAGCCTGACCCTCACCCGTCCCCTAATCCTAACCCGTACGCTGACACTCACCCGAGCCCTCACACGTACGCTCCCCCTAAAGCGTCGTCGTACCCTCACCTGGACCCTAAACCGTCCCCGTCCCCTAACCCTAACCCTAGCCCGAGCCCTAACCCTAACTCTTCCCCGAAGCCTGACCCTCACCCGTCCCCTAATCCTAACCCGTACGCTGACACTCACCCGCGCCCTCACACGTACGCTCCCCCTAAAGCGTCGTCGTACCCTCACCTGGACCCTAAACCGTCCCCGTCCCCTAACCCTAACCCTAGCCCGAGCCCTAACCCTAACCCTTCCCCGAAGCCTGACCCTCACCCGTCCCCTAATCCTAACCCGTACGCTGACACTCACCCGCGCCCTCACACGTACGCTCCCCCTAAAGCGTCGTCGTACCCTCACCTGGACCCTAAACCGTCCCCGTCCCCTAACCCTAACCCTAGCCCGAGCCCTAACCCTAACCCTTCCCCGAAGCCTGACCCTCACCCGTCCCCTAATCCTAACCCGTACGCTGACACTCACCCGCGCCCTCACACGTACGCTCCCCCTAAAGCGTCGTCGTACCCTCACCTGGACCCTAAACCGTCCCCGTCCCCTAACCCTAACCCTAGCCCGAGCCCTAACCCTAACCCTTCCCCGAAGCCTGACCCTCACCCGTCCCCTAATCCTAACCCGTACGCTCACACTCACCCGAGCCTTCACACGTACGCTCCCCCTAAAGCGTCGTCATACCCTCACCTGGACCCTAAACCGTCCCCGTCCCCTAACCCTAACCCTAGCCCGAACCCTAATCCTAACCCTTCCCCGAAGCCTGACCCTCACCCGTCCCCTAATCCTAACCCGTACGCTGACACCCAACCGCGCCCTCACACGTACGCTCCCCCTAAAGCGTCGTCGTACCCTCACCTGGACCCTAAACCGTCCCCGTCCCCTAACCCTAACCCTAGTCCGAACCCTAACCCTAACCCTTCCCCGAAGCCTGACCCTCACCCGTCCCCTAATCCTAACCCGTACGCTGACACTCACTCGCGCCCTCACACGTACGCTCCCCCTAAAGCGTCGTCGTACCCTCACCTGGACCCTAAACCGTCCCCGTCCCCTAACCCTAACCCTAGCCCGAGCCCTAACCGTAACTCTTCCCCGAAGCCTGACCCTCACCCGTCCCCTAATCCTAACCCGTACGCTGACACTCACCCGAGCCCTCACACGTACGGTCCCCCTAAGCGTCGACGTACCCTCACCTGGACCCTAAACCGTCCCCGTCCCCTAACCCTAACCCTAGCCCGAGCCCTAACCCTAACCCTTCCCCGAAGCCTGACCCTCACCCGTCCCCTAATCCTAACCCGTACGCTGACACTCACCCGCGCCCTCACACGTACGCTCCCCCTAAAGCGTCGTCGTACCCTCACCTGGACCCTAAACCGTCCCCGTCCCCTAACCCTAACCCTAGCCCGAACCCTAACCCTAACCCTTCCCCGAAGCCTGACCCTCACCCGTCCCCTAATCCTAACCCGTACGCTGACACTCACCCGCGCCCTCACACGTACGCTCCCCATAAAGCGTCGTCGTACCCTCACCTGGACCCTAAACCGTCCCCGTCCCCTAACCCTAACCCTAGCCCGAACCCTAACCCTAACCCTTCCCCGAAGCCTGACCCTCACCCGTCCCCTAATCCTAACCCGTACGCTGACACTCACCCGCGCCCTCACACGTACGCTCCCCCTAAAGCGTCGTCGTACCCTCACCTGGACCCTAAACCGTCCCCGTCCCCTAACCCTAACCCTAGCCCGAGCCCTAACCCTAACCCTTCCCCGAAGCCTGACCCTCACCCGTCCCCTAATCCTAACCCGTACGCTGACACTCACCCGCGCCCTCACACGTACGCTCCCCCTAAGCGTCGTCATACCCTCACCTGGACCCTAAACCGTCCCCGTCCCCTAACCCTAACCCTAGCCCGAGCCCTAACCCTAACCCTTCCCGGAAGCCTGACCCTCACCCGGCCCCTAATCCTAACCCGTACGCTGACACTCACCCGCGCCCTCACACGTACGCTCCCCCTAAAGCGTCGTCATACCCTCACCTGGACCCTAAACCGTCCCCGTCCCCTAACCCTAACCCTAGCCCGAGCCCTAACCCTAACCCTTCCCCGAAGCCTGACCCTCACCCGTCCCCTAATCCTAACCCGTACGCTGACACTCACCCGCGCCCTCACACGTACGCTCCCCCTAAAGCGTCGTCGTACCCTCACCTGGACCCTAAACCGTCCCCGTCCCCTAACCCTAACCCTAGCCCGAGCCCTAACCCTAACCCTTCCCCGAAGCCTGACCCTCACACGTCCCCTAATCCTAACCCGTATGCTGACACTCACCCGCGCCCTCACACGTACGCTCCCCCTAAAGCGTCGTCGTACCCTCACCTGGACCCTAAACCGTCCCCGTCCCCTAACCCTAACCCTAGCCCGAGCCCTAACCCTAACCCTTCCCCGAAGCCTGACCCTCACCCGTCCCCTAATCCTAACCCGTACGCTGACACTCACCCGCGCCCTCACACGTACGCTCCCCCTAAAGCGTCGTCGTACCCTCACCTGGACCCTAAACCGTCCCCGTCCCCTAACCCTAACCCTAGCCCGAACCCTAACCCTAACCCTTCCCCGAAGCCTGACCCTCACCCGTCCCCTAATCCTAACCCGTACGCTGACACTCACGCGCGCCCTCACAGGTACGCTCCCCCTAAAGCTTCGTCGTACCCTCACCTGGACCCTAAACCGTCCCCGTCCCCTAACCCTAACCCTAGTCCGAACCCTAAACCTAACCCTTCCCCAAAGCCTGACCCTCACCCGTCCCCTAATCCTAACCCGTACGCGGACACTCACCCGCGCCCTCACACGTACGCTCCCCCTAAAGCGTCGTCGTACCCTCACCTGGATCCTAAACCGTCCCCGTCCCCTAACCCTAACCCTAGCCCGAGCCCTAACCCTAACCCTTCTCCGAAGCCTGACCCTCACCCGTTCCCTAATCCGAACCCGTACGCTGACACTCACCCGCGCCCTCACACGTACGCTCCCCGTAAAGCGTCGTCGTACCCTCACCTGGACCCTAAACCGTCCCCGTCCCCTAACCCTAACCCTAGCCCGAGCCTTAACCCTAACCCTTCCCCAAAGCCTGACCCTCACCCGACCCTAATCCTAACCCGTACGCTGACACTCACCCGCGCCCTCACACGTACGCTCCCCCTAAAGCGTCGTCGTACCCTCACCTGGACCCTAAACCGTCCCCGTCCCCTAACCCTAACCCTAGCCCGAACCCTAACCCTAACCCTTCCCCGAAGCCTGACCCTCACCCGTCCCCTAAACCTAACCCTTACGCTGACACTCACCCGCGCCCTCACACGTACGCTCCCCCTAAAGCGTCGTCGTACCCTCACCTGGACCCTAAACCGTCCCCGTCCCCTAACCCTAACCCTAGCCCGAACCCTAATCCTAACCCTTCCCCGAAGCCTGACCCTCACCCGTCCCCTAATCCTAACCCGTACGCTGACACCCAACCACGCCCTCACACGTACGCTCCCCCTAAACGTCGTCGTACCCTCACCTGGACCCTAAACCGTCCCCGTCCCCTAACCCTAACCCTAGTCCGAACCCTAACCCTAACCCTTCCCCGAAGCCTGACCCTCACCCGTCCCCTAATCCTATCCCGTACGCTGACACTCACCCGCGCCCTCACACGTACGCTCCCCCTAAACCGTCGTCGTACCCTCACCTGGACCCTAAACCGTCCCCGTCCCCTAACCCTAACCCTAGCCCGAGCCCTAACCCTAACCCTTCCCCGAAGCCTGACCCTCACCCGTCCCCTAATCCTAACCCGTACGCTGACACTCACCCGCGCCCTCACACGTACGCTCCCCCTAAAGCGTCGTCGTACCCTCACCTGGACCCTAAACCGTCCCCGTCCCCTAACCCTAACCCTAGCCCGAGCCCTAACCCTAACCCTTCCCCGAAGCCTGACCCTCACCCGTCCCCTAATCCTAACCCGTACGCTGACACTCACCCGCGCCCTCACACGTACGCTCCCCCTAAAGCGTCGTCGTACCCTCACCTGGACCCTAAACCGTCCCCGTCCCCTAACCCTAACCCTTGCCCGAACCCTAACCCTAACCCTTCCCAGAAGCCTGACCCTCACCCGTCCCCTAATCCTAACCCGTACGCTGACACTCACCCGCGCCCTCACACGTACGCTCCCCCTAAAGCGTCGTCGTACCCTCACCTGGACCCTAAACCGTCCCCGTCCCCTAACCCTAACCCTAGCCCGAGCCCTAACCCTAACCCTTCCCCGAAGCCTGACCCTCACCCGTCCCCTAATCCTAACCCGTACGATGACACTCACCCGCGCCCTCACACGTACGCTACCCCTAAAGCGTCGTCGTACCCTCACCTGGACCCTAAACCGTCATCGTCCCCTAACCCTAAACCTAGCCCGAACCCTAACCCTAACCCTTCCCCGAAGCCTGACCCTCACCCGTCCCCTAATCCTAACCTGTACGCTGACACTCACCCATGCCCTCACACGTACGCTCCCCCTAAAGCGTCGTCGTACCCTCAACTGGACCCTAAACCGGCCCCGTCCCCTAACCCTAACCCTAGCCCGAGCCCGAACCCTAACCCTTCCCCGAAGCCTGACCCTCACCCGTCCCCTAATCCGAACCCGTACGCTGACACTCACCAGCGCCCTCACACGTACGCTCCCCCTAAAGCGTCGTCGTACCCTCACCTGGACCCTAAACCGTCCCCGTCCCCTAACCCTAACCCTAGCCCGAGCCCTAACCCTAACCCTTCCCCGAAGCCTGACCCTCACCCGTCCCCTAATCCTAACCCGTACGCTGACACTCACCCGCGCCCTCACACGTACGCTCCCCCTAAAGCGTCGTCGTACCCTCACCTGGACCCTAAACCGTCCCCGTCCCCTAACCCTAACCCTAGCCCGAGCCCTAACCCTAACCCTTCCCCGAAGCCTGACCCTCACCCGTCCCCTAATCCTAACCCGTACGCTGACACTCACCCGCGCCCTCACACGTACGCTCCCCCTAAAGCGTCGTCGTACCCTCACCTGGACCCTAAACCGTCCCCGTCCCCTAACCCTAACCCTAGCCCGAGCCCTAACCCTAACCCTTCCCCGAAGCCTGACCCTCACCCGTCCCCTAATCCTAACCCGTACGCTGACACTCACCCGCGCCCTCACACGTACGCTCCCCCTAAAGCGTCGTCGTACCCTCACCTGGACCCTAAACCGTCCCCGTCCCCTAACCCTAACCCTAGCCCGAACCCTAACCCTAAGCCTTCCCCGAAGCCTGACCCTCACCCGTCCCCTAATCCTAACCCGTACGCTGACACTCACCCGCGCCCTCACACGTACGCTCCCCCTAACGCGTCGTCGTACCCTCACCTGGACCCTAAACCGTCCCCGTCCCCTAACCCTAACCCTAGCCCGAACCCTAACCCTAACACTTCCCCGAAGCCTGACCCTCACCCGTCCCCTAAACCTAACCCGTACGCTGACACTCACCCGCACCCTCACACGTACGCTCCCCCTAAAGTGTCGTCGTACCCTCACCTGGACCCTAAACCGTCCCCGTCCCCTAAACCTAACCCTAGCCCGAACCCTAACCCTAACCCTTCCCCGAAGCCTGACCCTCACCCGTCCCCTAATCCTAAGCCGTACGCTGACACTCACCCGTGCCCTCACACGTACGCTCCCCCTAAAGCGTCGTTGTACCCTCACCTGGACCCTAAACGGTCCCCGTCCCCTAACCCTAACCCTAGCCCGAACCCTAAACCTAACCCTTCCCCAAAGCCTGACCCTCACCCGTCCCCTAATCCTAACCCGTACGCTGGCACTCACCCGTACCCTCACACGTACACTCCCCCTAAAGCGTCGTCGTACCCTCACCTGGACCCTAAACCGTCCCCGTCCCCTAACCCTAACCCTAGCCCGAACCCTAACCCAAATCCTTCCCCGAAGCCTGACCCTCACCCGTCCCCTAATCCTAACCCGTACGCTGACACCCACCCGCGCCCTCACACGTACGCTCCCCCTAAAGCGTCGTCGTGCCCTCACCTGGACCCTAAACCGTCCCCGTCCCCTAACCCTAACCCTAGCCCGAACCCTAACCCTAACCCTTCCCCGAAGCCTGACCCTCACCCGTCCCCTAATCCTAACCCGTACGCTGACACTCACCCGCGCCCTCACACGTACGCTCCCCCTAAAGCGTCGTCGTACCCTCACCTGCACCCTAAACCGTCCCCGTCCCCTAACCCTAACCCTAGCCCGAACCCTAACCCTAACCCTTCCCCGAAGCCTGACCCTCACCCGTCCCCTAATCCTAACCCGTACGCTGACACTCACCCGCGCCCTCACACGTAAGCTCCCCCTAAAGCGTCGTCGTACCCTCACCTGGACCCTAAACCGTCCCCGTCCCCTAACCCTAACCCTAGCCCGAGCCCTAACCCTAACCCTTCCCCGAAGCCTGACCCTCACCCGTCCCCTAATCCTAACCCGTACGCTGACACTCACCCGCGCCCTCACACGTACGCTCCCCCTAAAGCGTCGTCGTACCCTCACCTGGATCCTAAACCGTCCCCGTCCCCTAACCCTAACCCTAGCCCGAGCCCTAACCCTAACCCTTCCCCGAAGCCTGACCCTCACCCGTCCCCTAATCCTAACCCGTACGCTGACACTCACTCGCGCCCTCAAACGTACGCTCCCCCTAAAGCGTCGTCGTACCCTCACCTGGACCCTAAACCGTCCCCGTCCCCTAACCCTAACCCTAGCCCGAACCCTAACCCTAACCCTTCCCCGAAGCCTGACCCTCACCCGTCCCCTAATCCTAACCCGTACGCTGACACTCACCCGCGCCCTCACACGTACGCTCCCCCTAATGCGTCGTCGTACCCTCACCTGGTCCCTAAACCGTCCCCGTCCCCTAACCCTAACCCTAGCCTGAACCCTAACCCTAACCCTTCCCCGAAGCCTGACCCTCACCCGTCCCCTAATCCTAACCCGTACGCTGACACTCACCCGCGCCCTCACACGTACGCTCCCCCTAAAGCGTCGTCGTACCCTCACCTGGACCTTAAACCGTCCCCGTCCCCTAACCCTAACCCTAGCCCGAGCCCTAACCCTAACCCTTCCCCGAAGCCTGACCCTCACCCGTCCCCTAATCCTAACCCGTACGCTGACACTCACCCGCGCCCTCACACGTACGCTCCCCCTAAAGCGTCGTCGTACCCTCACCTGCACCCTAAACCGTCCCCGTCCCCTAACCCTAACCCTAGCCCGAACCCTAACCCTAACCCTTCCCCGAAGCCTGACCCTCACCCGTCCCCTAATCCTAACCCGTACGCTGACACTCACCCGCGCCCTCACACGTAAGCTCCCCCTAAAGCGTCGTCGTACCCTCACCTGGACCCTAAACCGTCCCCGTCCCCTAACCCTAACCCTAGCCCGAGCCCTAACCCTAACCCTTCCCCGAAGCCTGACCCTCACCCGTCCCCTAATCCTAACCCGTACGCTGACACTCACCCGCGCCCTCACACGTACGCTCCCCCTAAAGCGTCGTCGTACCCTCACCTGGATCCTAAACCGTCCCCGTCCCCTAACCCTAACCCTAGCCCGAGCCCTAACCCTAACCCTTCCCCGAAGCCTGACCCTCACCCGTCCCCTAATCCTAACCCGTACGCTGACACTCACTCGCGCCCTCAAACGTACGCTCCCCCTAAAGCGTCGTCGTACCCTCACCTGGACCCTAAACCGTCCCCGTCCCCTAACCCTAACCCTAGCCCGAACCCTAACCCTAACCCTTCCCCGAAGCCTGACCCTCACCCGTCCCCTAATCCTAACCCGTACGCTGACACTCACCCGCGCCCTCACACGTACGCTCCCCCTAATGCGTCGTCGTACCCTCACCTGGTCCCTAAACCGTCCCCGTCCCCTAACCCTAACCCTAGCCTGAACCCTAACCCTAACCCTTCCCCGAAGCCTGACCCTCACCCGTCCCCTAATCCTAACCCGTACGCTGACACTCACCCGCGCCCTCACACGTACGCTCCCCCTAAAGCGTCGTCGTACCCTCACCTGGACCCTAAACCGTCCCCGTCCCCTAACCCTAACCCTAGCCCGAGCCCTAACCCTAACCCTTCCCCGAAGCCTGACCCTCACCCGTCCCCTAATCCTAACCCGTACGCTGACACTCACCCGCGCCCTCACACGTACGCTCCCCCTAAAGCGTCGTCGTACCCTCACCTGCACCCTAAACCGTCCCCGTCCCCTAACCCTAACCCTAGCCCGAACCCTAACCCTAACCCTTCCCCGAAGCCTGACCCTCACCCGTCCCCTAATCCTAACCCGTACGCTGACACTCACCCGCGCCCTCACACGTAAGCTCCCCCTAAAGCGTCGTCGTACCCTCACCTGGACCCTAAACCGTCCCCGTCCCCTAACCCTAACCCTAGCCCGAGCCCTAACCCTAACCCTTCCCCGAAGCCTGACCCTCACCCGTCCCCTAATCCTAACCCGTACGCTGACACTCACCCGCGCCCTCACACGTACGCTCCCCCTAAAGCGTCGTCGTACCCTCACCTGGACCCTAAACCGTCCCCGTCCCCTAACCCTAACCCTAGCCCGAGCCCTAACCGTAACTCTTCCCCGAAGCCTGACCCTCACCCGTCCCCTAATCCTAACCCGTACGCAGACACTCACCCGCGCCCTCACACGTACGGTCCCCCTAAGCGTCGACGTACCCTCACCTGGACCCTAAACCGTCCCGGTCCCCTAACCCTAACCCTAGCCCGAGCCCTAACCCTAACCCTTCCCCGAAGCCTGACCCTCACCCGTCCCCTAATCCTAACCCGTACGCTGACACTCACCCGCGCCCTCACACGTACGCTCCCCCTAAAGCGTCGTCGTACCCTCACCTGGACCCTAAACCGTCCCCGTCCCCTAACCCTAACCCTAGCCCGAGCCCTAACCCTAACCCTTCCCCGAAGCCTGACTCTCACCCGTCCCCTAGTCCTAACCCGTACGCTGACACTCACCCGCGCCCTCACACGTACGCTCCCCCTAAAGCGTCGTCGTACCCTCACCTGGACCCTAAACCGTCCCCATCCCCTAACCCTAACCCTAGCCCGAACCCTAACCCTAACCCTTCCCCGAAGCCTGACCCTCACCCGTCCCCTAATCCTAACCCGTACGCTGACATTCACCCGCGCCCTCACACGTACGCTCCCCCTAAAGCGTCGTCGTACCCTCACCTGGACCCTAAACCGTCCCCGTCCCCTAACCCTAACCCTAGCCCGAGCCCTAACCCTAAACCTTCCCCGAAGCCTGACCCTCACCCGTCCCCTAATCCTAACCCGTACGCTGACACTCACCCGCGCCCTCACACGTACGCTCCCCCTAAAGCGTCGTCGTACCCTCACCTGGATCCTAAACCGTCCCCGTCCCCTAACCCTAACCCTAGCCCGAGCCCTAACCCTAACCCTTCTCCGAAGCCTGACCCTCACCCGTCCCCTAATCCAAACCCGTATGCTGACACTCACCCGCGCCCTCACACGTACGCTCCCCGTAAAGCGTCGTCGTACCCTCACCTGGACCCTAAACCGTCCCCGTCCCCTAACCCTAACCCTAGCCCGAGCCCTAACCCTAACCCTTCCCCGAAGCCTGACCCTCACCCGACCCTAATCCTAACCCGTACGCTGACACTCACCCGCGCCCTCACACGTACGCTCCCCCTAAAGCGTCGTCGTACCCTCACCTGGACCCTAAACCGTCCCCGTCCCCTAACCCAAACCCTAGCCCGAACCCTAACCCTAACCCTTCCCCGAAGCCTGACCCTCACCCATCCCCTAAACCTAACCCGTACGCTGACACTCACCCGCGCCCTCACACGTACGCTCCCCCTAAAGCGTCGTCGTACCCTCACCTGGACCCTAAACCGTCCCCGTCCCCTAACCCTAACCCTAGCCCGAACCCTAACCCTAACCCTTCCCCGAAGCCTGACCCTCACCCGTCCCCTAATCCTAACCCGTACGCTGACACTCACCCGCGCCCTCACACGTACGCTCCCCCTAAAGCGTCGTCGTACCCTCACCTGGACCCTAAACCGTCCCCGTCCCCTAACCCTAACCCTAGCCCGAACCCTAACCCTAACCCTTCCACGAAGCCTGACCCTCACCCGTCCCCTAATCCTAACCCGTACGCTGACACTCACCCGCGCCCTCACACGTACGCTCCCCCTAAAGCGTCGTCGTACCCACACCTGGACCCTAAACCGTCCCCGTCCCCTAACCCTAACCCTAGCCCGAGCCCTAACCCTAACCCTTCCGCGAAGCCTGACCCTCACCCGTCCCCTAATCCTAACCCGTACGCTGACACTCACCCGCCCCCTCACACGTACGCTCCCCCTAAAGCGTCGTCGTACCCTCACCTGGACCCTAAACCGTCCCCGTCCCCTAACCCTAACCCTAGCCCGAGCCCTAAACCTAACCCTTCCCCGAAGCCTGACCCTCACCCGTCCCCTAATCCTAAGCCGTACGCTGACACTCACCCGCGCCCTCACACGTACGCTCCCCCTAAGCGTCGTCGTACCCTCACCTGGACCCTAAACCGTCCCCGTCCCCTAACCCTAACCCTAGCCCGAGCCCTAACCCTAACCCTTCCCCGAAGCCTGACCCTCACCTGTCCCCTAATCCTAACCCGTACGCTGACACTCACCGGCGCCCTCACACGTACGCTCCCCCTAAAGCGTCGTCGTACCCTCACCAGGACCCTAAACCGTCCCCGTCCCCTAACCCTAACCCTAGCCCGAGCCCTAACCCTAACCCTTCCCCGAAGCCTGACCCTCACCCGTCCCCTAATCCTAACCCGTACACTGACACTCACCCGCGCCCTCACACGTACGCTCCCCCTAAAGCGTCGTCGTACCCTCACCTGGACCCTAAACCGTCCCTGTCCCCTAACCCTAACCCTAGCCCGAGCCCTAACCCTAACCCTTCCCCGAAGCCTGACCCTCACCTGTCCCCTAATCCTAACCCATACGCTGACACTCACCCGCGCCCTCACACGTACGCTCCCCCTAAAGCGTCGTCGTACCCTCACCTGGACCCTAAACCGTCCCCGTCCCCTAACCCTAACCCTAGCGCGAGCCCTAACCCTAACCCTTCCCCGAAGCCTGACCCTCACCCGTCCCCTAATCCTAACCCGTACGCTGACACTCACCCGCGCCCTCACACATACGCTCCCCCTAAAGAGTCGTCGTACCCTCACCTGGACCCTAAACCGTCCCCGTCCCCTAACCCTAACCCTAGCCCGAGCCCTAACCCTAACCCTTCCCCGAAGCCTGACCCTCACCCGTCCCCTAATCCTAACCCGTACGCTGACACTCACCCGCGCCCTCACACGTACGCTCCCCCTAAAGCGTCGTCGTACCCTCACCTGGACCCTAAACCGTCCCCGTCCCCTAACCCTAACCCTAGCCCGAGCCCTAACCCTAACCCTTCCCCGAAGCCTGACCCTCACCCGTCCCCTAATCCTAACCCGTACGCTGACACTCACCCGCGCCCTCACACGTACGCTCCCCCTAAAGCGTCGTCGTACCCTCACCTGGACCCTAAACCGTCCCCGTCCCCTAACCCTAACCCTAGCCCGAACCCTAACCCTAACCCTTCCCCGAAGCCTGACCCTCACCCGTCCCCTAATCCTAACCCGTACGCTGACATTCACCCGCGCCCTCACACGTACGCTCCCCCTAAAGCGTCGTCGTACCCTCACCTGGACCCTAAACCGTCCCCGTCCCCTAACCCTAACCCTAGCCCGAGCCCTAACCCTAACCCTTCCCCGAAGCCTGACCCTCACCCGTCCCCTAATCCTAACCCGTACGCTGACACTCACCCGCGCCCTCACACGTACGCTCCCCCTAAAGCGTCGTCGTACCCTCACCTGGACCCTAAACCGTCCCCGTCCCCAAACCCTAACCCTAGCCCGAACCCTAACCCTAACCCTTCCCCGAAGCCTGACCCTCACCCGTCCCCTAATCCTAACACGTACGCTGACACTCACCGGCGCCCTCACACGTACGCTCCCCCTAAAGCGTCGTCGTACCCTCACCTGGACCCTAAACCGTCCCCGTCCCCTAACCCTAACCCTAGCCCGAACCCTAACCCTAACCCTTCCCCGAAGCCTGACCCTCACCCGTCCCCTAATCCTAAACCGTACGCTGACACTCACCCGCGCCCTCACACGTACGCTCCCCCTAAAGCGTCGTCGTACACTCACCTGGACCCTAAACCGTCCCCGTCCCCTAACCCTAACCCTAGCCCGAGCCCTAACCCTAACCCTTCCCCAAAGCCTGACCCTCACCCGTCCCCTAATCCTAACCCGTACGCTGACACTCACCCGCGCCCTCACACGTACGGTCCCCCTAAGCGTCGTCGTACCCTCACCTGGACCCTAAACCGTCCCCGTCCCCTAACCCTAACCCTAGCCCGAGCCCTAACCCTAACCCTTCCCCAAAGCCTGACCCTCACCCGTCCCCTAATCCTAACCCGTACGCTGACACTCACCCGAGCCCTCACACGTACGCTCCCCCTAAAGCGTCGTCGTACCCTCACCTGGACCCTAAACCGTCCCCGTCCCCTAACCCTAACCCTAGCCCGAGCCCTAACCCTAACTCTTCCCCGAAGCCTGACCCTCACCCGTCCCCTAATCCTAACCCGTACGCTGACACTCACCCGCGCCCTCACACGTACGCTCCCCCTAAAGCGTCGTCGTACCCTCACCTGGACCCTAAACCGTCCCCGTCCCCTAACCCTAACCCTAGCCCGAGCCCTAACCCTAACCCTTCCCCGAAGCCTGACCCTCACCCGTCCCCTAATCCTAACCCGTACGCTGACACTCACCCACGCCCTCACACGTACGCTCCCCCTAAAGCGTCGTCGTACCCTCACCTGGACCCTAAACCGTCCCCGTCCCCTAACCCTAACCCTAGCCCGAGCCCTAACCCTAACCCTTCCCCGAAGCCTGACCCTCACCCGTCCCCTAATCCTAACCCGTACGCTGACACTCACCCGCGCCCTCACACGTACGCTCCCCCTAAAGCGTCGTCGTACCCTCACCTGGACCCTAAACCGTCCCCGTCCCCTAACCCTAACCCTAGCCCGAGCCCTAACCCTAACCCTTCCCCGAAGCCTGACCCTCACCCGTCCCCTAATCCTAACCCGTACGCTCACACTCACCCGAGCCTTCACACGTACGCTCCCCCTAAAGCGTCGTCATACCCTCACCTGGACCCTAAACCGTCCCCGTCCCCTAACCCTAACCCTAGCCCGAACCCTAATCCTAACCCTTCCCCGAAGCCTGACCCTCACCCGTCCCCTAATCCTAACCCGTACGCTGACACCCAACCGCGCCCTCACACGTACGCTCCCCCTAAAGCGTCGTCGTACCCTCACCTGGACCCTAAACCGTCCCCGTCCCCTAACCCTAACCCTAGTCCGAACCCTAACCCTAACCCTTCCCCGAAGCCTGACCCTCACCCGTCCCCTAATCCTAACCCGTACGCTGACACTCACTCGCGCCCTCACACGTACGCTCCCCCTAAAGCGTCGTCGTACCCTCACCTGGACCCTAAACCGTCCCCGTCCCCTAACCCTAACCCTAGCCCGAGCCCTAACCGTAACTCTTCCCCGAAGCCTGACCCTCACCCGTCCCCTAATCCTAACCCGTACGCTGACACTCACCCGAGCCCTCACACGTACGGTCCCCCTAAGCGTCGACGTACCCTCACCTGGACCCTAAACCGTCCCCGTCCCCTAACCCTAACCCTAGCCCGAGCCCTAACCCTAACCCTTCCCCGAAGCCTGACCCTCACCCGTACCCTAATCCTAACCCGTACGCTGACACTCACCCGCGCCCTCACACGTACGCTCCCCCTAAAGCGTCGTCGTACCCTCACCTGGACCCTAAACCGTCCCCGTCCCCTAACCCTAACCCTAGCCCGAGCCCTAACCCTAACCCTTCCCCGAAGCCTGACCCTCACCCGTTCCCTAATCCTAACCCGTACGCTGACACTCACCCGCGCCCTCACACGTACGCTCCCCCTAAAGCGTCGTCGTACCCTCACCTGGACCCTAAACCGTCCCCGTCCCCTAACCCTAACCCTAGCCCGAGCCCGAACCCTAACCCTTCCCCGAAGCCTGACCCTCACCCGTCCCCTAATCCTAACCCGTACGCTGACACTCACCCGCGCCCTCACACGTACGCTCCCCCTAAAGCGTCGTCGTACCCTCACCTGGACCCTAAACCGTCCCCGTCCCCTAACCCTAACCCTAGCCCGAGCCCTAACCCTAACCCTTCCCCGAAGCCTGACCCTCACCCGTCCCCTAATCCTAACCCGTACGCTGACACTCACCCGCGCCCTCACACGTACGCTCCCCCTAAAGCGTCGTCGTACCCTCACCTGGACCCTAAACCGTCCCCGTCCCCTAACCCTAACCCTAGCCCGAACCCTAACCCTAACCCTTCCCCGAAGCCTGACCCTCACCCGTCCCCTAATCCTAACCCGTACGCTGACACTCACCCGCGCCCTCACACGTACGCTCCCCATAAAGCGTCGTCGTACCCTCACCTGGACCCTAAACCGTCCCCGTCCCCTAACCCTAACCCTAGCCCGAACCCTAACCCTAACCCTTCCCCGAAGCCTGACCCTCACCCGTCCCCTAATCCTAACCCGTACGCTGACACTCACCCGCGCCCTCACACGTACGCTCCCCCTAAAGCGTCGTCGTACCCTCACCTGGACCCTAAACCGTCCCCGTCCCCTAACCCTAACCCTAGCCCGAGCCCTAACCCTAACCCTTCCCCGAAGCCTGACCCTCACCCGTCCCCTAATCCTAACCCGTACGCTGACACTCACCCGCGCCCTCACACGTACGCTCCCCCTAAGCGTCGTCATACCCTCACCTGGACCCTAAACCGTCCCCGTCCCCTAACCCTAACCCTAGCCCGAGCCCTAACCCTAACCCTTCCCGGAAGCCTGACCCTCACCCGGCCCCTAATCCTAACCCGTACGCTGACACTCACCCGCGCCCTCACACGTACGCTCCCCCTAAAGCGTCGTCATACCCTCACCTGGACCCTAAACCGTCCCCGTCCCCTAACCCTAACCCTAGCCCGAGCCCTAACCCTAACCCTTCCCCGAAGCCTGACCCTCACCCGTCCCCTAATCCTAACCCGTACGCTGACACTCACCCGCGCCCTCACACGTACGCTCCCCCTAAAGCGTCGTCGTACCCTCACCTGGACCCTAAACCGTCCCCGTCCCCTAACCCTAACCCTAGCCCGAGCCCTAACCCTAACCCTTCCCCGAAGCCTGACCCTCACACGTCCCCTAATCCTAACCCGTATGCTGACACTCACCCGCGCCCTCACACGTACGCTCCCCCTAAAGCGTCGTCGTACCCTCACCTGGACCCTAAACCGTCCCCGTCCCCTAACCCTAACCCTAGCCCGAGCCCTAACCCTAACCCTTCCCCGAAGCCTGACCCTCACCCGTCCCCTAATCCTAACCCGTACGCTGACACTCACCCGCGCCCTCACACGTACGCTCCCCCTAAAGCGTCGTCGTACCCTCACCTGGACCCTAAACCGTCCCCGTCCCCTAACCCTAACCCTAGCCCGAACCCTAACCCTAACCCTTCCCCGAAGCCTGACCCTCACCCGTCCCCTAATCCTAACCCGTACGCTGACACTCACGCGCGCCCTCACAGGTACGCTCCCCCTAAAGCTTCGTCGTACCCTCACCTGGACCCTAAACCGTCCCCGTCCCCTAACCCTAACCCTAGTCCGAACCCTAAACCTAACCCTTCCCCAAAGCCTGACCCTCACCCGTCCCCTAATCCTAACCCGTACGCGGACACGCACCCGCGCCCTCACACGTACGCTCCCCCTAAAGCGTCGTCGTACCCTCACCTGGACCCTAAACCGTCCCCGTCCCCTAACCCTAACCCTAGCCCGAGCCTTAACCCTAACCCTTCCCCAAAGCCTGACCCTCACCCGACCCTAATCCTAACCCGTACGCTGACACTCACCCGCGCCCTCACACGTACGCTCCCCCTAAAGCGTCGTCGTACCCTCACCTGGACCCTAAACCGTCCCCGTCCCCTAACCCTAACCCTAGCCCGAACCCTAACCCTAACCCTTCCCCGAAGCCTGACCCTCACCCGTCCCCTAAACCTAACCCTTACGCTGACACTCACCCGCGCCCTCACACGTACGCTCCCCCTAAAGCGTCGTCGTACCCTCACCTGGACCCTAAACCGTCCCCGTCCCCTAACCCTAACCCTAGCCCGAACCCTAATCCTAACCCTTCCCCGAAGCCTGACCCTCACCCGTCCCCTAATCCTAACCCGTACGCTGACACCCAACCACGCCCTCACACGTACGCTCCCCCTAAACGTCGTCGTACCCTCACCTGGACCCTAAACCGTCCCCGTCCCCTAACCCTAACCCTAGTCCGAACCCTAACCCTAACCCTTCCCCGAAGCCTGACCCTCACCCGTCCCCTAATCCTATCCCGTACGCTGACACTCACCCGCGCCCTCACACGTACGCTCCCCCTAAACCGTCGTCGTACCCTCACCTGGACCCTAAACCGTCCCCGTCCCCTAACCCTAACCCTAGCCCGAGCCCTAACCCTAACCCTTCCCCGAAGCCTGACCCTCACCCGTCCCCTAATCCTAACCCGTACGCTGACACTCACCCGCGCCCTCACACGTACGCTCCCCCTAAAGCGTCGTCGTACCCTCACCTGGACCCTAAACCGTCCCCGTCCCCTAACCCTAACCCTAGCCCGAGCCCTAACCCTAACCCTTCCCCGAAGCCTGACCCTCACCCGTCCCCTAATCCTAACCCGTACGCTGACACTCACCCGCGCCCTCACACGTACGCTCCCCCTAAAGCGTCGTCGTACCCTCACCTGGACCCTAAACCGTCCCCGTCCCCTAACCCTAACCCTTGCCCGAACCCTAACCCTAACCCTTCCCAGAAGCCTGACCCTCACCCGTCCCCTAATCCTAACCCGTACGCTGACACTCACCCGCGCCCTCACACGTACGCTCCCCCTAAAGCGTCGTCGTACCCTCACCTGGACCCTAAACCGTCCCCGTCCCCTAACCCTAACCCTAGCCCGAGCCCTAACCCTAACCCTTCCCCGAAGCCTGACCCTCACCCGTCCCCTAATCCTAACCCGTACGATGACACTCACCCGCGCCCTCACACGTACGCTACCCCTAAAGCGTCGTCGTACCCTCACCTGGACCCTAAACCGTCATCGTCCCCTAACCCTAAACCTAGCCCGAACCCTAACCCTAACCCTTCCCCGAAGCCTGACCCTCACCCGTCCCCTAATCCTAACCTGTACGCTGACACTCACCCATGCCCTCACACGTACGCTCCCCCTAAAGCGTCGTCGTACCCTCAACTGGACCCTAAACCGGCCCCGTCCCCTAACCCTAACCCTAGCCCGAGCCCGAACCCTAACCCTTCCCCGAAGCCTGACCCTCACCCGTCCCCTAATCCGAACCCGTACGCTGACACTCACCAGCGCCCTCACACGTACGCTCCCCCTAAAGCGTCGTCGTACCCTCACCTGGACCCTAAACCGTCCCCGTCCCCTAACCCTAACCCTAGCCCGAGCCCTAACCCTAACCCTTCCCCGAAGCCTGACCCTCACCCGTCCCCTAATCCTAACCCGTACGCTGACACTCACCCGCGCCCTCACACGTACGCTCCCCCTAAAGCGTCGTCGTACCCTCACCTGGACCCTAAACCGTCCCCGTCCCCAAACCCTAACCCTTGGCCGAACCCTAACCCTAACCCTTCCCCGAAGCCTGACCCTCACCCGTCCCCTAATCCTAACCCGTACGCTGACACTCACCCGCGCCCTCACACGTACGCTCCCCCTAAAGCGTCGTCGTACCCTCACCTGGACCCTAAACCGTCCCCGTCCCCTAACCCTAACCCTAGCCCGAGCCCTAACCCTAGCCCTTCCCCGAAGCCTGACCCTCACCCGTCCCCTAATCCTAACCCGTACGATGACACTCACCCGCGCCCTCACACGTACGCTCCCCCTAAAGCGTCGTCGTACCCTCACGTGGACCCTAAACCGTCATCGTCCCCTAACCCTAAACCTAGCCCGAACCCTAACCCTAACCCTTCCCCGAAGCCTGACCCTCACCCGTCCCCTAATCCTAACCCGTACGCTGACACTCACCCATGCCCTCACACGTACGCTCCCCCTAAAGCGTCGTCGTACCCTCAACTGGACCCTAAACCGTCCCCGTCCCCTAACCCTAACCCTAGCCCGAGCCCGAACCCTAACCCTTCCCCGAAGCCTGACCCTCACCCGTCCCCTAATCCTAACCCGTACGCTGACACTCACCCGCGCCCTCACACGTACGCTCCCCCTAAAGCGTCGTCGTACCCTCACCTGGACCCTAAACCGTCCCCGTCCCCAAACCCTAACCCTAGCCCGAACCCTAACCCTAACCCTTCCCCGAAGCCTGACCCTCACCCGTCCCCTAATCCTAACCCGTACGCTGACACTCACCCGCGCCCTCACACGTACGCTCCCCCTAAAGCGTCGTCGTACCCTCACCTGGACCCTAAACCGTCCCCGTCCCCTAACCCTAACCCTAGCCCGAGCCGTAACCCTAAACCTTCCCCGAAGCCTGACCCTCACCCGTCCCCTAATCCTAACACGTACGATGACACTCACCAGCGCCCTCACACGTACGCTCCCCCTAAAGCGTCGTCGTACCCTCACCTGGACCCTAAACCGTCCCCGTCCCCTAACCCTAACCCTAGCCCGAACCCTAACCCTAACCCTTCCCCGAAGCCTGACCCTCACCCGTCCCCTAATCCTAACCCGTACGCTGACACTCACCCGTGCCCTCACACGTACGCTCCCCCTACAGCGTCGTCGTACCCTCACCTGGACCCTAAACCGTCCCCGTCCCCTAACCCTAACCCTAGCCCGAACCCTAACCCTAACCCTTCCCCGAAGCCTGACCCTCACCCGTCCCCTAAACCTAACCCGTACGCTGACACTCACCCGCGCCCTCACACGTACGCTCCCCCTAAAGCGTCGTCGTACCCTCACCTGGACCCTAAACCGTCCCCGTCCCCTAACCCTAACCCTAGCCCGAACCCTAACCCTAACCCTTCCCCGAAGCCTGACCCTCACCCGTCCCCTAATCCTAACCCGTACGCTGACACTCACCCGTGCCCTCACACGTACGCTCCCCCTAAAGCGTCGTCGTACCCTCACCTGGACCCTAAACCGTCCCCGTCCCCTAACCCTAACCCTAGCCCGAACCCTAACCCTAACCCTTCCCCGAAGCCTGACCCTCACCCGTCCCCTAATCCTTACCCGTACGCTGACACTCACCCGCGCCCTCACACGTACGCTCCCCCTAAAGCGTCGTCGTACCCTCACCTGGACCCTAAACCGTCCCCGTCCCCTAACCCTAACCCTAGCCCGAGCCCTAACCGTAACTCTTCCCCGAAGCCTGACCCTCACCCGTCCCCTAATCCTAACCCGTACGCTGACACTCACCCGCGCCCTCACACGTACGGTCCCCCTAAGCGTCGACGTACCCTCACCTGGACCCTAAACCGTCCCCGTCCCCTAACCCTAACCCTAGCCCGAGCCCTAACCCTAACCCTTCCCCAAAGCCTGACCCTCACCCGTCCCCTAATCCTAACCCGTACGCTGACACTCACCCGAGCCCTCACACGTACGCTCCCCCTAAAGCGTCGTCGTACCCTCACCTGGACCCTAAACCGTCCCCGTCCCCTAACCCTAACCCTAGCCCGAGCCCTAACCCTAACTCTTCCCCGAAGCCTGACCCTCACCCGTCCCTTAATCCTAACCCGTACGCTGACACTCACCCGCGCCCTCACACGTACGCTCCCCCTAAAGCGTCGTCGTACCCTCACCTGGACCCTAAACCGTCCCCGTCCCCTAACCCTAACCCTAGCCCGAGCCCTAACCCTAACCCTTCCCCGAAGCCTGACCCTCACCCGTCCCCTAATCCTAACCCGTACGCTGACACTCACCCGCGCCCTCACACGTTCGCTCCCCCTAAAGCGTCGTCGTACCCTCACCTGGACCCTAAACCGTCCCCGTCCCCTAACCCTAACTCTAGCCCGAGCCCTAACCCTAAACCTTCCCCGAAGCCTGACCCTCACCCGTTCCCTAATCCTAACCCGTACGCTGACACTCACCCGCGCCCTCACACGTACGCTCCCCCTAAAGCGTCGTCGTACACTCACCTGGACCCTAAACCGTCCCCGTCCCCTAACCCTAACCCTAGCCCGAGCCCTAACCCTAACCCTTCCCCGAAGCCTGACCCTCACCCGTCCCCTAATCCTAACCCGTACGCTGACACTCACCCGCGCCCTCACACGTACGCTCCCCCTAAAGCGTCGTCGTACCCTCACCTGGACCCTAAACCGTCCCCGTCCCCTAACCCTAACGCTAGCCCGAGCCCTAACCCTAACCCTTCCCCGAAGCCTGACCCTCACCCGTCCCCTAATCCTAACCCGTACGCTGACACTCACCCGCGCCCTCACACGTACGGTCCCCCTAAGCGTCGTCGTACCCTCACCTGGACCCTAAACCGTCCCCGTCCACTAACCCTAACCCTAGCCCGAGCCCTAACCCTAACTCTTCCCCAAAGCCTGACCCTCACCCGTCCCCTAATCCTAACCCGTACGCTGACACTCACCCGCGCCCTCACACGTACGCTCCCCCTAAAGCGTCGTCGTACCCTCACCTGGACCCTAAACCGTCCCCGTCCCCTAACCCTAACCCTAGCCCGAGCCCTAACCCTAACCCTTCCCCGAAGCCTGACCCTCACCCGTCCCCTAATCCTAACCCGTACGCTGACACTCACCCGTGCCCTCACACGTACGCTCCCCCTAAAGCGTCGTCGTACCCTCACCTGGACCCTAAACCGTCCCCGTCCCCTAACCCTAACCCTAGCCCGAACCCTAACCCTAACCCTTCCCCGAAGCCTGACCCTCACCCGTCCCCTAATCCTAACCCGTACGCTGACACTCACCCGCGCCCTCACACGTACGCTCCCCCTAAAGCGTCGTCGTACCCTCACCTGGACCCTAAACCGTCCCCGTCCCCTAACCCTAACCCTAGCCCGAACCCTAACCCTAACCCTTCCCCGAAGCCTGAACCTCACCCGTCCCCTAATCCTAACCCGTACGCTGACACCCGCGCCCTCACACGTACGCTCCCCCTAAAGCGTCGTCGTACCCTCAGCTGGACCCTAAACCGTCCCCGTCCCCTAACCCTAACCCTAGCCCGAGCCCTAACCCTAACCCTTCTCCGAAGCCTGACCCTCACCCGTCCCCTAATCCGAACCCGTACGCTGACACTCACCTGCGCCCTCACACGTACGCTCCCCGTAAAGCGTCGTCGTACCCTCACCTGGACCCTAAACCGTCCCCGTCCCCTAACCCTAACCCTAGCCCGAGCCGTAACCCGAACCCTTCCCCGAAGCCTGACCCTCACCCGACCCTAATCCTAACCCGTACGCTGACACTCACCCGCGCCCTCACACGTACGCTCCCCCTAAAGCGTCGTCGTACCCTCACCTGGACCCTAAACCGTCCCCGTACCCTAACCCTAACCCTAGCCCGAACCCTAACCCTAACTCTTCCCCGAAGCCTGACCCTCACCCGTCCCCTAAACCTAACCCGTACACTGACACTCACCCGCGCCCTCACACGTAC
This sequence comes from Orcinus orca, assembly GCF_937001465.1. NCBI lineage: Eukaryota > Metazoa > Chordata > Mammalia > Artiodactyla > Delphinidae > Orcinus > Orcinus orca. The sequence continues at coordinate 108,339 of NW_026044108.1, forward strand.
GCTCCCCCTAAAGCGTCGTCGTACCCTCACCTGGACCCTAAACCGTCCCCGTCCCCTAACCCTAACCCTAGCCCGAACCCTAACCCTAACACTTCCCCGAAGCCTGACCCTCACCCGTCCCCTAATCCTAACCCGTACGCTGACACTCACGCGCGCCCTCACACGTACGCTCCCCCTAAAGCGTCGTCGTACCCTCACCTGGACCCTAAACCGTCCCCGTCCCCTAACCCTAACCCTAGTCCGAACCCTAACCCTAACCCTTCCCCAAAGCCTGACCCTCACCCGTCCCCTAATCCTAACCCGTACGCTGACACTCACCCGCGCCCTCACACGTACGCTCCCCCTAAAGCGTCGTCGTACCCTCACCTGGATCCTAAACCGTCCCCGTCCCCTAACCCTAACCCTAGCCCGAGCCCTAACCCTAACCCTTCTCCGAAGCCTGACCCTCACCCGTCCCCTAATCCGAACCCGTACGCTGACACTCACCCGCGCCCTCACACGTACGCTCCCCGTAACGCGTCGTCGTACCCTCACCTGGACCCTAAACCGTCCCCGTCCCCTAACCCTAACCCTAGCCCGAGCCCTAACCCTAACCCTTCCCCGAAGCCTGACCCTCACCCGACCCTAATCCTAACCCGTACGCTGACACTCACCCGCGCCCTCACACGTACGCTCCCCTAAAGCGTCGTCGTACCCTCACCTGGACCCTAAACCGTCCCCGTCCCCTAACCCTAACCCTAGCCCGAACCCTAACCCTAACCCTTCCCCGAAGCCTGACCCTCACCCGTCCCCTAAACCTAACCCGTACGCTGACACTCACCCGCGCCCTCACACGTACGCTCCCCCTAAAGCGTCGTCGTACCCTCACCTGGACCCTAAACCGTCCCCATCCCCTAACCCTAACCCTAGCCCGAGCCCTAACCCTAACCCTTCCCCGAAGCCTGACCCTCACCCGTCCCCTAATCCTAACCCGTACGCTGACACTCACCCGCGCCCTCACACGTACGCTCCCCCTAAAGCGTCGTCGTACCCTCACCTGGACCCTAAACTGTCCCCGTCCCCAAACCCTAACCCTTGCCCGAACCCTAACCCTAACCCTTCCCAGAAGCCTGACCCTCACCCGTCCCCTAATCCTAACCCGTACGCTGACACTCACCCGCGCCCTCACACGTACGCTCACCCTAAAGCGTCGTCGTACCCTCACCTGTACCCTAAACCTTCCCCGTCCCCTAACCCTAACCCTAGCCCGAGCCCTAACCCTAACCCTTCCCCGAAGCCTGACCCTCACCCGTCCCCTAATCCTAACCCGTACGATGACACTCACCCGCGCCCTCACACGTACGCTACCCCTAAAGCGTCGTCGTACCCTCACCTGGACCCTAAACCGTCATCGTCCCCTAACCCTAAACCTAGCCCGAACCCTAACCCTAACCCTTCCCCGAAGCCTGACCCTCACCCGTCCCCTAATCCTAACCTGTACGCTGACACTCACCCATGCCCTCACACGTACGCTCCCCCTAAAGCGTCGTCGTACCCTCAACTGGACCCTAAACCGGCCCCGTCCCCTAACCCTAACCCTAGCCCGAGCCCGAACCCTAACCCTTCCCCGAAGCCTGACCCTCACCCGTCCCCTAATCCTAACCCGTACGCTGACACTCACCCGCGCCCTCACACGTACGCTCCCCCTAAAGCGTCGTCGTACCCTCACCTGGACCCTAAACCGTCCCCGTCCCCAAACCCTAACCCTAGCCCGAACCCTAACCCTAACCCTTCCCCGAAGCCTGACCCTCACCCGTCCCCTAATCCTAACCCGTACGCTGACACTCACCCGCGCCCTCACACGTACGCTCCCCCTAAAGCGTCGTCGTACCCTCACCTGAACCCTAAACCGTCCCCGTCCCCTAACCCTAACCCTAGCCCGAGCCCTAACCCTAAACCTTCCCCGAAGCCTGACCCTCACCCGTCCCCTAATCCTAACCCGTACGATGACACTCACCCGCGCCCTCACACGTACGCTCCCCCTAAAGCGTCGTCGTACCCTCACCTGGACCCTAAACCGTCCCCGTCCCCTAACCCTAACCCTAGCCCGAACCCTAACCCTAACCCTTCCCCGAAGCCTGACCCTCACCCGTCCCCTAATCCTAACCCGTACGCTGACACTCACCCGTGCCCTCACACGTACGCTCACCCTACAGCGTCGTCGTACCCTCACCTGGACCCTAAACCGTCCCCGTCCCCTAACCCTAACCCTAGCCCGAACCCTAACCCTAACCCTTCCCCGAAGCCTGACCCTCACCCGTCCCCTAAACCTAACCCGTACGCTGACACTCACCCGCGCCCTCACACGTACGCTCCCCCTAAAGCGTCGTCGTACCCTCACCTGGACCCTAAACCGTCCCCGTCCCCTAACCCTAACCCTAGCCCGAACCCTAACCCTAACCCTTCCCCGAAGCCTGACCCTCACCCGTCCCCTAATCCTAACCCGTACGCTGACACTCACCCGCGCCCTCACACGTACGCTCCCCCTAAAGCGTCGTCGTACCCTCACCTGGACCCTAAACCGTCCCCGTCCCCTAACCCTAACCCTAGCCCGAGCCCTAACCCTAACCCTTCCCTGAAGCCTGACCCTCACCCGTCCCCTAATCCTAACCCGTACCCTGACACTCACCCGCGCCCTCACACGTACGCTCCCCCTAAAGCGTCGTCGTACCCTCACCTGGACCCTAAACCGTCCCCGTCCCCTAACCCTAACCCTAGCCCGAGCCCTAACCCTAACCCTTCCCCGAAGCCTGACCCTCACCCGTCCCCTAATCCTAACCCGTACGCTGACACTCACCCGCGCCCTCACACGTACGCTCCCCCTAAAGCGTCGTCGTACCCTCACCTGGACCCTAAACCGTCCCCGTCCCCTAACCCTAACCCTAGCCCGAGCCCTAACCCTAACCCTTCCCCGAAGCCTGACCCTCACCCGTCCCCTAATCCTAACCCGTACGATGACACTCACCTGCGCCCTCACACGTACGCTACCCCTAAAGCGTCGTCGTACCCTCACCTGGACCCTAAACCGTCATCGTCCCCTAACCCTAAACCTAGCCCGAACCCTAACCCTAACCCTTCCCCGAAGCCTGACCCTCACCCGTCCCCTAATCCTAACCTGTACGCTGACACTCACCCATGCCCTCACACGTACGCTCCCTCTAAAGCGTCGTCGTACCTTCAACTGGACCCTAAACCGGCCCCGTCCCCTAACCCTAACCCTAGCCCGAGCCCGAACCCTAACCCTTCCCCGAAGCCTGACCCTCACCCGTCCCCTAATCCTAACCCGTACGCTGACACTCACCCGCGCCCTCACACGTACGCTCCCCCTAAAGCGTCGTCGTACCCTCACCTGGACCCTAAACCGTCCCCGTCCCCTAACCCTAACCCTAGCCCGAACCCTAACCCTAACCCTTCCCCGAAGCCTGACCCTCACCCGTCCCCTAATCCTAACCCGTACGCTGACACTCACCCGCGCCCTCACACGTACGCTCCCCCTAAAGCGTCGTCGTACCCTCACCTGGACCCTAAACAGTCCCCGTCCCCTAACCCTAACCCTAGCCCGAGCCCTAACCCTAAACCTTCCCCGAAGCCTGACCCTCACCCGTCCCCTAATCCTAACCCGTACGATGACACTCACCCGCGCCCTCACACGTACGCTCCCCCTAAAGCGTCGTCGTACCCTCACCTGGACCCTAAACCGTCCCCGTCCCCTAACCCTAACCCTAGCCCGAACCCCGTCCCCTAACCCTAGCCCGAGCCCTAACCCTAACCCTTCCCCGAAGCCTGACCCTCACCCGTCCCCTAATCCTAACCCGTACGCTGACACTCACCCGCGCCCTCACACGTACGCTCCCCCTAAAGCGTCGTCGTACCCTCACCTGGACCCTAAACCGTCCCCGTCCCCTAAACCTAACCCTAGCCCGAGCCCTAACCCTAACCCTTCCCCGAAGCCTGACCCTCACCCGTCCCCTAATCCTAACCCGTACGCTGACACTCACCGCGCCGTCACACGTATGCTCCCCCTAAAGCGTCGTCGTACCCTCACCTGGACCCTAAACCGTCCCCGTCCCCTAACCCTAACCCTAGCCCGAGCCCTAACCCTAACCCTTCCCCGAAGCCCTGACCCTCACCCATCCCCTAATCCTAACCCGTACGCTGACACTCACCCGCGCCCTCACACGTACGCTCCCCCTAAAGCGTCGTCGTACCCTCACCTGGACCCTAAACCGTCCCCGTCGCCTAACCCTAACCCTAGCCCGAGCCCTAACCCTAAACCTTCCCCGAAGCCTGACCCTCACCCGTCCCCTAATCCTAACCCGTACGATGACACTCACCCGCGCCCTCACACGTACGCTCCCCCTAAAGCGTCGTCGTACCCTCACCTGGACCCTAAACCGTCCCCGTCCCCTAACCCTAACCCTAGCCCGAACCCTAACCCTAACCCTTCCCCGAAGCCTGACCCTCACCCGTCCCCTAATCCTAACCCGTACGCTGACACTCACCCGTGCCCTCACACGTACGCTCCCCCTACAGCGTCGTCGTACCCTCACCTGGACCCTAAACCGTCCCCGTCCCCTAACCCTAACCCTAGCCCGAACCCTAACCCTAACCCTTCCCCGAAGCCTGACCCTCACCCGTCCCCTAAACCTAACCCGTACGCTGACACTCACCCACGCCCTCACACGTACGCTCCCCCTAAAGCGTCGTCGTACCCTCACCTGGACCCTAAACCGTCCCCGTCCCCTAACCCTAACCCTAGCCCGAACCCTAACCCTAACCCTTCCCCGAAGCCTGACCCTCACCCGTCCCCTAATCCTAACCCGTACGCTGACACTCACCCGCGTCCTCACACGTACGCTCCCCCTAAAGCGTCGTCGTACCCTCACCTGGACCCTAAACCGTCCCCTTCCCCTAACCCTAACCCTAGCCCGAACCCTAACCCTAACCCTTCCCCGAAGCCTGACCCTCACCCGTCCCCTAATCCTAACCCGTACGCTGACACTCACCCACGCCCTCACACGTACGCTCCCCCTAAAGCGTCGTCGTACCCTCACCTGGACCCTAAACCGTCCCCGTCCCCTAACCCTAACCCTAGCCCGAGCCCTAACCCTAAACCTTCCCCGAAGCCTGACCCTCACCCGTCCCCTAATCCTAACCCGTACGATGACACTCACCCGCGCCCTCAAACGTACGGTCCCCCTAAACGTCGTCGTACCCTCACCTGGACCCTAAACCGTCCCCGTCCCCTAACCCTAACCCTAGCCCGAACCCTAACCCTAACCCTTCCCCGAAGCCTGACCCTCACCCGTCCCCTAATCCTAACCCGTACGCTGACACTCACCCGTGCCCTCACACGTACGCTCCCCCTACAGCGTCGTCGTACCCTCACCTGGACCCTAAACCGTCCCCGTCCCCTAACCCTAACCCTAGCCCGAACCCTAACCCTAACCCTTCCCCGAAGCCTGACCCTCACCCGTCCCCTAAACCTAACCCGTACGCTGACACTCACCCGCGCCCTCACACGTACGCTCCCCCTAAAGCGTCGTCGTACCCTCACCTGGACCCTAAACCGTCCCCGTCCCCTAACCCTAACCCTAGCCCGAACCCTAACCCTAACCCTTCCCCGAAGCCTGACCCTCACCCGTCCCCTAATCCTAACCCGTACGCTGACACTCACCCGCGCCCTCACACGTACGCTCCCCCTAAAGCGTCGTCGTACCCTCACCTGGACCCTAAACCGTCCCCGTCCCCTAACCCTAACCCTAGCCCGAACCCTAACCCTAACCCTTCCCCGAAGCCTGACCCTCACCCGTCCCCTAATCCTAACCCGTACGCTGACACTCACCCACGCCCTCACACGTACGCTCCCCCTAAAGCGTCGTCGTACCCTCACCTGGACCCTAAACCGTCCCCGTCCCCTAACCCTAACCCTAGCCCGAGCCCTAACCCTAACCCTTCCCCGAAGCCTGACCCTCACCCGTCCCCTAATCCTAACCCGTACGCTGACACTCACCCGCGACCTCACACGTACGGTCCCCCTAAGCGTCGACGTACCCTCACCTGGACCCTAAACCGTCCCCGTCCCCTAACCCTAACCCTAGCCCGAGCCCTAACCCTAACCCTTCCCCAAAGCCTGACCCTCACCCGTCCCCTAATCCTAACCCGTATGCTGACACTCACCTGAGCCCTCACACGTACGCTCCCCCTAAAGCGTCGTCGTACCCTCACCTGGTCCCTAAACCGTCCCCGTCCCCTAACCCTAACCCTAGCCCGAGCCCTAACCCTAACTCTTCCCCGAAGCCTGACCCTCACCCGTCCCCTAATCCTAACCCGTACGCTGACACTCACCCGCGCCCTCACACGTACGCTCCCCCTAAAGCGTCGTCGTACCCTCACCTGGACCCTAAACCGTCCCCGTCCCCTAACCCTAACCCTAGCCCGAGCCCTAACCCTAACCCTTCCCCGAAGCCTGACCCTCACCCGTCCCCTAATCTTAACCCGTACGCTGACACTCACCCGCGCCCTCACACGTACGCTCCCCCTAAAGCGTCGTCGTACCCTCACCTGGACCCTAAACTGTCCCCGTCCCCAAACCCTAACCCTTGCCCGAACCCTAACCCTAACCCTTCCCAGAAGCCTGACCCTCACCCGTCCCCTAATCCTAACCCGTACGCTGACACTCACCCGCGCCCTCACACGTACGCTCCCCCTAAAGCGTCGTCGTACCCTCACCTGGACCCTAAACCGTCCCCGTCCCCTAACCCTAACCCTAGCCCGAGCCCTAACCCTAACCCTTCCCCGAAGCCTGACCCTCACCCGTCCCCTAATCCTAACCCGTACGATGACACTCACCCGCGCCCTCACACGTACGCTACCCCTAAAGCGTCGTCGTACCCTCACCTGGACCCTAAACCGTCATCATCCCCTAACCCTAAACCTAGCCCGAACCCTAACCCTAACCCTTCCCCGAAGCCTGACCCTCACCCGTCCCCTAATCCTAACCTGTACGCTGACACCCATGCCCTCACACGTACGCTCCCCCTAAAGCGTCGTCGTACCCTCAACTGGACCCTAAACCGGCCCCGTCCCCTAACCCTAACCCTAGCCCGAGCCCGAACCCTAACCCTTCCCCGAAGCCTGACCCTCACCCGTCCCCTAATCCTAACCCGTACGCTGACACTCACCCGCGCCCTCACACGTACGCTCCCCCTAAAGCGTCGTCGTACCCTCACCTGGACCCTAAACCGTCCCCGTCCCCAAACCCTAACCCTAGCCCGAACCCTAACCCTAACCCTTCCCCGAAGCCTGACCCTCACCCGTCCCCTAATCCTAACCCGTACGCTGACACTCACCCGCGCCCTCACACGTACGCTCCCCCTAAAGCGTCGTCGTACCCTCACCTGGACCCTAAACAGTCCCCGTCACCTAACCCTAACCCTAGCCCGAGCCCTAACCCTAAACCTTCCCCGAAGCCTGACCCTCACCCGTCCCCTAATCCTAACCCGTACGATGACACTCACCCGCGCCCTCACACGTACGCTCCCCCTAAAGCGTCGTCGTACCCTCACCTGGACCCTAAACCGTCCCCGTCCCCTAACCCTAACCCTAGCCCGAACCCTAACCCTAACCCTTCCCCGAAGCCTGACCCTCACCCGTCCCCTAATCCTAACCCGTACGCTGACTCTCACCCGTGCCCTCACACGTACGCTCCCCCTACAGCGTCGTCGTACCCTCACCTGGACCCTAAACCGTCCCCGTCCCCTAACCCTAACCCTAGCCCGAACCCTAACCCTAACCCTTCCCCGAAGCCTGACCCTCACCCGTCCCCTAAACCTAACCCGTACGCTGACACTCACCCGCGCCCTCACACGTACGCTCCCCCTAAAGCGTCCTCGTACCCTCACCTGGACCCTAAACCGTCCCCGTCCCCTAACCCTAACCCTAGCCCGAGCCCTAACCCTAACCCTTCCCCGAAGCCTGACCCTCACCCGTCCCCTAATCCTAACCCGTACGCTGACACTCACCCGCGCCCTCACACGTACGCTCCCCCTAAAGCGTCGTCGTACCCTCACCTGGACCCTAAACCGTCCCCGTCCCCTAACCCTAACCCTAGCCCGAACCCTAACCCTAACCCTTCCCCGAAGCCTGACCCTCACCCGTCCCCTAATCCTAACCCGTACGCTGACACTCACCGACGCCCTCACACGTACGCTCCCCCTAAAGCGTCGTCGTACCCTCACCTGGACCCTAAACCGTCCCCGTCCCCTAACCCTAACCCTAGCCCGAACCCTAACCCTAACCCTTCCCCGAAGCCTGACCCTCACCCGTCCCCTAATCCTAACCCGTACGCTGACACTCACCCGCGCCCTCACACGTACGCTCCCCCTAAAGCGTCGTCGTACCCTCACCTGGACCCTAAACCGTCCCCGTCCCCTAACCCTAACCCTAGCCCGAGCCCTAACCCTAACCCTTCCCCGAAGCCTGACCCTCACCCGTCCCCTAATCCTAACCCATACGCTGACACTCACCCGCGCCCTCACACGTACGCTCCCCCTAAAGCGTCGTCGTACACTCACCTGGACCCTAAACCGTCCCCGTCCCCTAACCCTAACCCTAGCCCGAGCCCTAACCCTAACCCTTCCCGAAGCCTGACCCTCACCCGATCCTAATCCTAACCCGTACGCTGACACTCACCCGCGCCCTCACACGTACGCTCCCCCTAAAGCGTCGTCGTACCCTCACCTGGACCCTAAACCGTCCCCGTACCCTAACCCTAAACCTAGCCCGAACCCTAACCCTAACTCTTCCCCGAAGCCTGACCCTCACCCGTCCCCTAAACCTAACCCGTACACTGACACTCACCCGCGCCCTCACACGTACGGTCCCCGTAAAGCGTCGTCGTACCCTCACCTGGACCCTAAACCGTCCCCGTCCCCTAACCCTAACCCTAGCCCGAGCCTTAACCCTAACCCTTCCCCGAAGCCTGACCCTCACCCGACCCTAATCCTAACCCGTACGCTGACACTCACCCGCGCCCTCACACGTACGCTCCCCCTAAAGCGTCGTCGTACCCTCACCTGGACCCTAAACCGTCCCCGTCCCCTAACCCTAACCCTAGCCCGAACCCTAACCCTAACCCTTCCCCGAAGCCTGACCCTCACCCGTCCCCTAAACCTAACCCGTACGCTGACACTCACCCGCGCCCTCACACATACGCTCCCCCTAAAGCGTCGTCGTACCCTCACCTGGACCCTAAACCGTCCCCGTCCCCTAACCCTAACCCTAGCCCGAGCCCTAACCCTAACCCTTCCCCGAAGCCTGACCCTCACCCGTCCCCTAATCCTAACCCGTACGCTGACACTCACCCGCGCCCTCACACGTACGCTCCCCCTAAAGCGTCGTCGTACCCTCACCTGGACCCTAAACTGTCCCCGTCCCCAAACCCTAACCCTTGCCCGAACCCTAACCCTAACCCTTCCCAGAAGCCTGACCCTCACCCGTCCCCTAATCCTAACCCGTACGCTGACACTCACCCGCGCCCTCACACGTACGCTCCCCCTAAAGCGTCGTCGTACCCTCACCTGGACCCTAAACCGTCCCCGTCCCCTAACCCTAACCCTAGCCCGAGCCCTAACCCTAACCCTTCCCCGAAGCCTGACCCTCACCCGTCCCCTAATCCTAACCCGTACGATGACACTCACCCGCGCCCTCACACGTACGCTACCCCTAAAGCGTCGTCGTACCCTCACCTGGACCCTAAACCGTCCCCGTCCCCTAACCCTAAACCTAGCCCGAACCCTAACCCTAACCCTTCCCCGAAGCCTGACCCTCACCCGTCCCCTAATCCTAACCTGTACGCTGACACTCACCCATGCCCTCACACGTACGCTCCCCCTAAAGCATCGTCGTACCCTCAACTCGACCCTAAACCGGCCCCGTCACCTAACCCTAACCCTAGCCCGAGCCCGAACCCTAACCCTTCCCCGAAGCCTGACCCTCACCCGTCCCCTAATCCTAACCCGTACGCTGACACTCACCCGCGCCCTCACACGTACGCTCCCCCTAAAGCGTCGTCGTACCCTCACCTGGACCCTAAACCGTCCCCGTCCCCAAACCCTAACCCTAGCCCGAACCCTAACCCTAACCCTTCCCCGAAGCCTGACCCTCACCCGTCCCCTAATCCTAACCCGTACGCTGACACTCACCCGCGCCCTCACACGTACGCTCCCCCTAAAGCGTCGTCGTACCCTCACCTGGACCCTAAACCGTCCCCGTCCCCTAACCCTAACCCTAGCCCGAGCCCTAACCCTAAACCTTCCCCGAAGCCTGACCCTCACCCGTCCCCTAATCCTAATCCGTACGATGACACTCACCCGCGCCCTCACACGTACGCTCCCCCTAAAGCGTCGTCGTACACTCACCTGGACCCTAAACCGTCCCCGTCCCCTAACCCTAACCCTAGCCCGAGCCCTAACCCTAACCCTTCCCCGAAGCCTGACCCTCACCCGTCCCCTAATCCTAACCCGTACGCTGACACTCACCCGCGCCCTCACACGTACGCTCCCCCTAAAGCGTCGTCGTACCCTCACCTGGACCCTAAACCGTCCCCGTCCCCTAACCCTAACGCTAGCCCGAGCCCTAACCCTAACCCTTCCCCGAAGCCTGACCCTCACCCGTCCCCTAATCCTAACCCGTACGCTGACACTCACCCGCGCCCTCACACGTACGGTCCCCCTAAGCGTCGTCGTACCCTCACCTGGACCCTAAACCGTCCCCGTCCCCTAACCCTAACCCTAGCCCGAGCCCTAACCCTAACCCTTCCCCAAAGCCTGACCCTCACCCGTCCCCTAATCCTAACCCGTACGCTGACACTCACCCGAGCCCTCACACGTACGCTCCCCCTAAAGCGTCGTCGTACCCTCACCTGGACCCTAAACCGTCCCCGTCCCCTAACCCTAACCCTAGCCCGAGCCCTAACCCTAACTCTTCCCCGAAGCCTGACCCTCACCCGTCCCCTAATCCTAACCCGTACGCTGACACTCACCCGCGCCCTCACACGTACGCTCCCCCTAAAGCGTCGTCATACCCTCACCTGGACCCTAAACCGTCCCCGTCCCCTAACCCTAACCCTAGCCCGAGCCCTAACCCTAACCCTTCCCCGAAGCCTGACTCTCACCCGTCCCCTAATCCTAACCCGTACGCTGACACTCACCCGCGCCCTCACACGTACGCTCCCCCTAAAGCGTCGTCGTACCCTCACCTGGACCCTAAACCGTCCCCGTCCCCTAACCCTAACCCTAGCCCGAGCCCTAACCCTAACCCTTCCCCGAAGCCTGACCCTCACCCGTCCCCTAATCCTAACCCGTACGCTGACACTCACCCGCGCCCTCACACGTACGCTCCCCCTAAAGGGTCGTCGTACCCTCACCTGGACCCTAAACCGTCCCCGTCCCCAAACCCTAACCCTTGCCCGAACCCTAACCCTAACCCTTCCCCGAAGCCTGACCCTCACCCGTCCCCTAATCCTAACCCGTACGCTGACACTCACCCGCGCCCTCACACGTACGCTCCCCCTAAAGCGTCGTCGTACCCTCACCTGGACCCTAAACCGTCCCCGTCCCCTAACCCTAACCGTAGCCCGAGCCCGAACCCTAACCCTTCCCCGAAGCCTGACCCTCACCCGTCCCCTAATCCTAACCCGTACGCTGACACTCACCCGCGCCCTCACATGTACGCTCCCCCTAAAGCGTCGTCGTACCCTCACCTGGACCCTAAACCGTCCCCGTCCCCAAACCCTAACCCTAGCCCGAACCCTAACCCTAACCCTTCCCCGAAGCCTGACCCTCACCCGTCCCCTAATCCTAACCCGTACGCTGACACTCACCCGCGCCCTCACACGTACGCTCCCCCTAAAGCGTCGTCGTACCCTCACCTGGACCCTAAACCGTCCCCGTCCCCTAACCCTAACCCTAGCCCGAGCCCTAACCCTAAACCTTCCCCGAAGCCTGACCCTCACCCGTCCCCTAATCCTAACCCGTACGATGACACTCACCCGCGCCCTCACACGTACGCTCCCCCTAAAGCGTCGTCGTACCCTCACCTGGACCCTAAACCGTCCCCGTCCCCTAACCCTAACCCTAGCCCGAACCCTAAACCTAACCCTTCCCCGAAGCCTGACCCTCACCCGTCCCCTAATCCTAACCCGTACGCTGACACTCACCCGCGCCCTCACACGTACGCTCCCCCTAAAGCGTCGTCGTACCCTCACCTGGACCCTAAACCGTCCCCGTCCCCTAACCCTAACCCTAGCCCGAACCCTAACCCTAACACTTTCCCGAAGCCTGACCCTCACCCGTCCCCTAATCCTAACCCGTACGCTGACACTCACCCATGCCCTCACACGTACACTCCCCCTAAAGCGTCGTTGTACCCTCACCTGGACCCTAAACCGTCCCTGTCCCCTAACCCTAACCCTAGCCCGAACCCTAACCCTAACCCTTCCCCGAAGCCTGACCCTCACCCGTCCCCTAATCCTAACCCGTACGCTGACACTCACCCGCGCCCTCACACTTACGCTCCCCCTAAAGCGTTGTCGTACCCTCACCTGGACCCTAAACCGTCCCCGTCCCCTAACCCTAACCCTAACCCTAGCCCGAAACCTAACCCTAACCCTTCCCCGAAGCCTGACCCTCACCCGTCCCCTAATCCTAACCCGTACGCTGACACTCACCCGCGCCCTCACACGTACGCTCCCCCTAAAGCGTCGTCGTACCCTCACCTGCACCCTAAACCGTCCCCGTCCCCTAACCCTAACCCTAGCCCGAACCCTAACCCTAACCCTTCCCCGAAGCCTGACCCTCACCCGTCCCCTAATCCTAACCCGTACGCTGACACTCACCCGCCCCCTCACACGTACGCTCCCCCTAAAGCGTCGTCGTACCCTCACCTGGACCCTAAACCGTCCCCGTACCCTAACCCTAACCCTAGACCGAACCCTAACCCTAACCCTTCCCCGAAACCTGACCCTCACCCGTCCCCTAATCCTAACCCGTACGCTGACACTCACCCGCGCCCTCACACGTACGCTCCCCCTAAAGCGTCGTCGCACCCTCACCTGCACCCTAAACCTTCCCCGTCCCCTAACCCTAACCCTAGCCCGAACCCTAACCCTAACCCTTCCCCGAAGCCTGACCCTCACCCGTCCCCTAATCCTAACCCGTACGCTGACACTCACCCGCGCCCTCACACGTACACTTCCCCTAAAGCGTCGTCGTACCCTCACCTGGACCGTAAACCGTCCCCGTCCCCTAACCCTAACCCTAGCCCGAGCCCTAACCCTAACCCTTCCCCGAAGCCTGACCCTCATCCGTCCCCTAATCCTAACCCGTACGCTGACACTCACCCGCGCCCTCACACGTACGCTCCCCCTAAAGCGTCGTCGTACCCTCACCTGGACCCTAAACCGTCCCCGTCCCCTAACCCTAACCCTAGCCCGAGCCCTAAACCTAACACTTCCCCGAAGCCTGACCCTCACCAGTCCCCTAATCCTAACCCGTACGCTGACACTCACCCGCGCCCTCACACGTACGCTCCCCCTAAAGCGTCGTCGTACCCTCACCTGGACCCTAAACCGTCCCCGTCCCCTAACCCTAACCCTAGCCCGAGCCCTAACCCTAAACATTCCCCGAAGCCTGACCCTCACCCGTCCCCTAATCCTAACCCGTACGCTGACTCTGACCCGCGCCCTCACACGTACGCTCCCCCTAAAGCGTCGTCGTACCCTCACCTGGACCCTAAACCGTTCCCGTCCCTTAACCCTAACCCTAGCCCGAGCCCTAACCCTAACCCTTCCCCGAAGCCTGACCCTCACCCGTCCCCTAATCCTAACCCGTACGCTGACACTCACCCGCGCCCTCACACGTACACTCCCCCTAAAGCGTCGTCGTACCGTCACCTGGACCCAAAACCGTCCCCGTCCCCTAACCCTAACCCTAGCCCAAGCCCTAACCCTAACCCTTCCCCGAAGCCTGACCCTCACCCGTCCCCTAATCCTAACCCGTACGCTGACACTCACCCGCGCCCTCACACGTACGCTCCCCCTAAAGCGTCGTCGTACCCTCACCTGGACCCTAAACCGTCCCCGTCCCCTAACCCTAACCCTAGCCCGAGCCCTAACCCTAACCCTTCCCCGAAGCCTGACCCTCACCCGTCCCCTAATCCTAACCCGTATGCTGACACTCACCCGCGCCCTCACACGTACGCTCCCCCTAAAGCGTCGTCGTACCCTCACCTGGACCCTAAACCGTCCCCGTCCCCTAACCGTAACCCTAGCCCGAACCCTAACCCTAACCCTTCCCCGAACTCTGACCCTCACCCGTCCCCTAATCCTAACCCGTACGCTGACACTCACCCGCGCCCTCACACGTACGCTCTCCCTAAAGTGTCGTCGTACCATCACCTGGACCCTAAACCTTCCCTGTCCCCTAACCCTAACCCTAGACCGAGCCCTAACACTAAGCCTTCCCCGAAGCCTGACACCCAACCGTCCCCTAATCCTAACCCGTACGCTGACACTCACCCGCGCCCTCACACGTACGCTCCCCCTAAAGCGTTGTCGTACCCTCACCTGGACCCTAAACCGTCCTCGTCCCCTAACCCTAACCCTAGCCCGAACCCTAACCCTAACCCTTCCCCGAAGCCTGACCCTCACCCGTCCCCTAATCCTAACCCGTACGCTGACACTCACCCGCGCCCTCACACGTACGCTCCCCCTAAAGCGTCGTCGTACCCTCACCTGGACCCTAAACCGTCCCCGTCCCCTAACCCTAACCCTAGCCCGAACCCTAACCCTAACCCTTCCCCGAAGCCTGACCCTCACCCGTCCCCTAATCCTAACCCGTACGCTGACACCCACCCGCGCCCTCACACGTACGCTCCCCCTAAAGCGTCGTCGTACCCTCACCTGGACCCTAAACCGTCCCCGTCCCCTAAACCTATCCCTAGCCCGAACCTTAACACTAACCCTTCCCCGAAGCCTGACCCTCACTCGTCCCCTAATCCTAACCCGTACGCTGACACCCACGCGCGCCCTCACACGTACGCTCCCCCTAAAGCGTCGTCGTACCCTCACCTGGACCCTAAACCGTCCCCGTCCCCTAACCCTAACCCTAGCCCGAACCCTAAAACCTAACCCTTCCCCGAAGCCTGACCCTCACCCGTCCCCTAATCCTAACCCGTACGCTGACACTCACCCGCGCCCTCACACGTACGCTCCCCCTAAAGCGTCGTCGTACCCTCACCTGGACCCTAAACCGTCCCCGTCCCCTAACCCTAACCCTAGCCCGAACCCTAACCCTAACACTTTCCCGAAGCCTGACCCTCACCCGACCCCTAATCCTAACCCGTACGCTGACACTCACCCATGCCCTCACACGTACACTCCCCCTAAAGCGTCGTTGTACCCTCACCTGGACCCTAAACCGTCCCTGTCCCCTAACCCTAACCCTAGCCCGAACCCTAACCCTAACCCTTCCCCGAAGCCTGACCCTCACCCGTCCCCTAATCCTAACCCGTACGCTGACACTCACCCGCGCCCTCACACGTACGCTCCCCCTAAAGCGTTGTCGTACCCTCACCTGGACCCTAAACCGTCCCCGTCCCCTAACCCTAACCCTAACCCTAGCCCGAAACCTAACCCTAACCCTTCCCCGAAGCCTGACCCTCACCCGTCCCCTAATCCTAACCCGTACGCTGACACTCACCCGCGCCCTCACACGTACGCTCCCCCTAAAGCGTCGTCGTACCCTCACCTGGACCCTAAACCGTCCCCGTCCCCTAACGCTAACCCTAGCCCGAACCCTAACCCTAACCCTTCCCCGAAGTCTGACCCTCACCCGTCCCATAATCCTAACCCGTACGCTGACACTCACCCGCGCCCTCACACGTACGCTCTCCCTAAAGTGTCGTCGTACCCTCACCTGGACCCTAAACCGTCCCTGTCCCCTAACCCTAACCCTAGACCGAACCCTAACCCTAACCCTTCCCCGAAGCCCGACCCTCACCCGTCCCCTAATCCTAACCCGTACGCTGACACTCACCCGCGCCCTCACACGTACGCTCCCCCTAAAGCGTCGTCGTACCCTCACCTGGACCCTAAACCGTCCCCGTCCCCTAAATCTAACCCTAGCCCGAACCCTAACCCTAACCCTTCCCCGAAGCCTGACCCTCACCCGTCCCCTAATCCTAACCCGTACGCTGACACTCACCCGCGCCCTCACACGTACGCTCCCCCTAAAGCGTCGTCGTACCCTCACCTGGACCCTAAAACGTCCCCCTCCCCTAACCCTAACCCTAGCCCGAACCCTAACCCTAACCCTTCCCCGAAGCCTGACCCTCACCCGTCCCCTAATCCTAACCCGTACGCTGACACTCACCCGCGCCCTCACACGTACGCTCCCCCTAAAGCGTCGTCGTACCCTCACCTGGACCCTAAACCGTCCCCGTCCCCTAACCCTAACCCTACCCCGAACCCTAACCCTAACCCTTCCCCGAAGCCTGACCCTCACCCGTCCCCTAATCCTAACCCGTACGCTGACACCCACCCGCGCCCTCACACGTACGCTCCCCCTAAAGCGTCGTCGTACCCTCACCTGGACCCTAAACCGTCCCCGTACCCTAAACCTATCCCTAGCCCGAACCCTAACACTAACCCTTCCCCGAAGCCTGACCCTCACCCGTCCCCTAATACTAACCCGTACGCTGACACTCACCCGCGCCCTCACACGTACGCTCCCCCTAAAGCGTCGTCGTACCCTCACCTGGACCCTAAACCGTCCCCGTCCCCTAACCCTAACCCTAGCCGGAACCCTAACCCTAACCCTTCCCCGAAGCCTGACCCTCACCCGTCCCCTAATCCTAACCCGTACGCTGACACCCACCCGCGCCCTCACACGTACGCTCCCCCTAAAACGTCGTCGTACCCTCACCTGAACCCTAAACCGTCCCCGTCCCCTAACCCTAACCCTAGCCCGAACCTTAACCCTAACCCTTCCCCGAAGCCTGACCCTCACCCGTCCCCTAATCCTAACCCGTACGCTGACACTCACCCGCACCCTCACACGTACGCTCCCCCTAAAGCGTCGTCGTACCCTCACCTGGACCCTAAACCGTCCCCGTCCCCTAACCCTAACCCTAGCCCGAACCCTATCCCTAACACTTTCCCGAAGCCTGACCCTCACCCGTCCCCTAATCCTAACCCGTACGCTGACACTCACCCGCGCCCTCACACGTACGCTCCCCCTAAAGCGTCGTCGTACCCTCACCTGGACCCTAAACCGTCCCCGTCCCCTAACCCTAACCCTAGCCCGAACCCTAACCCTAACACTTCCCCGAAGCCTGACCCTCACCCGTCCCCTAATCCTAACCCGTACGCTGACACTCACCCGCGCCCTCACACGTACGCTCCCCCTAATGCGTCGTTGTGCCCTCACCTGGACCCTAAACCGTCCCCGTCCCCTAACCCTAACCCTAGCCCGAACCCTAACCCTAACCCTTCCCCGAAGCCTGACCCTCACCCGTCCCCTAATCCTAACCCGTACGCTGACACTCACCCGTGCCCTCACACGTACGCTCCCCCTAAAGCGTCGTCGTACCCTCACCTGGACCCTAAACCGTCCCCGTCCCCTAACCCTAACCCTAGCCCGAGCCCTAACACTAACCCTTCCCCGAAGCCTGACCCTCACCCGTCCCCTAATCCTAACCCGTACGCTGACACTCACCCGCGCCCTCACATGTACACTCCCCCTAAAGCGTCGTCGTACCCTCACCTGGACCCTAAACCGTCCCCGTCCCCTAACCCTAACCCTAGCCCGAAACCTAACCCTAAACCTTCCCCGAAGCCTGACCCTCACCCGTCCCCTAATCCTAACCTGTACGCTGACACTCACCCGCGCCCTCACACGTACGCTCCCCCTAAAGCGTCGTCGTACCCTCACCTGGACCCTAAACCGTCCCTGTCCCCTAACGCTAACCCTAGCCCGAGCCCTTACCATAATCCTTCCCCGAAGCCTGACCCTCACCCGTCCCCTAATCCTAACCCGTACGCTGACACTCACCCGCGCCCTCACACGTACGCTCCCCCTAAAGCGTCGTCGTACCCTCACCTGGACCCTAACCCGTCCCCGTCCCCTAACCCTAACCCTAGCCCGAGCCCTAACCCTAACCCTTCCCCGAAGCCTGACCCTCACCCGTCCCGTAATCCTAACCCGTACGCTGACACCCACCCGCGCCCTCACACGTACGCTCCCCCTAAAGCGTCGTCGTACCCTCAGGTAGACCCTAAACCGTCCCCGTCCCCTAACCCTAACCCTAGCCCGAGCCCTAACCCTAACACTTCCCCGAAGCCTGACCCTCACCCGTCCCCTAATCCTAACCCGTACGCTGACACCCACCCGCGCCCTCACACGTACGCTCCCCCTAAAGCGTCGTCGTACCCTCACCTGCACCCTAAACCGTCCCCGTCCCCTAACCCTAACCCTAGCCCGAACCCTAACCCTAACCCTTCCCCGAAGCCTGACCCTCACCCGTCCCCTAATCCTAACCCGTACGCTGACACTCACCCGCCCCCTCACACGTACGCTCCCCCTAAAGCGTCGTCGTACCCTCACCTGGACCCTAAACCGTCCCCGTACCCTAACCCTAACCCTAGACCGAACCCTAACCCTAACCCTTCCCCGAAACCTGACCCTCACCCGTCCCCTAATCCTAACCCGTACGCTGACACTCACCCGCGCCCTCACACGTACGCTCCCCCTAAAGCGTCGTCGCACCCTCACCTGGACCCTAAACCTTCCCCGTCCCCTAACCCTAACCCTAACCCTTCCCCGAAGCCTGACCCTCACCCGTCCCCTAATCCTAACCCGTACCCTGACACTCACCCGCGCCCTCACACGTACACTTCCCCTAAAGCGTCGTCGTACCCTCACCTGGACCGTAAACCGTCCCCGTCCCCTAACCCTAACCCTAGCCCGAGCCCTAACCCTAACCCTTCCCCGAAGCCTGACCCTCATCCGTCCCCTAATCCTAACCCGTACGCTGACACTCACCCGCGCCCTCACACGTACGCTCCCCCTAAAGCGTCGTCGTACCCTCACCTGGACCCTAAACCGTCCCCGTCCCCTAACCCTAACCCTAGCCCGAGCCCTAAACCTAACACTTCCCCGAAGCCTGACCCTCACCAGTCCCCTAATCCTAACCCGTACGCTGACACTCACCCGCGCCCTCACACGTACGCTCCCCCTAAAGCGTCGTCGTACCCTCACCTGGACCCTAAACCGTCCCTGTCCCCTAACCCTAACCCTAGCCCGAGCCCTAACCCTAAACATTCCCCGAAGCCTGACCCTCACCCGTCCCCTAATCCTAACCCGTACGCTGACTCTGACCCGCGCCCTCACACGTACGCTCCCCCTAAAGCGTCGTCGTACCCTCACCTGGACCCTAAACCGTTCCTGTCCCTTAACCCTAACCCTAGCCCGAGCCCTAACCCTAACCCTTCCCCGAAGCCTGACCCTCACCCGTCCCCTAATCCTAACCCGTACGCTGACACTCACCCGCGCCCTCACACGTACACTCCCCCTAAAGCGTCGTCGTACCGTCACCTGGACCCTAAACCGTCCCCGTCCCCTAACCCTAACCCTAGCCCAAGCCCTAACCCTAACCCTTCCCCGAAGCCTGACCCTCACCCGTCCCCTAATCCTAACCCGTACGCTGACTCTGACCCGCGCCCTCACACGTACGCTCCCCCTAAAGCGTCGTCGTACCCTCACCTGGACCCTAAACCGTTCCCGTCCCCTAACCTTAACCCTAGCCCGAGCCCTAACCCTAACCCTTCCCCGAAGCCTGACCCTCACCCGTCCCCTAATCCTAACCCGTACGCTGACACTCACCCGCGCCCTAACACGTACACTCCCCCTAAAGCGTCGTCGTACCGTCACCTGGACCCTAAACCGTCCCCGTCCCCTAACCCTAACCCTAGCCCAAGCCCTAACCCTAACCCTTCCCCGAAGCCTGACCCTCACCCGTCCCCTAATCCTAACCCGTACGCTGACACTCACCCGCGCCCTCACACGTACGCTCCCCCTAAAGCGTCGTCGTACCCTCACCTGGACCCTAAACCGTCCCCGTCCCCTAACCCTAACCCTAGCCCGAGCCCTAACCCTAACCCTTCCCCGAAGCCTGACCCTCACCCGTCCCCTAATCCTAACCCGTACGCTGACACTCACCCGCGCCCTCACACGTACGCTCCCCCTAAAGCGTCGTCGTACCCTCACCTGGACCCTAAACCGTCCCCGTCCCCTAACCCTAACCCTAGCCCGAGCCTTAACCCTAACCCTTCCCCGAAGCCTGACCCTCACCCGTCCCATAATCCTAACCCGTACGCTGACACTCACCCGCGCCCTCACACGTACGCTCCCCCAAAACGTCGTCGTACCCTCACCTGTACCCTAAACCGTCCCCGTCCCCTAACCCTAACCCTAGCCCGAGCTTTAAACCTAACCCTTCCCCGAAGCCTGACCCTCACCCGTCCCCTAATCCTAACCCGTACGCTGACACTCACCAGCACCCTCACACGTACACTCCCCCTAAAGCGTCGTCGTACCCTCACCTGGACCCTAAACCGTCCCCGTCCCCTAACCCTAACACTAGCCCGAACCCTAACCCTAACCCTTCCCCGAAGCCTGACCCTCACCCGTCCCCTAATCCTAACCCGTACGCTGACACTCACCCGCGCCCTCACACGTACGCTCCCCCTAAAGCGTCGTCGCACCCTCACCTGCACCCTAAACCTTCCCCGTCCCCTAACCCTAACCCTAGCCCGAACCCTAACCCTAACCCTTCCCCGAAGCCTGACCCTCACCCGTCCCCTAATCCTAACCCGTACGCTGACACTCACCCGCGCCCTCACACGTACACTTCCCCTAAAGCGTCGTCGTACCCTCACCTGGACCCTAAACCGTCCCCGTCCCCTAACCCTAACCCTAGCCCGAGCCCTAACCCTAACCCTTCCCCGAAGCCTGACCCTCATCCGTCCCCTAATCCTAACCCGTACGCTGACACTCACCCGCGCCCTCACACGTACGCTCCCCCTAAAGCGTCGTCGTACCCTCACCTGGACCCTAAACCGTCCCCGTCCCCTAACCCTAACCCTAGCCCGAGCCCTAAACCTAACACTTCCCCGAAGCCTGACCCTCACCAGTCCCCTAATCCTAACCCGTACGCTGACACTCACCCGCGCCCTCACACGTACGCTCCCCCTAAAGCGTCGTCGTACCCTCACCTGGACCCTAAACCGTCCCCGTCCCCTAACCCTAACCCTAGCCCGAGCCCTAACCCTAAACATTCCCCGAAGCCTGACCCTCACCCGTCCCCTAATCCTAACCCGTACGCTGACTCTGACCCGCGCCCTCACACGTACGCTCCCCCTAAAGCGTCGTCGTACCCTCACCTGGACCCTAAACCGTTCCCGTCCCTTAACCCTAACCCTAGCCCGAGCCCTAACCCTAACCCTTCCCCGAAGCCTGACCCTCACCCGTCCCCTAATCCTAACCCGTACGCTGACACTCACCCGCGCCCTCACACGTACACTCCCCCTAAAGCGTCGTCGTACCGTCACCTGGACCCTAAACCGTCCCCGTCCCCTAACCCTAACCCTAGCCCAAGCCCTAACCCTAACCCTTCCCCGAAGCCTGACCCTCACCCGTCCCCTAATCCTAACCCGTACGCTGACTCTGACCCGCGCCCTCACACGTACGCTCCCCCTAAAGCGTCGTCGTACCCTCACCTGGACCCTAAACCGTTCCCGTCCCCTAACCTTAACCCTAGCCCGAGCCCTAACCCTAACCCTTCCCCGAAGCCTGACCCTCACCCGTCCCCTAATCCTAACCCGTACGCTGACACTCACCCGCGCCCTCACACGTACACTCCCCCTAAAGCGTCGTCGTACCCTCACCTGGACCCTAAACCGTCCCCGTCCCCTAACCCTAACCCTAGCCCGAGCCTTAACCCTAACCCTTCCCCGAAGCCTGACCCTCACCCGTCCCATAATCCTAACCCGTACGCTGACACTCACCCGCGCCCTCACACGTACGCTCCCCCAAAACGTCGTCGTACCCTCACCTGTACCCTAAACCGTCCCCGTCCCCTAACCCTAACCCTAGCCCGAGCTTTAAACCTAACCCTTCCCCGAAGCCTGACCCTCACCCGTCCCCTAATCCTAACCCGTACGCTGACACTCACCAGCACCCTCACACGTACACTCCCCCTAAAGCGTCGTCGTACCCTCACCTGGACCCTAAACCGTCCCCGTCCCCTAACCCTAACACTAGCCCGAACCCTAACCCTAACCCTTCCCCGAAGCCTGACCCTCACCCGTCCCCTAATCCTAACCCGTACGCTGACACTCACCCGCGCCCTCACACGTACGCTCCCCCTAAAGCGTCGTCGCACCCTCACCTGCACCCTAAACCTTCCCCGTCCCCTAACCCTAACCCTAGCCCGAACCCTAACCCTAACCCTTCCCCGAAGCCTGACCCTCACCCGTCCCCTAATCCTAACCCGTACGCTGACACTCACCCGCGCCCTCACACGTACACTTCCCCTAAAGCGTCGTCGTACCCTCACCTGGACCCTAAACCGTCCCCGTCCCCTAACCCTAACCCTAGCCCGAGCCCTAACCCTAACCCTTCCCCGAAGCCTGACCCTCATCCGTCCCCTAATCCTAACCCGTACGCTGACACTCACCCGCGCCCTCACACGTACGCTCCCCCTAAAGCGTCGTCGTACCCTCACCTGGACCCTAAACCGTCCCCGTCCCCTAACCCTAACCCTAGCCCGAGCCCTAAACCTAACACTTCCCCGAAGCCTGACCCTCACCAGTCCCCTAATCCTAACCCGTACGCTGACACTCACCCGCGCCCTCACACGTACGCTCCCCCTAAAGCGTCGTCGTACCCTCACCTGGACCCTAAACCGTCCCCGTCCCCTAACCCTAACCCTAGCCCGAGCCCTAACCCTAAACATTCCCCGAAGCCTGACCCTCACCCGTCCCCTAATCCTAACCCGTACGCTGACTCTGACCCGCGCCCTCACACGTACGCTCCCCCTAAAGCGTCGTCGTACCCTCACCTGGACCCTAAACCGTTCCCGTCCCTTAACCCTAACCCTAGCCCGAGCCCTAACCCTAACCCTTCCCCGAAGCCTGACCCTCACCCGTCCCCTAATCCTAACCCGTACGCTGACACTCACCCGCGCCCTCACACGTACACTCCCCCTAAAGCGTCGTCGTACCGTCACCTGGACCCTAAACCGTCCCCGTCCCCTAACCCTAACCCTAGCCCAAGCCCTAACCCTAACCCTTCCCCGAAGCCTGACCCTCACCCGTCCCCTAATCCTAACCCGTACGCTGACTCTGACCCGCGCCCTCACACGTACGCTCCCCCTAAAGCGTCGTCGTACCCTCACCTGGACCCTAAACCGTTCCCGTCCCCTAACCTTAACCCTAGCCCGAGCCCTAACCCTAACCCTTCCCCGAAGCCTGACCCTCACCCGTCCCCTAATCCTAACCCGTACGCTGACACTCACCCGCGCCCTCACACGTACACTCCCCCTAAAGCGTCGTCGTACCGTCACCTGGACCCTAAACCGTCCCCGTCCCCTAACCCTAACCCTAGCCCAAGCCCTAACCCTAACCCTTCCCCGAAGCCTGACCCTCACCCGTCCCCTAATCCTAACCCGTACGCTGACACTCACCCGCGCCCTCACACGTACGCTCCCCCTAAAGCGTCGTCGTACCCTCACCTGGACCCTAAACCGTCCCCGTCCCCTAACCCTAACCCTAGCCCGAGCCCTAACCCTAACCCTTCCCCGAAGCCTGACCCTCACCCGTCCCCTAATCCTAACCCGTATGCTGACACTCACCCGCGCCCTCACACGTACGCTCCCCCTAAAGCGTCGTCGTACCCTCACCTGGACCCTAAACCGTCCCCGTCCCCTAACCCTAACCCTAGCCCGAACCCTAACCCTAACCCTTCCCCGAACTCTGACCCTCACCCGTCCCCTAATCCTAACCCGTACGCTGACACTCACCCGCGCCCTCACACGTACGCTCTCCCTAAAGTGTCGTCGTACCATCACCTGGACCCTAAACCTTCCCTGTCCCCTAACCCTAACCCTAGACCGAGCCCTAACACTAAGCCTTCCCCGAAGCCTGACACCCAACCGTCCCCTAATCCTAACCCGTACGCTGACACTCACCCGCGCCCTCACACGTACGCTCCCCCTAAAGCGTTGTCGTACCCTCACCTGGACCCTAAACCGTCCTCGTCCCCTAACCCTAACCCTAGCCCGAACCCTAACCCTAACCCTTCCCCGAAGCCTGACCCTCACCCGTCCCCTAATCCTAACCCGTACGCTGACACTCACCCGCGCCCTCACACGTACGCTCCCCCTAAAGCGTCGTCGTACC
Organism: Orcinus orca; assembly: GCF_937001465.1. NCBI lineage: Eukaryota > Metazoa > Chordata > Mammalia > Artiodactyla > Delphinidae > Orcinus > Orcinus orca. The sequence goes on from NW_026044108.1 coordinate 132,898, forward strand.
CTCACCTGGACCCTAAACCGTCCCCGTCCCCTAACCCTAACCCTAGCCCGAACCCTAACCCTAACCCTTCCCCGAAGCCTGACCCTCACCCGTCCCCTAATCCTAACCCGTACGCTGACACCCACCCGCGCCCTCACACGTACGCTCCCCCTAAAGCGTCGTCGTACCCTCACCTGGACCCTAAACCGTCCCCGTCCCCTAAACCTATCCCTAGCCCGAACCCTAACACTAACCCTTCCCCGAAGCCTGACCCTCACTCGTCCCCTAATCCTAACCCGTACGCTGACACCCACGCGCGCCCTCACACGTACGCTCCCCCTAAAGCGTCGTCGTACCCTCACCTGGACCCTAAACCGTCCCCGTCCCCTAACCCTAACCCTAGCCCGAACCCTAAAACCTAACCCTTCCCCGAAGCCTGACCCTCACCCGTCCCCTAATCCTAACCCGTACGCTGACACTCACCCGCGCCCTCACACGTACGCTCCCCCTAAAGCGTCGTCGTACCCTCACCTGGACCCTAAACCGTCCCCGTCCCCTAACCCTAACCCTAGCCCGAACCCTAACCCTAACACTTTCCCGAAGCCTGACCCTCACCCGTCCCCTAATCCTAACCCGTACGCTGACACTCACCCATGCCCTCACACGTACACTCCCCCTAAAGCGTCGTTGTACCCTCACCTGGACCCTAAACCGTCCCTGTCCCCTAACCCTAACCCTAGCCCGAACCCTAACCCTAACCCTTCCCCGAAGCCTGACCCTCACCCGTCCCCTAATCCTAACCCGTACGCTGACACTCACCCGCGCCCTCACACGTACGCTCCCCCTAAAGCGTTGTCGTACCCTCACCTGGACCCTAAACCGTCCCCGTCCCCTAACCCTAACCCTAACCCTAGCCCGAAACCTAACCCTAACCCTTCCCCGAAGCCTGACCCTCACCCGTCCCCTAATCCTAACCCGTACGCTGACACTCACCCGCGCCCTCACACGTACGCTCCCCCTAAAGCGTCGTCGTACCCTCACCTGGACCCTAAACCGTCCCCGTCCCCTAACGCTAACCCTAGCCCGAACCCTAACCCTAACCCTTCCCCGAAGTCTGACCCTCACCCGTCCCATAATCCTAACCCGTACGCTGACACTCACCCGCGCCCTCACACGTACGCTCTCCCTAAAGTGTCGTCGTACCCTCACCTGGACCCTAAACCGTCCCTGTCCCCTAACCCTAACCCTAGACCGAACCCTAACCCTAACCCTTCCCCGAAGCCCGACCCTCACCCGTCCCCTAATCCTAACCCGTACGCTGACACTCACCCGCGCCCTCACACGTACGCTCCCCCTAAAGCGTCGTCGTACCCTCACCTGGACCCTAAACCGTCCCCGTCCCCTAAATCTAACCCTAGCCCGAACCCTAACCCTAACCCTTCCCCGAAGCCTGACCCTCACCCGTCCCCTAATCCTAACCCGTACGCTGACACTCACCCGCGCCCTCACACGTACGCTCCCCCTAAAGCGTCGTCGTACCCTCACCTGGACCCTAAAACGTCCCCCTCCCCTAACCCTAACCCTAGCCCGAACCCTAACCCTAACCCTTCCCCGAAGCCTGACCCTCACCCGTCCCCTAATCCTAACCCGTACGCTGACACTCACCCGCGCCCTCACACGTACGCTCCCCCTAAAGCGTCGTCGTACCCTCACCTGGACCCTAAACCGTCCCCGTCCCCTAACCCTAACCCTACCCCGAACCCTAACCCTAACCCTTCCCCGAAGCCTGACCCTCACCCGTCCCCTAATCCTAACCCGTACGCTGACACCCACCCGCGCCCTCACACGTACGCTCCCCCTAAAGCGTCGTCGTACCCTCACCTGGACCCTAAACCGTCCCCGTACCCTAAACCTATCCCTAGCCCGAACCCTAACACTAACCCTTCCCCGAAGCCTGACCCTCACCCGTCCCCTAATCCTAACCCGTACGCTGACACTCACCCGCGCCCTCACACGTACGCTCCCCCTAAAGCGTCGTCGTACCCTCACCTGGACCCTAAACCGTCCCCGTCCCCTAACCCTAACCCTAGCCGGAACCCTAACCCTAACCCTTCCCCGAAGCCTGACCCTCACCCGTCCCCTAATCCTAACCCGTACGCTGACACCCACCCGCGCCCTCACACGTACGCTCCCCCTAAAACGTCGTCGTACCCTCACCTGAACCCTAAACCGTCCCCGTCCCCTAACCCTAACCCTAGCCCGAACCCTAACCCTAACCCTTCCCCGAAGCCTGACCCTCACCCGTCCCCTAATCCTAACCCGTACGCTGACACTCACCCGCACCCTCACACGTACGCTCCCCCTAAAGCGTCGTCGTACCCTCACCTGGACCCTAAACCGTCCCCGTCCCCTAACCCTAACCCTAGCCCGAACCCTATCCCTAACACTTTCCCGAAGCCTGACCCTCACCCGTCCCCTAATCCTAACCCGTACGCTGACACTCACCCGCGCCCTCACACGTACGCTCCCCCTAAAGCGTCGTCGTACCCTCACCTGGACCCTAAACCGTCCCCGTCCCCTAACCCTAACCCTAGCCCGAACCCTAACCCTAACACTTCCCCGAAGCCTGACCCTCACCCGTCCCCTAATCCTAACCCGTACGCTGACACTCACCCGCGCCCTCACACGTACGCTCCCCCTAATGCGTCGTTGTGCCCTCACCTGGACCCTAAACCGTCCCCGTCCCCTAACCCTAACCCTAGCCCGAACCCTAACCCTAACCCTTCCCCGAAGCCTGACCCTCACCCGTCCCCTAATCCTAACCCGTACGCTGACACTCACCCGTGCCCTCACACGTACGCTCCCCCTAAAGTGTCGTCGTACCCTCACCTGGACCCTAAACCGTCCCCGTCCCCTAACCCTAACCCTAGCCCGAGCCCTAACACTAACCCTTCCCCGAAGCCTGACCCTCACCCGTCCCCTAATCCTAACCCGTACGCTGACACTCACCCGCGCCCTCACATGTACACTCCCCCTAAAGCGTCGTCGTACCCTCACCTGGACCCTAAACCTTCCCCGTCCCCTAAACCTAACCCTAGCCCGAAACCTAACCCTAAACCTTCCCCGAAGCCTGACCCTCACCCGTCCCCTAATCCTAACCTGTACGCTGACACTCACCCGCGCCCTCACACGTACGCTCCCCCTAAAGCGTCGTCGTACCCTCACCTGGACCCTAAACCGTCCCTGTCCCCTAACGCTAACCCTAGCCCGAGCCCTTACCATAATCCTTCCCCGAAGCCTGACCCTCACCCGTCCCCTAATCCTAACCCGTACGCTGACACTCACCCGCGCCCTCACACGTACGCTCCCCCTAAAGCGTCGTCGTACCCTCACCTGGACCCTAACCCGTCCCCGTCCCCTAACCCTAACCCTAGCCCGAGCCCTAACCCTAACCCTTCCCCGAAGCCTGACCCTCACCCGTCCCGTAATCCTAACCCGTACGCTGACACCCACCCGCGCCCTCACACGTACGCTCCCCCTAAAGCGTCGTCGTACCCTCAGGTAGACCCTAAACCGTCCCCGTCCCCTAACCCTAACCCTAGCCCGAGCCCTAACCCTAACCCTTCCCCGAAGCCTGACCCTCACCCGTCCCCTAATCCTAACCCGTACGCTGACACCCACCCGCGCCCTCACACGTACGCTCCCCCTAAAGCGTCGTCGTACCCTCACCTGCACCCTAAACCGTCCCCGTCCCCTAACCCTAACCCTAGCCCGAACCCTAACCCTAACCCTTCCCCGAAGCCTGACCCTCACCCGTCCCCTAATCCTAACCCGTACGCTGACACTCACCCGCCCCCTCACACGTACGCTCCCCCTAAAGCGTCGTCGTACCCTCACCTGGACCCTAAACCGTCCCCGTACCCTAACCCTAACCCTAGACCGAACCCTAACCCTAACCCTTCCCCGAAACCTGACCCTCACCCGTCCCCTAATCCTAACCCGTACGCTGACACTCACCCGCGCCCTCACACGTACGCTCCCCCTAAAGCGTCGTCGCACCCTCACCTGGACCCTAAACCTTCCCCGTCCCCTAACCCTAACCCTAGCCCGAACCCTAACCCTAACCCTTCCCCGAAGCCTGACCCTCACCCGTCCCCTAATCCTAACCCGTACGCTGACACTCACCCGCGCCCTCACACGTACACTTCCCCTAAAGCGTCGTCGTACCCTCACCTGGACCGTAAACCGTCCCCGTCCCCTAACCCTAACCCTAGCCCGAGCCCTAACCCTAACCCTTCCCCGAAGCCTGACCCTCATCCGTCCCCTAATCCTAACCCGTACGCTGACACTCACCCGCGCCCTCACACGTACGCTCCCCCTAAAGCGTCGTCGTACCCTCACCTGGACCCTAAACCGTCCCCGTCCCCTAACCCTAGCCCTAGCCCGAGCCCTAAACCTAACACTTCCCCGAAGCCTGACCCTCACCAGTCCCCTAATCCTAACCCGTACGCTGACACTCAACCGCGCCCTCACACGTACGCTCCCCCTAAAGCGTCGTCGTACCCTCACCTGGACCCTAAACCGTCCCTGTCCCCTAACCCTAACCCTAGCCCGAGCCCTAACCCTAAACATTCCCCGAAGCCTGACCCTCACCCGTCCCCTAATCCTAACCCGTACGCTGACTCTGACCCGCGCCCTCACACGTACGCTCCCCCTAAAGCGTCGTCGTACCCTCACCTGGACCCTAAACCGTTCCTGTCCCTTAACCCTAACCCTAGCCCGAGCCCTAACCCTAACCCTTCCCCGAAGCCTGACCCTCACCCGTCCCCTAATCCTAACCCGTACGCTGACACTCACCCGCGCCCTCACACGTACACTTCCCCTAAAGCGTCGTCGTACCCTCACCTGGACCGTAAACCGTCCCCGTCCCCTAACCCTAACCCTAGCCCGAGCCCTAACCCTAACCCTTCCCCGAAGCCTGACCCTCATCCGTCCCCTAATCCTAACCCGTACGCTGACACTCACCCGCGCCCTCACACGTACGCTCCCCCTAAAGCGTCGTCGTACCCTCACCTGGACCCTAAACCGTCCCCGTCCCCTAACCCTAACCCTAGCCCGAGCCCTAAACCTAACACTTCCCCGAAGCCTGACCCTCACCAGTCCCCTAATCCTAACCCGTACGCTGACACTCACCCGCGCCCTCACACGTACGCTCCCCCTAAAGCGTCGTCGTACCCTCACCTGGACCCTAAACCGTCCCTGTCCCCTAACCCTAACCCTAGCCCGAGCCCTAACCCTAAACATTCCCCGAAGCCTGACCCTCACCCGTCCCCTAATCCTAACCCGTACGCTGACTCTGACCCGCGCCCTCACATGTACGCTCCCCCTAAAGCGTCGTCGTACCCTCACTTGGACCCTAAACCGTTCCTGTCCCTTAACCCTAACCCTAGCCCGAGCCCTAACCCTAACCCTTCCCCGAAGCCTGACCCTCACCCGTCCCCTAATCCTAACCCGTACGCTGACACTCACCCGCGCCCTCACACGTACACTCCCCCTAAAGCGTCGTCGTACCGTCACCTGGACCCTAAACCGTCCCCGTCCCCTAACCCTAACCCTAGCCCAAGCCCTAACCCTAACCCTTCCCCGAAGCCTGACCCTCACCCGTCCCCTAATCCTAACCCGTACGCTGACTCTGACCCGCGCCCTCACACGTACGCTCCCCCTAAAGCGTCGTCGTACCCTCACCTGGACCCTAAACCGTTCCCGTCCCCTAACCTTAACCCTAGCCCGAGCCCTAACCCTAACCCTTCCCCGAAGCCTGACCCTCACCCGTCCCCTAATCCTAACCCGTACGCTGACACTCACCCGCGCCCTCACACGTACACTCCCCCTAAAGCGTCGTCGTACCGTCACCTGGACCCTAAACCGTCCCCGTCCCCTAACCCTAACCCTAGCCCAAGCCCTAACCCTAACCCTTCCCCGAAGCCTGACCCTCACCCGTCCCCTAATCCTAACCCGTACGCTGACACTCACCCGCGCCCTCACACGTACGCTCCCCCTAAAGCGTCGTCGTACCCTCACCTGGACCCTAAACCGTCCCCGTCCCCTAACCCTAACCCTAGCCCGAGCCCTAACCCTAACCCTTCCCCGAAGCCTGACCCTCACCCGTCCCCTAATCCTAACCCGTACGCTGACACTCACCCGTGCCCTCACACGTACGCTCCCCCTAAAGCGTCGTCGTACCCTCACCTGGACCCTAAACCGTCCCCGTCCCCTAACCCTAACCCTAGCCCGAGCCTTAACCCTAACCCTTCCCCGAAGCCTGACCCTCACCCGTCCCCTAATCCTAACCCGTACGCTGACACTCACCAGCACCCTCACACGTACACTCCCCCTAAAGCGTCGTCGTACCCTCACCTGGACCCTAAACCGTCCCCGTCCCCTAACCCTAACACTAGCCCGAACCCTAACCCTAACCCTTCCCCGAAGCCTGACCCTCACCCGTCCCCTAATCCTAACCCGTACGCTGACACTCACCCGCGCCCTCACACGTACACTCCCCTTAAAGCGTCGTCGTACCCTCACCTGGACCGTAAACCGTCCCCGTCCCCTAACCCTAACCCTAGCCCGAGCCCTAACCCTAACCCTTCCCCGAAGCCTGACCCTCACCCGTCCCCTAATCCTAACCCGTACGCTGACACTCACCCGCGCCCTCACACGTACGCTCCCCCTAAAGCGTCGTCGTACCCTCACCTGGACCCTAAACCGTCCCCGTCCCCTAACCCTAACCCTAGCCCGAGCCCTAAACCTAACACTTCCCCGAAGCCTGACCCTCACCCGTCCCCTAATCCTAACCTGTACGCTGACACTCACCCGCGCCCTCACACGTACGCTCCCCCTAAAGCGTCGTCGTACCCTCACCTGGACCCTAAACCGTCCCCGTCCCCTAACCCTAACCCTAGCCCGAGCCCTAACCCTAAACATTCCCCGAAGCCTGACCCTCACCCGTCCCCTAATCCTAACACGTACGCTGACTCTGACCCGCGCCCTCACACGTACGCTCCCCCTAAAGCGTCGTCGTACCCTCACCTGGACCCTAAACCGTTCCCGTCCCCTAACCCTAACCCTAGCCCGAGCCCTAACCCTAACCCTTCCCCGAAGCCTGACCCTCACCCGTCCCCTAATCCTAACCCGTACGCTGACACTCACCCGCGCCCTCACACGTACGCTCCCCCTAAAGCGTCGTCGTACCCTCACCTGGACCCTAAACCGTCCCCGTCCCCTAACCCTAACCCTAGCCCGAACCCTAACCCTAACACTTTCCCGAAGCCTGACCCTCACCCGTCCCCTAATCCTAACCCGTACGCTGACACTCACCCATGCCCTCACACGTACACTCCCCCTAAAGCGTCGTTGTACCCTTACCTGGACCCTAAACCGTCCCTGTCCCCTAACCCTAACCCTAGCCCGAACCCTAACCCTAACCCTTCCCCGAAGCCTGACCCTCACCCGTCCCCTAATCCTAACCCGTACGCTGACACTCACCCGCGCCCTCACACGTACGCTCCCCCTAAAGCGTTGTCGTACCCTCACCTGGACCCTAAACCGTCCCCGTCCCCTAACCCTAACCCTAACCCTAGCCCGAAACCTAACCCTAACCCTTCCCCGAAGCCTGACCCTCACCCGTCCCCTAATCCTAACCCGTACGCTGACACTCACCCGCGCCCTCACACGTACGCTCCCCCTAAAGCGTCGTCGTACCCTCACCTGGACCCTAAACCGTCCCCGTCCCCTAAATCTAACCCTAGCCCGAACCCTAACCCTAACCCTTCCCCGAAGCCTGACCCTCACCCGTCCCCTAATCCTAACCCGTACGCTGACACTCACCCGCGCCCTCACACGTACGCTCCCCCTAAAGCGTCGTCGTACCGTCACCTGGACCCTAAAACGTCCCCCTCCCCTAACCCTAACCCTAGCCCGAACCCTAACCCTAACCCTTCCCCGAAGCCTGACCCTCACCCGTCCCCTAATCCTAACCCGTACGCTGACACTCACCAGCGCCCTCACACGTACGCTCCCCCTAAAGCGTCGTCGTACCCTCACCTGGACCCTAAACCGTCCCCGTCCCCTAACCCTAACCCTACCCCGAACCCTAACCCTAACCCTTCCCCGAAGCCTGACCCTCACCCGTCCCCTAATCCTAACCCGTACGCTGACACCCACCCGCGCCCTCACACGTACGCTCCCCCTAAAGCGTCGTCGTACCCTCACCTGGACCCTAAACCGTCCCCGTACCCTAAACCTATCCCTAGCCCGAACCCTAACACTAACCCTTCCCCGAAGCCTGACCCTCACCCGTCCCCTAATCCTAACCCGTACGCTGACACTCACCCGCGCCCTCACACGTACGCTCCCCCTAAAGCGTCGTCGTACCCTCACCTGGACCCTAAACCGTCCCCGTCCCCTAACCCTAACCCTAGCCGGAACCCTAACCCTAACCATTCCCCGAAGCCTGACCCTCACCCGTCCCCTAATCCTAACCCGTACGCTGACACCCACCCGCGCCCTCACACGTACGCTCCCCCTAAAACGTCGTCGTACCCTCACCTGAACCCTAAACCGTCCCCGTCCCCTAACCCTAACCCTAGCCCGAACCCTAACCCTAACCCTTCCCCGAAGCCTGACCCTCACCCGTCCCCTAATCCTAACCCGTACGCTGACACTCACCCGCACCCTCACACGTACGCTCCCCCTAAAGCGTCGTCGTACCCTCACCTGGACCCTAAACCGTCCCCGTCCCCTAACCCTAACCCTAGCCCGAACCCTATCCCTAACACTTTCCCGAAGCCTGACCCTCACCCGTCCCCTAATCCTAACCCGTACGCTGACACTCACCCGCGCCCTCACACGTACGCTCCCCCTAAAGCGTCGTCGTACCCTCACCTGGACCCTAAACCGTCCCCGTCCCCTAACCCTAACCCTAGCCCGAACCCTAACCCTAACACTTCCCCGAAGCCTGACCCTCACCCGTCCCCTAATCCTAACCCGTACGCTGACACTCACCCGCGCCCTCACACGTACGCTCCCCCTAATGCGTCGTTGTGCCCTCACCTGGACCCTAAACCGTCCCCGTCCCCTAACCCTAACCCTAGCCCGAACCCTAACCCTAACCCTTCCCCGAAGCCTGACCCTCACCCGTCCCCTAATCCTAACCCGTACGCTGACACTCACCCGTGCCCTCACACGTACGCTCCCCCTAAAGCGTCGTCGTACCCTCACCTGGACCCTAAACCGTCCCCGTCCCCTAACCCTAACCCTAGCCCGAGCCCTAACACTAACCCTTCCCCGAAGCCTGACCCTCACCCGTCCCCTAATCCTAACCCGTACGCTGACACTCACCCGCGCCCTCACATGTACACTCCCCCTAAAGCGTCGTCGTACCCTCACCTGGACCCTAAACCGTCCCCGTCCCCTAACCCTAACCCTAGCCCGAAACCTAACCCTAAACCTTCCCCGAAGCCTGACCCTCACCCGTCCCCTAATCCTAACCTGTACGCTGACACTCACCCGCGCCCTCACACGTACGCTCCCCCTAAAGCGTCGTCGTACCCTCACCTGGACCCTAAACCGTCCCTGTCCCCTAACGCTAACCCTAGCCCGAGCCCTTACCATAATCCTTCCCCGAAGCCTGACCCTCACCCGTCCCCTAATCCTAACCCGTACGCTGACACTCACCCGCGCCCTCACACGTACGCTCCCCCTAAAGCGTCGTCGTACCCTCACCTGGACCCTAACCCGTCCCCGTCCCCTAACCCTAACCCTAGCCCGAGCCCTAACCCTAACCCTTCCCCGAAGCCTGACCCTCACCCGTCCCCTAATCCTAACCCGTACGCTGACACCCACCCGCGCCCTCACACGTACGCTCCCCCTAAAGCGTCGTCGTACCCTCAGGTAGACCCTAAACCGTCCCCGTCCCCTAACCCTAACCCTAGCCCGAGCCCTAAACCTAACCCTTCCCCGAAGCCTGACCCTCACCCGTCCCCTAATCCTAACCCGTACGCTGACACCCACCCGCGCCCTCACACGTACGCTCCCCCTAAAGCGTCGTCGTACCCTCACCTGCACCCTAAACCGTCCCCGTCCCCTAACCCTAACCCTAGCCCGAACCCTAACCCTAACCCTTCCCCGAAGCCTGACCCTCACCCGTCCCCTAATCCTAACCCGTACGCTGACACTCACCCGCCCCCTCACACGTACGCTCCCCCTAAAGCGTCGTCGTACCCTCACCTGGACCCTAAACCGTCCCCGTACCCTAACCCTAACCCTAGACCGAACCCTAACCCTAACCCTTCCCCGAAACCTGACCCTCACCCGTCCCCTAATCCTAACCCGTACGCTGACACTCACCCGCGCCCTCACACGTACGCTCCCCCTAAAGCGTCGTCGCACCCTCACCTGGACCCTAAACCTTCCCCGTCCCCTAACCCTAACCCTAGCCCGAACCCTAACCCTAACCCTTCCCCGAAGCCTGACCCTCACCCGTCCCCTAATCCTAACCCGTACGCTGACACTCACCCGCGCCCTCACACGTACACTTCCCCTAAAGCGTCGTCGTACCCTCACCTGGACCGTAAACCGTCCCCGTCCCCTAACCCTAACCCTAGCCCGAGCCCTAACCCTAACCCTTCCCCGAAGCCTGACCCTCATCCGTCCCCTAATCCTAACCCGTACGCTGACACTCACCCGCGCCCTCACACGTACGCTCCCCCTAAAGCGTCGTCGTACCCTCACCTGGACCCTAAACCGTCCCCGTCCCCTAACCCTAACCCTAGCCCGAGCCCTAAACCTAACACTTCCCCGAAGCCTGACCCTCACCAGTCCCCTAATCCTAACCCGTACGCTGACACTCACCCGCGCCCTCACACGTACGCTCCCCCTAAAGCGTCGTCGTACCCTCACCTGGACCCTAAACCGTCCCCGTCCCCTAACCCTAACCCTAGCCCGAGCCCTAACCCTAAACATTCCCCGAAGCCTGACCCTCACCCGTCCCCTAATCCTAACCCGTACGCTGACTCTGACCCGCGCCCTCACACGTACGCTCCCCCTAAAGCGTCGTCGTACCCTCACCTGGACCCTAAACCGTTCCCGTCCCTTAACCCTAACCCTAGCCCGAGCCCTAAACCTAACCCTTCCCCGAAGCCTGACCCTCACCCGTCCCCTAATCCTAACCCGTACGCTGACACTCACCCGCGCCCTCACACGTACACTCCCCCTAAAGCGTCGTCGTACCATCACCTGGACCCTAAACCGTCCCCGTCCCCTAACCCTAACCCTAGCCCAAGCCCTAACCCTAACCCTTCCCCGAAGCCTGACCCTCACCCGTCCCCTAATCCTAACCCGTACGCTGACTCTGACCCGCGCCCTCACACGTACGCTCCCCCTAAAGCGTCGTCGTACCGTCACCTGGACCCTAAACCGTCCCCGTCCCCTAACCCTAACCCTAGCCCAAGCCCTAACCCTAACCCTTCCCCGAAGCCTGACCCTCACCCGTCCCCTAATCCTAACCCGTACGCTGACACTCACCCGCGCCCTCACACGTACGCTCCCCCTAAAGCGTCGTCGTACCCTCACCTGGACCCTAAACCGTCCCCGTCCCCTAACCCTAACCCTTGCCCGAGCCCTAACCCTAACCCTTCCCCGAAGCCTGACCCTCACCCGTCCCCTAATCCTAACCCGTACGCTGACACTCACCCGCGCCCTCACACGTACGCTCCCCCTAAAGCGTCGTCGTACCCTCACCTGGACCCTAAACCGTCCCCGTCCCCTAACCCTAACCCTAGCCCGAGCCTTAACCCTAACCCTTCCCCGAAGCCTGACCCTCACCCGTCCCATAATCCTAACCCGTACGCTGACACTCACCCGCGCCCTCACACGTACGCTCCCCCAAAACGTCGTCGTACCCTCACCTGTACCCTAAACCTTCCCCGTCCCCTAACCCTAACCCTAGCCCGAGCTTTAAACCTAACCCTTCCCCAAAGCCTGACCCTCACCCGTCCCCTAATCCTAACCCGTACGCTGACACTCACCAGCACCCTCACACGTACACTCCCCCTAAAGCGTCGTCGTACCCTCACCTGGACCCTAAACCGTCCCCGTCCCCTAACCCTAACACTAGCCCGAACCCTAACCCTAACCCTTCCCCGAAGCCTGACCCTCACCCGTCCCCTAATCCTAACCCGTACGCTGACACTCACCCGCGCCCTCACACGTACACTCCCCTTAAAGCGTCGTCGTACCCTCACCTGGACCGTAAACCGTCCCCGTCCCCTAACCCTAACCCTAGCCCGAGACCTAACCCTAACCCTTCCCCGAAGCCTGACCCTCACCCGTCCCCTAATCCTAACCCGTACGCTGACACTCACCCGCGCCCTCACACGTACGCTCCCCCTAAAGCGTCGTCGTACCCTCACCTGGACCCTAAACCGTCCCCGTCCCCTAACCCTAACCCTAGCCCGAGCCCTAAACCTAACACTTCCCCGAAGCCTGACCCTCACCCGTCCCCTAATCCTAACCCGTACGCTGACACTCACCCGCGCCCTCACACGTACGCTCCCCCTAAAGCGTCGTCGTGCCCTCACCTGGACCCTAAACCGTCCCCGTCCCCTAACCCTAACCCTAGCCCGAGCCCTAACCCTAAGCATTCCCCGAAGCCTGACCCTCACCCGTCCCCTAATCCTAACCCGTACGCTGACTCTGACCCGCGCCCTCACACGTACGCTCCCCCTAAAGCGTCGTCGTACCCTCACCTGGACCCTAAACCGTTCCCGTCCCCTAACCCTAACCCTAGCCCGAGCCCTAACCCTAACCCTTCCCCGAAGCCTGACCCTCACCCGTCCCCTAATCCTAACCCGTACGCTGACACTCACCCGCGCCCTCACACGTACACTCCCCCTAAAGCATCGTCGTACCGTCACCTGGACCCTAAACCGTCCCTGTCCCCTAACCCTAACCCTAGCCCAAGCCCTAACCCTAACCCTTCCCCGAAGCCTGACCCTCACCCGTCCCCTAATCCTAACCCGTACGCTGACACTCACCCGCGCCCTCACACGTACGCTCCCCCTAAAGCGTCGTCGTACCCTCACCTGGACCCTAAACCGTCCCCGTCCCCTAACCCTAACCCTAGCCCGAGCCCTAACCCTAACCCTTCCCCGAAGCCTGACCCTCACCCGTCCCCTAATCCTAACCCGTACGCTGACACTCACCCGCGCCCTCACACGTACGTTCCCCCTAAAGCGTCGTCGTACCCTCACCTGGACCCTAAACCGTCCCCGTCCCCTAACCCTAACCCTAGCCCGAGCCTTAACCCTAACCCTTCCCCGAAGCCTGACCCTCACCCGTCCCCTAATCCTAACCCGTACGCTGACACTCACCCGCGCCCTCACACGTACGCTCCCCCAAAACGTCGTCGTACCCTCACCTGTACCCTAAACCGTCCCCGTCCCCTAACCCTAACCCTAGCCCGAGCTTTAACCCTAACCCTTCCCCGAAGCCTGACCCTCACCCGTCCCCTAATCCTAACCCGTACGCTGACACTCACCAGCACCCTCACACGTACACTCCCCCTAAAGCGTCGTCGTACCCTCACCTGGACCCTAAACCGTCCCCGTCCCCTAACCCTAACCCTAGCCCGAGCCCTAACCCTAACCCTTCCCCGAAGCCTGACCCTCACCCGTCCCCTAATGCTAACCCGTACGCTGACACTCACCCGCGTCCTCACACGTACGCTCCCCCTAAAGCGTCGTCGTACCCTCACCTGGACCCTAAACCGTCCCCGTCCCCTAACCCTAACCCTAGCCCGAGCCCTAACCCTAACCCTTCCCCGAAGCCTGACCCTCACCCGTCCCCTAATCCTAACCCGTACGCTGACACTCACCGGTGCCCTCACACGTACGCTCCCCCTAAAGCGTCGTCGTACCCTCACCTGGACCCTAAACCGTCCCCGTCCCCTAACCCTAACCCTAGCCCGAGCCCTAACCGTAACCCTTCCCCAAAGCCTGACCCTCACCCGTCCCCTAATCCTAACCCGTACGCTGACACTCACCCGCGCCCTCACACGTACGCTCCCCCTAAAGCGTCGTCGTACCCTCACCTGGACCCTAAACCGTCCCCGTCCCCTAACCCTAGCCCGAGCCCTAACCCTAACCCTTCCCCGAAGCCTGACCCTCACCCGTCCCCTAATCCTAACCCGTACGCTGACACTCACCCGCCCCCTCACATGTACGCTCCCACTAAAGCGTCGTCGTACCCTCACCTGGACCCTAAACCGTCCCCGTCCCCTAACCCTAACCCTAGCCCGAACCCTAACCCTATCCCTTCCCCGAAGCCTGACCCTCACCCGTCCCCTAATCCTAACCCGTACGCTGACACTCACCCGCGCCCTCACACGTACGCTCCCCCTAAAGCGTCGTCGTACCCTCACCTGGACCCTAAACCTTCCCCGTCCCCTAACCCTAACCCTCGCCCGAACCCTAACCCTAACCCTTCCCCGAAGCCTGACCCTCACCCGTCCCCTAATCCTAACCCGTACGCTGACACTCACCCGCGCCCTCACACGTACGCTCCCCCTAAAGCGTCGTCGTACCCTCACCTGGACCGTAAACTGTCCCCGTCCCCTAACCCTAACCCTAGCCCGAGCCCTAACCCTAACCGTTCCCCGAAGCCTGACCCTCACCCGTCCCCTAATCCTAACCCGTACGCTGACACTCACCCGCGCCCTCACACGTACGCTCCCCCTAAAACTTCGTCATACCCTCACCTGGACCCTAAACCGTCCCCGTCCCCTAACCCTAACCCTAGCCCGAGCCCTAACACTAACCCTTCCCCGAAGCCTGACCCTCACCCGTCCCCTAATCCGAACCCGTACGCTGACACTCACCCGCGCCCTCACACGTACGCTCCCCCTAAAGCGTCATCGTACCCTCACCTGGACCCTAAACAGTCCCCGTCCCCTAACCCTAACCCTAGCCCGAACCCTAACCCTAACCCTTCCCCGAACTCTGACCCTCACCTATCCCCTAATCCTAACCCGTACGCTGACACTCACCCGCGCCCTCAGACGTACGCTCTCCCTAAAGTGTCGTCGTACCCTCACCTGGACCCTAAACCTTCCCTGTCCCCTAACCCTAACCCTAGACCGAGCCCTAACACTAAGCCTTCCCCGAAGCCTGACACCCACCCGTCCCCTAATCCTAACCCGTACGCTGACACTCACCCGCGCCCTCACACGTACGCTCCCCCTAAAGCGTTGTCGTACCCTCACCTGGACCCTAAACCGTCCTCGTCCCCTAACCCTAACCCTAGCCCGAACCCTAACCCTAACCCTTCCCCGAAGCCTGACCCTCACCCGTCCCCTAATCCTAACCCGTACGCTGACACTCACCCGCGCCCTCACACGTACGCTCCCCCTAAAGCGTCGTCGTACCCTCACCTGGACCCTAAACCGTCCCCGTCCCCTAACCCTAACCCTAGCCCGAACCCTAACCCTAACCCTTCCCCGAAGCCTGACCCTCACCCGTCCCCTAATCCTAACCCGTACGCTGACACCCACCCGCGCCCTCACACGTACGCTCCCCCTAAAGCGTCGTCGTACCCTCACCTGGACCCTAAACCGTCCCCGTCCCCTAAACCTATCCCTAGCCCGAACCCTAACACTAACCCTTCCCCGAAGCCTGACCCTCACTCGTCCCCTAATCCTAACCCGTACGCTGACACCCACGCGCGCCCTCACACGTACGCTCCCCCTAAAGCGTCGTCGTACCCTCACCTGGACCCTAAACCGTCCCCGTCCCCTAACCCTAACCCTAGCCCGAACCCTAAACCTAACCCTTCCCCGAAGCCTGACCCTCACCCGTCCCCTAATCCTAACCCGTACGCTGACACTCACCCGCGCCCTCACACGTACGCTCCCCCTAAAGCGTCGTCGTACCCTCACCTGGACCCTAAACCGTCCCCGTCCCCTAACCCTAACCCTAGCCCGAACCCTAACCCTAACACTTTCCCGAAGCCTGACCCTCACCCGTCCCCTAATCCTAACCCGTACGCTGACACTCACCCGTGCCCTCACACGTACGCTTCCCCTAAAGCGTCGTTGTACCCTCACCTGGACCCTAAACCGTCCCCGTCCCCTAACCCTAACCCTAGCCCGAACCCTAACCCTAACCCTTCCCCGAAGCCTGACCCTCACCCGTCCCCTAATCCTAACCCGTACGCTGACACCCACCCGCGCCCTCACACGTACGCTCCCCCTAAAACGTCGTCGTACCCTCACCTGGACCCTAAACCGTCCCCGTACCCTAACCCTAACCCTAGCCCGAGCCCTAACCCTAACCCTTCCCCGAAGCCTGACCCTCACCCGTCCCCTAATCCTAACCCGTACGCTGACACTCACCCGCGCCCTCACACGTACGCTCCCCCTAAAGCGTCGTCGTACCCTCACCTGGACCCTAAACCGTCCCTGTCCCCTAACGCTAACCCTAGCCCGAGCCCTTACCATAATCCTTCCCCGAAGCCTGACCCTCACCCGTCCCCTAATCCTAACCCGTACGCTGACACTCACCCGCGCCCTCACACGTACGCTCCCCCTAAAGCGTCGTCGTACCCTCACCTGGACCCTAACCCGTCCCCGTCCCCTAACCCTAACCCTAGCCCGAGCCCTAACCCTAACCCTTCCCCGAAGCCTGACCCTCACCCGTCCCCTAATCCTAACCCGTACGCTGACACCCACCCGCGCCCTCACACGTACGCTCCCCCTAAAGCGTCGTCGTACCCTCAGGTAGACCCTAAACCGTCCCCGTCCCCTAACCCTAACCCTAGCCCGAGCCCTAACCCTAACCCTTCCCCGAAGCCTGACCCTCACCCGTCCCCTAATCCTAACCCGTACGCTGACACCCACCCGCGCCCTCACACGTACGCTCCCCCTAAAGCGTCGTCGTACCCTCACCTGCACCCTAAACCGTCCCCGTCCCCTAACCCTAACCCTAGCCCGAACCCTAACCCTAACCCTTCCCCGAAGCCTGACCCTCACCCGTCCCCTAATCCTAACCCGTACGCTGACACTCACCCGCCCCCTCACACGTACGCTCCCCCTAAAGCGTCGTCGTACCCTCACCTGGACCCTAAACCGTCCCCGTACCCTAACCCTAACCCTAGACCGAACCCTAACCCTAACCCTTCCCCGAAACCTGACCCTCACCCGTCCCCTAATCCTAACCCGTACGCTGACACTCACCCGCGCCCTCACACGTACGCTCCCCCTAAAGCGTCGTCGCACCCTCACCTGGACCCTAAACCTTCCCCGTCCCCTAACCCTAACCCTAGCCCGAACCCTAACCCTAACCCTTCCCCGAAGCCTGACCCTCACCCGTCCCCTAATCCTAACCCGTACGCTGACACTCACCCGCGCCCTCACACGTACACTCCCCCTAAAGCGTCGTCGTACCCTCACCTGGACCCTAAACCGTCCCCGTCCCCTAACCCTAACCCTAGCCCAAGCCCTAAACCTAACACTTCCCCGAAGCCTGACCCTCACCCGTCCCCTAATCCTAACTCGTACGCTGACTCTGACCCGCGCCCTCACACGTACGCTCCCCCTAAAGCGTCGTCGTACCCTCACCTGGACCCTAAACCGTCCCCGTCCCCGAACCCTAACCCTAGCCCGAGCCCTAACCCTAACCCTTCCCCGAAGCCTGACCCTCACCCGTCCCCTAATCCTAACCCGTACGCTGACACTCACCCGCGCCCTCACACGTACACTCCCCCTAAAGCGTCGTCGTACCGTCACCTGGACCCTAAACCGTCCCCGTCCCCTAACCCTAACCCTAGCCCAAGCCCTAACCCTAACCCTTCCCCGAAGCCTGACCCTCACCCGTCCCCTAATCCTAACCCGTACGCTGACACTCACCCGCGCCCTCACACGTACGCTCCCCCTAAAGCGTCGTCGTACACTCACCTGGACCCTAAACCGTCCCCGTCCCCTAACCCTAACCCTAGCCCGAGCCTTAACCCTAACCCTTCCCCGAAGCCTGACCCTCACCCGTCCCATAATCCTAACCCGTACGCTGACACTCACCCGCGCCCTCACACGTACGCTCCCCCAAAACGTCGTCGTACCCTCACCTGTACCCTAAACCGTCCCCGTTCCCTAACCCTAACCCTAGCCCGAGCTTTAACCCTAACCCTTCCCCGAAGCCTGACCCTCACCCGTCCCCTAATCCTAACCCGTACGCTGACACTCACCCGCGCCCTCACACGTACACTCCCCCTAAAGCGTCGTCGTACCCTCACGTGGACCGTAAACCGTCCCCGTCCCATAACCCTAACCCTAGCCCGAGCCCTAACCCTAACCCTTCCCCGAAGCCTGACCCTCACCCGTCCCCTAATCCTAACCCGTACGCTGACACTCACCCGCGCCCTCACACGTACGCTCCCCCTAAAGCGTCGTCGTACCCTCACCTGGACCCTAAACCGTCCCCGTCCCCTAACCCTAACCCTAGACCGAGCCCTAAACCTAACACTTCCCCGAAGCCTGACCCTCACCCGTCCCCTAATCCTAACCCGTACGCTGACACTCACCCGCGCCCTCACACGTACGCTCCCCCTAAAGCGTCGTCGTACCCTCACCTGGACCCTAAACCGTCCCCGTCCCCTAACCCTAACCCTAGCCCGAGCCCTAACCCTAAACATTCCCCGAAGCCTGACCCTCACCCGTCCCCTAATCCTAACCCGTACGCTGACTCTGACCCGCGCCCTCACACGTACGCTCCCCCTAAAGCGTCGTCGTACCCTCACCTGGACCCTAAACCGTTCCCGTCCCCTAACCCTAACCCTAGCCCGAGCCCTAACCCTAACCCTTCCCCGAAGCCTGACCCTCACCCGTCCCCTAATCCTAACCCGTACGCTGACACTCACCCGCGCCCTCACACGTACACTCCCCCTAAAGCGTCGTCGTACCGTCACCTGGACCCTAAACCGTCCCCGTCCCCTAACCCTAACCCTAGCCCAAGCCCTAACCCTAACCCTTCCCCGAAGCCTGACCCTCACCCGTCCCCTAATCCTAACCCATACGCTGACACTCACCCGCGCCCTCACACGTACGCTCCCCCTAAAGCGTCGTCGTACCCTCACCTGGACCCTAAACCGTCCCCGTCCCCTAACCCTAACCCTAGCCCGAGCCCTAACCCTAACCCTTCCCCGAAGCCTGACCCTCACCCGTCCCCTAATCCTAACCCGTACGCTGACACTCACCCGCGCCCTCACACGTACGTTCCCCCTAAAGCGTCGTCGTACCCTCACCTGGACCCTAAACCGTCCCCGTCCCCTAACCCTAACCCTAGCCCGAGCCTTAACCCTAACCCTTCCCCGAAGCCTGACCCTCACCCGTCCCCTAATCCTAACCCGTACGCTGACACTCACCCGCGCCCTCACACGTACGCTCCCCCAAAACGTCGTCGTACCCTCACCTGTACCCTAAACCGTCCCCGTCCCCTAATCCTAACCCTAGCCCGAGCTTTAACCCTAACCCTTCCCCGAAGCCTGACCCTCACCCGTCCCCTAATCCTAACCCGTACGCTGACACTCACCAGCACCCTCACACGTACACTCCCCCTAAAGCGTCGTCGTACCCTCACCTGGACCCTAAACCGTCCCCGTCCCCTAACCCTAACCCTAGCCCGAGCCCTAACCCTAACCCTTCCCCGAAGCCTGACCCTCACCCGTCCCCTAATGCTAACCCGTACGCTGACACTCACCCGCGTCCTCACACGTACGCTCCCCCTAAAGCGTCGTCGTACCCTCACCTGGACCCTAAACCGTCCCCGTCCCCTAACCCTAACCCTAGCCCGAGCCCTAACCCTAACCCTTCCCCGAAGCCTGACCCTCACCCGTCCCCTAATCCTAACCCGTACGCTGACACTCACCCGCGCCTTCACACGTACGCTCCCCCTAAAGCGTCGTCGTACCCTCACCTGGACCCTAAACTGTCCCCGTCCCCTAACCCTAACCCTAGCCCGAGCCCTAACCCTAACCCTTCCCCGAAGCCTGACCCTCACCCGTCCCCTAATCCTAACCCGTACGCTGACACTCACCCGCGCCCTCACACGTACGCTCCCCCTAAAGCGTCGTCGTACCCTCACCTGGACCCTAAACCGTCCCCGTCCCCTAACCCTAACCCTAGCCCGAGCCCTAACCCTAACCCTTCCCCGAAGCCTGACCCTCACCCGTCCCCTAATCCTAACCCGTACGCTGACACTCACCCGCGCCCTCACACGTACGCTCCCCCTAAAGCGTCGTCGTACCCTCACCTGGACCCTAAACCGTCCCCGTCCCGTAACCCTAACCCTAGCCCGAGCCCTAACCCTAACCCTTCCCCGAAGCCTGACCCTCACCCGTCCCCTAATCCTAACCCGTACGCTGACACTCACCCGTGCCCTCACACGTACGCTCCCCCTAAAGCGTCGTCGTACCCTCACCTGGACCCTAAACCGTCCCCGTCCCCTAACCCTAACCCTAGCCCGAGCCCTAACCCTAACCCTTCCCCAAAGCCTGACCCTCACCCGTCCCCTAATCCTAACCCGTACGCTGACACTCACCCGCGCCCTCACACGTACGCTCCCCCTAAAGCGTCGTCGTACCCTCACCTGGACCCTAAACCGTCCCCGTCCCCTAACCCTAGCCCGAGCCCTAACCCTAACCCTTCCCCGAAGCCTGACCCTCACCCGTCCCCTAATCCTAACCCGTACGCTGACACTCACCCGCCCCCTCACATGTACGCTCCCACTAAAGCGTCGTCGTACCCTCACCTGGACCCTAAACCGTCCCCGTCCCCTAACCCTAACCCTAGCCCGAACCCTAACCCTATCCCTTCCCCGAAGCCTGACCCTCACCCGTCCCCTAATCCTAACCCGTACGCTGACACTCACCCGCGCCCTCACACGTACGCTCCCCCTAAAGCGTCGTCGTACCCTCACCTGGACCCTAAACCTTCCCCGTCCCCTAACCCTAACCCTCGCCCGAAACCTAACCCTAACCCTTCCCCGAAGCCTGACCCTCACCCGTCCCCTAATCCTAACCCGTACGCTGACACTCACCCGCGCCCTCACACGTACGCTCCCCCTAAAGCGTCGTCGTACCCTCACCTGGACCGTAAACTGTCCCCGTCCCCTAACCCTAACCCTAGCCCGAGCCCTAACCCTAACCCTTCCCCGAAGCCTGACCCTCACCCGTCCCCTAATCCTAACCCGTACGCTGACACTCACCCGCGCCCTCACACGTACGCTCCCCCTAAAACGTCGTCATACCCTCACCTGGACCCTAAACCGTCCCCGTCCCCTAACCCTAACCCTAGCCCGAGCCCTAACACTAACCCTTCCCCGAAGCCTGACCCTCACCCGTCCCTTAATCCGAACCCGTACGCTGACACTCACCCGCGCCCTCACACGTACGCTCCCCCTAAAGCGTCATCGTACCCTCACCTGGACCCTAAACAGTCCCCGTCCCCTAACCCTAACCCTAGCCCGAGCCCTAACCCTAACCCTTCCCCGAAGCCTGACCCTCACCCGTCCCCTAATCCTAACCCGTACGTTGACACTCACCCGCGCCCTCACACGTACGCTCCCCCTAAAGCGTCGTCGTACCCTCACCTGGACCCTAAACCGTCCCCGTCCCCTAACCCTAACGCTAGCACGAGCCCTAACCCTAACCCTTCCCCGAAGCCTGACCCTCACCCGTCCCCTAATCCTAACCCGTACGCTGACACTCACCCGCGCCCTCACACGTACGCTCCCCCTAAAGCGTCGTCGTACCCTCACCTGGACCCTAAACCGTCCCCGTCCCCTAACCCTAACCCTAGCCCGAGCCCTAAACCTAACCCTTCCCCGAAGCCTGAACCTCACCCGTCCCCTAATCCTAACCCGTACGCTGACACTCACCCACGCCCTCACACGTACGCTCCCCCTAAAGCGTCGTCGTACCCTCACCTGGACCCTAAACCGTCCCCGTCCCCTAACCCTAACCCGAGCCCGAGCCCTAATCCTAACACTTCCCCGAAGCCTGACCCTCACCCGTCGCCTAATCCTAACCCGTACGCTGACACTCACCCGCGCCCTCACACGTACGCTCCCCCTAAAGCGTCGTCGTACCCTCACCTGGACCCTAAACCGTCCCCGTCCCCTAACCCTAACCCTAGACCGAACCCTAACCCTAACCCTTCCCCGAAGCCTGACCCTCACCCGTCCCCTAATCCTAACCCTTACGCTGACACTCACCCGCGCCCTCACACGTACGCTCCCCCTAAAGCGTCGTCGTACCCTCACCTGGACCCTAAACCGTCCCCGTCCCCTAACCCTAACCCTAGACCGCACCCTAACCCTAACCCTTCCCCGAAGCCTGACCCTCACCCGTCCCCTAATCCTAACCCGTACGCTGACACTCACCCGCGCCCTCACACGTACGCTCCCCCTAAAGCGTCGTCGTACCCTCACCTGGACCCTAAACCATCCCCGTCCCCTAACCCTAATCCTAGCCCGAGCCCTAACCCTAAACCTTCCCCGAAGCCTGACCCTCACCCGTCCCCTAATCCTAACCCGTACGCTGACACTCACCCGCGCCCTCACACGTACGCTCCCCCTAAAGCGTCGTCGTACCCTCACCTGGACCCTAAACCGTCCCCGTCCCCTAACCCTAACCCTAGCCCGAGCCCTAACCCTAACCCTTCCCCGAAGCCTGACCCTCACCCGTCCCCTAATCCTAACCCGTACGCTGACACTCACCCGCACCCTCACACGTACGCTCCCCCTAAAGCGTCGTCGTACCCTCACCTGGACCCTAAACCGTCCCCGTCCCCTAACCCTAACCCTAATCCGAACCCTAACCCTAACCCTTCCCCGAAGCCTGACCCTCACCCGTCCCCTAATCCTAACCCGTACGCTGACACTCACCCGTGCCCTCACACGTACGCTCCCCCTAAAGCGTCGCCGTACCCTCACCTGGACCCTAAACCGTCCCCGTCCCCTAACCCTAATCGTAGCCCGAGCCCTAACCCTAACCCTTCCCCGAAGCCTGACCCTCACCCGTCCCCTAATCCTAACCCGTACGCTGACACTCACCCGCGCCCTCACACGTACGCTCCCCCTAAAGCGTCGTCGTACCCTCACCTGGACCCTAAACCGTCCCCGTCCCCTAACCCTAGCCCGAGCCCTAACCCTAACCCTTCCCCGAAGCCTGACCCTCACCCGTCCCCTAATCCTAACCCGTACGCTGACACTCACCCGCGCCCTCACACGTACGCTCCCCCTAAAGCGTCGTCGTACCCTCACCTGGACCCTAAACCGTCCCCGTCCCCTAAACCTAACCCTAGCCCGAGCCCTAACCCTAACCCTTCCCCGAAGCCTGACCCTCACCCGTCCCCTAATCCTAACCCGTACGCTGACACTCACCGCGCCGTCACACGTACGCTCCCCCTAAAGCGTCGTCGTACCCTCACCTGGACCCTAAACCGTCCCCGTCCCCTAACCCTAACCCTAGCCCGAGCCCTAACCCTAACCCTTCCCCGAAGCCCTGACCCTCACCCATCCCCTAATCCTAACCCGTACGCTGACACTCACCCGCGCCCTCACACGTACGCTCCCCCTAAAGCGTCGTCGTACCCTCACCTGGACCCTAAACCGTCCCCGTCGCCTAACCCTAACCCTAGCCCGAGCCCTAACCCTAAACCTTCCCCGAAGCCTGACCCTCACCCGTCCCCTAATCCTAACCCGTACGCTGACACTCACCCGCGCCCTCACATGTACGCTCCCCCTAAAGCGTCGTCGTACCCTCACCTGGACCCTAAACCGTCCCCGTCCCCTAACCCTAACCCTAGACCGCACCCTAACCCTAACCCTTCCCCGAAGCCTGACCCTCACCCGTCCCCTAATCCTAACCCGTATGCTGACACTCACCCGCACCCTCACACATACGCTCCCCCTAAAGCGTCGTCGTACCCTCACCTGGACCCTAAACCGTCCCCGTCCCCTAACCCTAGCCCGAGCCCTAGCCCTAACCCTTCCCCGAAGCCTGACCCTCACCCGTCCCCTAATCCTAACCCGTACGCTGACACTCACCCGCGCCCTCACACGTACGCTCCCCCTAAAGCGTCGTCGTACCCTCACCTGGACCCTAAAGCGTCCCCGTCCCCTAACCCTAACCCTAGCCCGAGCCCTAACCCTAACCCTTCCCCGAAGCCTGACCCTCACCCGTCCCCTAATCCTAACCCGTACGCTGACACTCACCCGCGCCGTTACTCGAACGCTCCCCCTAAAGCGTCGTCGTACCCTCACCTGGACCCTAAACCGTCCCCGTCCCCTAACCCTAACCCTAGCCCGAGCCCTAACCCTAACCCTTCCCCGAAGCCCTGACCCTCACCCGTCCCCTAATCCTAACCCGTACGCTGACACTCACCCGCGCCCTCACACGTACGCTCCCCCTAGAGCGTCGTCGTACCCTCACCTTGACCCTAAACCGTCCCCGTCGCCTAACCCTAACCCTAGCCCGAGCCCTAACCCTAAACCTTCCCCGAAGCCTAACCCTCACCCGTCCCCTAATCCTAACCCGTACGCTGACACTCACCCGCGCCCTCACATGTACGCTCCCCCTAAAGCATCGTCGTACCCTCACCTGGACCCTAAACCGTCCCCGTCCCCTAACCCTAACCCTAGCCCGAACCCTAAACCTAACCCTTCCCCGAAGCCTGACCCTCACCCGTCCCCTAATCCTAACCCGTACGCTGACACTCACCCGCGCCCTCACACGTATGCTCCCCCTAAAGCGTCGTCGTACCCTCACCTGGACCCTAAACCGTCCCCATCCCCTAACTCTAACCCTAGCCCGAACCATAACCCTAACCCTTCCCCGAAGCCTGACCCTCACCCGTCCCCTAATCCTAACCCGTACGCTGACACTCACCCGCGCCCTCACACGTACGCTCCCCCTAAAGCGTCGTCGTACCCTCACCTGGACCCTAAACCGTCCCCGTCCCCTAACCCTAGCCCGAGCCCTAACCCTAACCCTAACCCTTCCCCGAAGCCTGACCCTCACCCGTCCCCTAATCCTAACCCGCACGCTGACACTCACCCGCGCCCTCACACGTACGCTCCCCCTAAAGCGTCGTCGTACCCTCACCTGGACCCTAAACCGTCCCCATCCCCTAACTCTAACCCTAGCCCGAACCATAACCCTAACCCTTCCCCGAAGCCTGACCCTCACCCGTCCCCTAATCCTAACCCGTACGCTGACACTCACCCGCGCCCTCACACGTACGCTCCCCCTAAAGCGTCGTCGTACCCTCACCTGGACCCTAAACCGTCCCCGTCCCCTAACCCTAGCCCGAGCCCTAACCCTAACCCTTCCCCGAAGCCTGACCCTCACCCGTCCCCTAATCCTAACCCGTACGCTGACACTCACCCGCGCCCTCACACGTACGCTCCCCCTAAAGCGTCGTCGTACCCTCACCTGGACCCTAAACCGTCCCTGTCCCCTAACGCTAACCCTAGCCCGAGCCCTTACCCTAATCCTACCCCGAAGCCTGACCCTCACCCGTCCCCTAATCCTAACCCGTACGCTGACACTCACCCGCGCCCTCACACGTACGCTCCCCCTAAAGCGTCGTCGTACCCTCACCTGGACCCTAAACCGTCCCCGTCCCCTAACCCTAACCCTAGCCCGAGCCCTAACCCTAACCCTTCCCCGAAGCCTGACCCTCACCCGTCCCCTACTCCTAACCCGTACGCTGACACTCACCTGCACCCTCACACGTACGCTCCCCATAAAGCGTCGTCGTACCCTCACCTGGACCCTAAACCGTCCTCGTCCCCTAACCCTAACCCTAGCCCGAACCCTAACCCTAACCCTTCCCCGAAGCCTGACCCTCACCCGTCCCCTAATCCTAACCCGTACGCTGACACTCACCCGCGCCCTCACATGTACACTCCCCCTAAAGCGTCGTCGTACCCTCACCTGGGCCCTAAACCGTCCCCGTCCCCTAACCCTAACCCTAGCCCGAACCCTAACACTAACCCTTCCCCGAAGCCTGACCCTCACCCGTCCCCTAATCCTAACCCGTACGCTGACACTCACCCGCGCCCTCACACGTACGCTCCCCCTAAAGCGTCGTCGTACCCTCACCTGGACCCTAAACCGTCCCTGTCCCCTAAGGCTAACCCTAGCCCGAGCCCTTACCCTAATCCTTCCCCGAAGCCTGACCCTCACCCGTCCCCTAATCCTAACCCGTACGCTGACACTCACCCGCGCCCTCACACGTACGCTCCCCCTAAAGCGTCGTCGTACCCTCACCTGGACCCTAAACCGTCCCCGTCCCCTAACCCTAACCCTAGCCCGAGCCCTAACCCTAACCCTTCCCCGAAGCCTGACCCTCACCCGTCCCCTAATCCTAACCCGTACGCTGACACTCACCTGCACCCTCACACGTACGCTCACCATAAAGCGTCGTCGTACCCTCACCTGGACCCTAAACCGTCCTCGTCCCCTAACCCTAACCCTAGCCCGAACCCTAACCCTAACCCTTCCCCGAAGCCTGACCCTCACCCGTCCCCTAATCCTAACCCGTACGCTGACACTCACCCGCGCCCTCACACGTACGCTCCCCCTAAAGCGTCGTCGTACCCTCACCTGGACCCTAAACCGTCCCCATCCCCTAACCCTAACCCTAGCCCGAACCCTAACCCTAACACTTCCCCGAAGCCTGACCCACACCCGTCCCCTAATCCTAACCCGTACGCTGACACTCACCCGCGCCCTCACACGTACGCTCCCCCTAAATCGTCGTCGTACCCTCACCTGGACCCTAAACTGTCCCCGTCCCCTAACCCTAACCCTAGCCCGAACCCTAACCCTAACCCTTCCCCGAAGCCTGACCCTCACCCGTCCCCTAATCCTAACCCGTACGCTGACACTCACCCGCGCCCTCACACGTACGCTCCACCTAAAGCGTCGTCGTACCCTCACCTGGACCCTAAACCGTCCCCGTCCCCTAACCCTAACCCTAGCCCGAACCTTAACCCTAACCCTTCCCCGAAGCCTGACCCTCACCCGTCCCCAATCCTAACCCGTACGCTGACACTCACCCGCGCCCTCACACGTACGCTCCCCCTAAACTGTCGTCGTACCCTCACCTGGACCCTAAACCGTCCCCGTCCCCTAACCCTAACCCTAGCCCGAACCCTAACCCTAACCCTTCCCCGAAGCCTGACCCTCAACCGTCCCCGAATCCTAACCTGTACGCTGACACCCACCCGCGCCCTCACACGTACGCTCCCCCTAAAGCGTCGTAGTACCCTCACCTGGACCCTAAACCGTCCCCTTCCCCTAACCCTAACCCTAGCCCGAGCCCTAACCCTAACCCTTCCCTGAATCCTGACCCTCACCCGTCCCCAATCCTAACCCGTACGCTGACACCCACCCGCGCCCTCACATGTACGCTCCCCCTAAAGCGCCGTCGTACCCTCACCTGGACCCTAAACCGTCCCCGTCCCCTAACCCTAACCCTAGCCCGAACCCTAACCCTAACCCTTCCCCGAAGCCTGACCCTCACCCGTCCCCTAATCCTAACCCGTACGCTAACACTCACCCACGCCTCACACGTATGCTCCCCCTAAAGCGTCGTCGTACTCTCACCTGGACCCTAAACCGTCCCCGTCCCCTAACCCTAACCCTAGCCCGAACCCTAACACTAACCCTTCCCCGAAGCCTGACCCTCACCCGTCCCCTAATCCTAACCCGTACGCTGACACTCACCCGCGCCCTCACATGTACGCTCCCCCTAAAGCGTCGTCGTACCCTCACCTGGACCCTAAACCGTCCCTGTCCCCTAACGCTACCCCTAGCCCGAGCCCTAGCCCTAATCCTTCCCCGAAGCCTGACCCTCACCCGTCCCCTAATCCTAACCCGTACGCTGACACTCACCCGCGCCCTCACACGTACGCTCCCCCTAAAGCGTCGTCGTACCCTCACCTGGACCCTAAACCGTCCCCGTCCCCTAACCCTAACCCTAGCCCGAGCCCTAACCCTAACCCTTCCCCGAAGCCTGACCCTCACCCGTCCCCTAATCCTAACCCGTACGCTGACACTCACCTGCACCCTCACACGTACGCTCCCCCTAAAGCGTCGTCGTACCCTCACCTGGACCCTAAACCGTCCCCGTCCCCTAACCCTAACCCTAGCCCGAACCCTAAACCTAACCCTTCCCCGAAGCCTGACCCTCACCCGTCCCCTAATCCTAACCCGTACGCTGACACTCACCCGCGCCCTCACACGTACGCTCCCCCTAAAGCGTCTTCGTACCCTCACCTGGACCCTAAACCGTCCCCGTCCCCTAACCCTAACCCTAGCCCGAACCCTAACCCTAACCCTTCCCCGAAGCCTGACCCTCACCCGTCCCCTAATCCTAACCCGTACGCTGACACTCACCCACGCCCTCACACGTACGCTCCCCCTAGAGCGTCGTCGTACCCTCACCTGGACCCTAAACCGTCCCCGTCCCCTAACCCGAACCCTAGCCCGAACCCTAACCCTAACCCTTCCCCGAAGCCTGACCCTCACCCGTCCCCTAATCCTAACCCGTACGCTGACACTCACCCGCGCCCTCACACGTACGCTCCCCCTAAAGCGTCGTCGTACCCTCACCTGGACCCTAAACCGTCCCCGTCCCCTAACCCTAACCCTAGCCCGAGCCCTAACCCTAACCCTTCCCCGAAGCCTGACCCTCACCCGTCCCCTAATCCTAACCCGTACGCTGACACTCACCTGCACCCTCACACGTACGCTCCCCATAAAGCGTCGTCGTACCCTCACCTGGACCCTAAACCGTCCTCGTCCCCTAACCCTAACCCTAGCCCGAACCCTAACCCTAACCCTTCCCCGAAGCCTGACCCTCACCCGTCCCCTAATCCTAACCCGTACGCTGACACTCACCCGCGCCCTCACACGTACACTCTCCCTAAAGCGTCGTCGTACCCTCACCTGGACCCTAAACCGTCCCCGTCACCTAACCCTAACCCTAGCCCGAACCCTAACCCTAACCCTTCCCCGAAGCCTGACCCTCACCCGTCCCCTAATCCTAACCCGTACGCTGACACTCACCCGCGCCCTCACACGTACGCTCCCCCTAAAGCGTCGTCGTACCCTCACCTGGACCTTAAACCGTCCCTGTCCCCTAACGCTAACCCTAGCCCGAGCCCTTACCCTAATCCTTCCCCGAAGCCTGACCCTCACCCGTCCCCTAATCCTAACCCGTACGCTGACACTCACCCGCGCCCTCACACGTACGCTCCCCCTAAAGCGTCGTCGTACCCTCACCTGGACCCTAAACCGTCCCCGTCCCCTAAATCTAACCCTAGCCCGAACCCTAACCCTAACACTTCCCCGAAGCCTGACCCTCACCCGTCCCCTAATCGTAACCCGTACGCTGACACTCAACCACGCCCTCACACGTACCCTCCCCCTAAAGCGTCGTCGTAACATCACCTGGACCCTAAACCGTCCCCGTCCCCTAACCCTAACCCTAGCCCGAACCCTAACCCTAACCCTTCCCCGAAGCCTGACCCTCACCCGTCCCCTAATCCTAACCCGTACGCTGACACTCACCCGCGCCCTCACACGTACGCTCCCCCTAAAGCGTCGTCGTACCCTCACCTGGACCCTAAACCGTCCTCGTCTCCTAACCCTAACCCTAGCCCGAACCCTAACCCTAACCCTTCCCCGAAGCCTGACCCTCACCCGTCCCCTAATCCTAACCCGTACGCTGACACTCACCCGCGCCCTCACACGTACGCTCCCCCTAAAGCGTCGTCGTACCCTCACCTGGACCCTAAACCGTCCCCGTCCCCTAACCCTAACCCTAGCCCGAACCCTAAACCTAAACCTTCCCCGAAGCCTGACCCTCACCCGTCCCCGAATCCTAACCCGTACGCTGACACTCACCCGCGCCCTCACACGTACGCTCCCCATAAAGCGTCGTCGTACCCTCACCTGGACCCTAAACCGTCCCCTTCCCCTAACCCTAACCCTAGCCCGAACCCTAACCCTAACCCTTCCCCGAAGTCTGACCCTCACCCGTCCCCTAATCCTAACCCGTACGCTGACACTCACCCACGCCCTCACACGTACGCTCCCCCTAAAGCGTCGTCGTACCCTCACCTGGACCCTAAACCGTCCCCGTCCCCTAACCCTAACCCTAGCCCGAGCCCTAACCCTAACCCTTCCCCGAAGCCTGACCCTCACCCGTCCCCTAATCCTAACCCGTACGCTGACACTCACCTGCACCCTCACACGTACGCTCCCCCTAAAGCGTCGTCATACCCTCACCTGGACCCTAAACCGTCCTCGTCCCCTAACCCTAACCCTAGCCCGAACCCTAACCCTAACCCTTCCCCGAAGCCTGACCCTCACCCGTCCCCTAATCCTAACCCGTACGCTGACACTCACCCGCGCCCTCACACGTACGCTCCCCCTAAAGCGTCGTCGTACCCTCACCTGGACCCTAAACCGTCCCCATCCCCTAACCCTAACCCTAGCCCGAACCCTAACCCTAACACTTCCCCGAAGCCTGACCCACACCCGTCCCCTAATCCTAACCCGTACGCTGACACTCACCCGCGCCCTCACACGTACGCTCCCCCTAAAGCGTCGTCGTACCCTCACCTGGACCCTAAACTGTCCCCGTCCCCTAACCCTAACCCTAGCACGAACCCTAACCCTAACCCTTCCCCGAAGCCTGACCCTCACCCGTCCCCTAATCCTAACCCGTACGCTGACACTCACCCGCGCCCTCACACGTACGCTCCACCTAAAGCGTCGTCGTACCCTCACCTGGACCCTAAACCGTCCCCGTCCCCTAACCCTAACCCTAGCCCAAACCTTAACCCTAACACTTCCCCGAAGCCTGACCCTCACCCGTCCCCAATCCTAACCCGTACGCTGACACTCACCCGCGCCCTCACACGTACGCTCCCCCTAAACTGTCGTCGTACCCTCACCTGGACCCTAAACCGTCCCCGTCCCCTAACCCTAACCCTAGCCCGAACCCTAACCCTAACCCTTCCCCGAAGCCTGACCCTCAACCGTCCCCGAATCCTAACCCGTACGCTGACACCCACCCGCGCCCTCACACGTACGCTCCCCCTAAAGCGTCGTCGTACCCTCACCTGGACCCTAAACCGTCCCCTTCCCCTAACCCTAACCCTAGCCCGAGCCCTAACCCTAACCCTTCCCCGAATCCTGACCCTCAACCGTCCCCTAATCCTAACCCGTACGCTGACACCCACCCGCGCCCTCACATGTACGCTCCCCCTAAAGCGTCGTCGTACCCTCACCTGGACCCTAAACCGTCCCCGTCCCCTAACCCTAACCCTAGCCCAAACCCTAACCCTAACCCTTCCCCGAAGCCTGACCCTCACCCGTCCCCTAATCCTAACCCGTACGCTAACACTCACCCACGCCTCACACGTACGCTCCACCTAAAGCGTCGTCGTACCCTCACCTGGACCCTAAACCGTCCCCGTCCCCTAACCCTAACCCTAGCCCGAACCCTAACACTAACCCTTCCCCGAAGCCTGACCCTCACCCGTCCCCTAATCCTAACCCGTACGCTGACACTCACCCGCGCCCTCACATGTACGCTCCCCCTAAAGCGTCGTCGTACCCTCACCTGGACCCTAAACCGTCCCTGTCCCCTAACGCTACCCCTAGCCCGAGCCCTAGCCCTAATCCTTCCCCGAAGCCTGACCCTCACCCGTCCCCTAATCCTAACCCGTACGCTGACACTCACCCGCGCCCTCACACGTACGCTCCCCCTAAAGCGTCGTCGTACCCTCACCTGGACCCTAAACCGTCCCCGTCCCCTAACCCTAACCCTAGCCCGAGCCCTAACCCTAACCCTTCCCCGAAGCCTGACCCTCACCCGTCCCCTAATCCTAACCCGTACGCTGACACTCACCTGCATCCTCACACGTACGCTCCCCCTAAAGCGTCGTCGTACCCTCACCTGGACCCTAAACCGTCCCCGTCCCCTAACCCTAACCCTAGCCCGAACCCTAAACCTAACCCTTCCCCGAAGCCTGACCCTCACCCGTCCCCTAATCCTAACCCGTACGCTGACACTCACCCGCGCCCTCACACGTACGCTCCCCCTAAAGCGTCGTCGTACCCTCACCTGGACCCTAAACCGTCCCCGTCCCCTAACCCTAACCCTAGCCCGAGCCCTAACCCTAACCCTTCCCCGAAGCCTGACCCTCACCCGTCCCCTAATCCTAACCCGTACGCTGACACTCACCCGCGCCCTCACACGTACGCTCCCCCTAAAGCGTCGTCGTACCCTCACCTGGACCCTAAACCGTCCCCGTCCCCTAACCCTAACCCTAGCCCGAGCCCTAACCCTAACCCTTCCCCGAAGCCTGACCCTCACCCGTCCCCTAATCCTAACCCGTACGCTGACACTCACCCGCGCCCTCACACATACGCTCCCCCTAAAGCGTCGTCGTACCCTCACCTGGACCCTAAACCGTCCCCGTCCCCTAACCCTAACCCTAGCCCGAGCCCTAACCCTAACCCTTCCCCGAAGCGTGACACTCACACGTCCCCTAATCCTAACCCGTACGCTGACACTCACCCGCGCCCTCACACGTACGCTCCCCCTAAAGCGTCGTCGTACCCTCACCTGGACCCTAAACCGTCCCCGTCCCCTAACCCTAACCCTAGCCCGAGCCCTAACCCTAACCCTTCCCCGAAGCCTGACCCTCACCCGTCCCCTAATCCTAACCCGTACGCTGACACTCACCCGCGCCCTCACACGTACGCTCCCCCTAAAGCGTCGTCGTACCCTCACCTGGACCCTAAACCGTCCCCGTCCCCTAACCCTAACCCTAGCCCGAGCCCTAACCCTAACCCTTCCCCGAAGCCTGACCCTCACCCGTCCCCTAATCCTAACCCGTACGCTGACACTCACCCGTGCCCTCACACGTACGCTCCCCCTAAAGCGTCGTCGTACCCTCACCTGGACCCTAAACCGTCCCCGTCCCCTAACCCTAACCCTAGCCCGAGCCCTAACCCTAACCCTTCCCCGAAGCCTGACCCTCACCCGTCCCCTAATCCTAACCCGTACGCTGACACTCACCTGTGCCCTCACACGTACGCTCCCCCTAAAGCGTCATTGTACCCTCACCTGGACCCTAAACCGTCCCCGTCCCCTAACCGTAACCCTATCCCAAGCCCTAACCCTAACCCTTCCCCGAAGCCTGACCCTCACCCGTCCCCTAATCCTAACCCGTTCGCTGACACTCACCAGCGCCCTCACACGTACGCTCCCCCTAAAGCGTCGTCGTACCCTCACCTGGACCCTAAACCGTCCCCGTCCCCTAACCCTAACCCTAGCCCGAGCCCTAACCCTAACCCTTCCCCGAAGCCTGACCCTCACCCGTCCCCTAATCCTAACCCGTACGCTGACACTCACCCGCGCCCTCACACGTACGCTCCCCCTAAAGCGTCGTCGTACCCTCACCTGGACCCTAAACCGTCCCCGTCCCCTAACCCTAACCCTAGCCCGAGCCCTAACCCTAACCCTTCCCCGAAGCCTGACCCTCACCCGTCCCCTAATCCTAACCCGTACGCTGACACTCACCCGCGCCCTCACACGTACGCTCCCCCTAAAGCGTCGTCGTACCCTCACCTGGACCCTAACCGTCCCCGTCCCCTAACCCTAACCCTAGCCCGAACCCTAACCCTAACACTTCCCCGAAGCCTGACACTCACCCGTCCCCTAATCCTAACCCGTACGCTGACACTCACCCGCGGCCTCACACGTACGCTACCCCTAAAGCGTCGTCGTACCCTCACCTGGACCCTAAACCGTCCCCGTCCCCTAACCCTAACCGTAGCCCGAAACCTAACCCTAACCCTTCCCCGAAGCCTGACCCTCACCCGTCCCCTAATCCTAACCCGTACGCTGACACCCACCCGCGCCCTCACACGTACGCTCCCCCTAAAGCGTCGTCGTACCCTCACCTGGACCCTAAACCGTCCCCGTCCCCTAACCCTAACCCTAGCCCGAACCCTAACCCTAACCCTTCCCCGAAGCCTGACCCTCACCCGTCCCCTAATCCTAACCCGTACGCTGACACTCACCCGCGCCCTCACACGTACGCTCCCCCTAAAGCGTCGTCGTACCCTCACCTGGACCCTAAACCGTCCCCGTCCCCTAACCCTAACCCTAGCCCGAACCCTAACCCTAACACTTCCCCGAAGCCTGACCCTCACCCGTCCCCTAATCCTAACCCGTACGCTGACACCCACCCGCGCCCTCACACGTACGCTCCCCCTAAAGCGTCGTCGTACCCTCACCTGGACCCTAAACCGTCCCCGTCCCCTAACCCTAACCCTAGCCCGAACCCTAACCCTAACCCTTCCCCGAAGCCTGACCCTCACCCGTCCCCTAATCCTAACCCGTACGCTGACACCCACCCGCGCCCTCACACGTACGCTCCCCCTAAAGCGTCGTCGTACCCTCACCTGGACCCTAAACCGTCCCCGTCCCCTAACCCTAACCCTAGCCCGAACCCTAACCCTAACCCTTCCCCGAAGCCTGACCCTCACCCGTCCCCTAATCCTAACCCGTACGCTGACACTCACCCGCGCCCTCACACGTACGCTCCCCCTAAAGCGTCGTCGTACCCTCACCTGGACCCTAAACCGTCCCCGTCCCCTAACCCTAACCCTAGCCCGAGCCCTAACCCTAACCCTTCCCCGAAGCCTGACCCTCACCCGTCCCCTAATCCTAACCCGTACGCTGACACTCACCTGTGCCCTCAAACGTACGCTCCCCCTAAAGCGTCATCGTACCCTCACCTGGACCCTAAACCGTCCCCGTCCCCTAACCGTAACCCTATCCCAAGCCCTAACCCTAACCCTTCCCCGAAGCCTGACCCTCACCCGTCCCCTAATCCTAACCCGTTCGCTGACACTCACCAGCGCCCTCACACGTACGCTCCCCCTAAAGCGTCGTCGTACCCTCACCTGGACCCTAAACCGTCCCCGTCCCCTAACCCTAACCGTAGCCTGAAACCTAACCCTAACCCTTCCCCGAAGCCTGACCCTCACCCGTCCCCTAATCCTAACCCGTACGCTGACACCCACCCGCGCCCTCACACGTACGCTCCCCCTAAAGCGTCGTCGTACCCTCACCTGGACCCTAAACCGTCCCCGTCCCCTAACCCTAACCCTAGCCCGAACCCTAACCCGAACCCTTCCCCGAAGCCTGACCCTCACCCGTCCCCTAATCCTAACACGTACGCTGACACTCACCCGCGCCCTCACACGTACGCTCCCCCTAAAGCGTCGTCGTACCCTCACCTGGACCCTAAACCGTCCCCGTCCCCTAACCCTAACCCTAGCCCGAACCCTAACCCTAACACTTCCCCGAAGCCTGACCCTCACCCGTCCCCTAATCCTAACCCGTACGCTGACACCCACCCGCGCCCTCACACGTACGCTCCCCCTAAAGCGTCGTCGTACCCTCACCTGGACCCTAAACCGTCCCCGTCCCCTAACCCTAACCCTAGCCCGAACCCTAACCCTGACCCTTCCCCGAAGCCTGACCCTCACCCGTCCCCTAATCCTAACCCGTACGCTGACACTCACCCGCGCCCTCACACGTACGCTCCCCCTAAAGCGTCGTCGTACACTCACCTGGACCCTAAACCGTCCCCGTCCCCTAACCCTAACCCTAGCCCGAACCCTAAC
The DNA here is from genome assembly GCF_937001465.1 of Orcinus orca. Taxonomy (NCBI): domain Eukaryota; kingdom Metazoa; phylum Chordata; class Mammalia; order Artiodactyla; family Delphinidae; genus Orcinus; species Orcinus orca. The sequence goes on from NW_026044108.1 coordinate 168,715, forward strand.
CCTAACCCTTCCCCGAAGCCTGACCCTCACCCGTCCCCTAATCCTAACCCGTACGCTGACACTCACCCGCGCCCTCACACGTACGCTCCCCCTAAAGCGTCATCGTACCCTCACCTGGACCCTAAACCGTCCCCGTCCCCTAACCCTAACCCTAGCCCGAACCCTGACCCTAACCCTTCCCCGAAGCCTGACCCTCACCCGTCCCCTAATCCTAACCCGTACGCTGACACCCACCCGCGCCCTCACACGTACGCTCCCCCTAAAGCGTCGTCGTACCCTCACCTGGACCCTAAACCGTCCCCGTCCCCTAACCCTAACCCTAGCCCGAACCCTAACCCTAACCCTTCCCCGAAGCCTGACCCTCACCCGTCCCCTAATCCTAACCCGTACGCTGACACCCACCCGCGCCCTCACACGTACGCTCCCCCTAAAGCGTCGTCGTACCCTCACCTGGACCCTAAACCGTCCCCGTCCCCTAACCCTAACCCTAGCCCGAACCCTAACCCTAACCCTTCCCCGAAGCCTGACCCTCACCCGTCCCCTAATCCTAACCCGTACGCTGACACTCACCCGCGCCCTCACACGTACGCTCCCCCTAAAGCGTCGTCGTACCCTCACCTGGACCCTAAACCGTCCCCGTCCCCTAACCCTAACCCTAGCCCGAACCCTAACCCTAACCCTTCCCCGAAGCCTGACCCTCACCCGTCCCCTAATCCTAACCCGTACGCTGACACCCACCCGCGCCCTCACACGTACGCTCCCCCTAAAGCGTCGTCGTACCCTCACCTGGACCCTAAACCGTCCCCGTCCCCTAACCCTAACCCTAGCCCGAACCCTAACCCTAACCCTTCCCCGAAGCCTGACCCTCACCCGTCCCGTAATCCTAACCCGTACGCTGACACCCACCCGCGCCCTCACACGTACGCTCCCCCTAAAGCGTCGTCGTACCCTCACCTGGACCATAAACCGTCCCCGTCCCCTAACCCTAACCCTAGAACGAACCCTAACCCTAACCCTTCCCCGAAGCCTGACCCTCACCCGTCCCCTAATCCTAACCCGTACGCTGACACCCACTCGCGCCCTCACACGTACGCTCCCCCTAAAGCGTCGTCGTACCCTCACCTGGACCCTAAACCGTCCCCGTCCCCTAACCCTAACCCTAGCCCGAACCCTAACCCTAACCCTTCCCCGAAGCCTGACCCTCACCCGTCCCCTAATCCTAACCCGTACGCTGACACTCACCCGCGCCCTCAAACGTACGCTCCCCCTAAAGAGTCGTCGTACCCTCACCTGGACCCTAAACCGTCCCCATCCCCTAACCCTAACCCTAGCCCGAGCCCTAACCCTAACCCTTCCCCGAAGCCTGACCCTCACCCGTCCCCTAATCCTAACCCGTACGCTGACACCCACCCGCGCCCTCACACGTACGCTCCCCCTAAAGCGTCGTCGTACCCTCACCTGGACCCTAAACCGTCCCCGTCCCCTAACCCTAACCCTAGCCCGAACCCTAACCCTAACCCTTCCCCGAAGCCTGACCCTCACCCGTCCCCTAATCCTAACCCGTACGCTGACACCCACCCGCGCCCTCACACGTACGCTCCCCCTAAAGCGTCGTCGTACCCTCACCTGGACCCTAAACCGTCCCCGTCCCCTAACCCTAACCCTAGCCCGAACCCTAACCCTAACCCTTCCCCGAAGCCTGACCCTCACCCGTCCCCTAATCCTAACCCGTACGCTGACACTCACCCGTGCCCTCACACGTACGCTCCCCCTAAAGCGTCGTCGTACCCTCACCTGGACCCTAAACCGTCCCCGTCCCCTAACCCTAACCCTAGCCCGAACCCTAACCCTAACCCTTCCCCGAAGCCTGACCCTCACCCGTCCCCTAATCCTAACCCGTACGCTGACACCCACCCGCGCCCTCACACGTACGCTCCCCCTATAGCGTCGTCGTACCCTCACCTGGACCCTAAACCGTCCCCGTCCCCTAACCCTAACCCTAGCCCGAACCCTAACCCTAACCCTTCCCCGAAGCCTGACCCTCACCCGTCCCCTAATCCTAACCCGTACGCTGACACCCACCCGCGCCCTCACACGTACGCTCCCCCTAAAGCGTCGTCGTACCCTCACCTGGACCCTAAACCGTCCCCGTCCCCTAACCCTAACCCTAGACCGAACCCTAACCCTAACCCTTCCCCGAAGCCTGACCCTCACCCGTCCCCTAATCCTAACCCGTACGCTGACACCCACCCGCCCCCTCACACGTACGCTCCCCCTAAAGCGTCGTCGTACCCTCACCTGGACCCTAAACTGTCCCCGTCCCCTAACCCTAACCCTAGCCCGAACCCTAACCCTAACCCTTCCCCGAAGCCTGACCCTCACCCGTCCCCTAATCCTAACCCGTACGCTGACACTCACCCGCGCCCTCACACGTACGCTCCCCCTAAAGCGTCGTCGTACCCTCACCTGGACCCTAAACCGTCCCCGTCCCCTAACCCTAACCCTAGCCCGAACCCTAACCCTAACACTTCCCCGAAGCCTGACCCTCACCCGTCCCCTAATCCTAACCCGTACGCTGACACCCACCCGCGCCCTCACACGTACGCTCCCCCTAAAGCGTCGTCGTACCCTCACCTGGACCCTAAACCGTCCCCGTCCCCTAACCCTAACCCTAGCCCGAACCCTAACCCTAACCCTTCCCCGAAGCCTGACCCTCACCCGTCCCCTAATCCTAACCCGTACGCTGACACCCACCCGCGCCCTCACACGTACGCTCCCCCTAAAGCGTCGTCGTACCCTCACCTGGACCCTAAACCGTCCCCATCCCCTAACCCTAACCCTAGCCCGAACCCTAACCCTAAACCTTCCCCGAAGCCTGACCCTCACCCGTCCCATAATCCTAACCCGTACGCTGACACTCACCCGCGCCCTCACACGTACGCTCCCCCTAAATCGTCGTCGTACCCTCACCTGGACCCTAAACCTTCCCCGTCCCCTTACCCTCACCCTAGCCCGAACCCTAACCCTAACACTTCCCCGAAGCCTGACCCTCACCCGTCCCCTAATCCTAACCCGTACGCTGACACTCACCCGCGCCCTCACACGTACGCTCCCCCTAAAGCGTCGTTGTACCCTCACCTGGACCCTAAACCGTCCCCGTCCCCTAACCCTAACCCTAGCCCGAGCCCCAACCCTAACCCTTCCCCGAAGCCTGACCCTCACCCGTCCCCTAATCCTAACCTGTACGCTGACACTCACCCGCGCCCTCACACTTACGCTCCCCCTAAAGCGTCATCATACCCTCACCTGGACCCTAAACCGTCCCCGTCCCCTAACCCTAACCCTAGCCCGAGCCCTAACCCTAACCCTTCCCCGAAGCCTGACCCTCACCCGTCCCCTAATCCTAACCCGTACGCTGACACTCACCCGCGCCCTCACACGTACACTCCCCCTAAAGCGTCGTCGTACCCTCACCTGGACCCTAAACCGTCCCCGTCCCCTAACCCTAACCCTAGCCCGAGCCCTAACCCTAACCCTTCCCCGAAGCCTGACCCTCACCCGTCCCCTAATCCTAACCCGTACGCTGACACTCACCCGCGCCCTCACACGTACGCTCCCCCTAAAGCGTCGTCATACCCTCACCTGGACCCTAAACCGTCCCCGTCCCCTAACCCTAACCCTAGCCCGAGCCCTAACCCTAACCCTTCCCTGAAACCTGACCCTCACCCGTCCCCTAATCCTAACCCGTACGCTGACACTCACCCGCGCCCTCACACGTACGCTCCCCCTAAAGCGTCGTCGTACCCTCACCTGGACCCTAAACCGTCCCCGTCCCCTAACCCTAACCCTAGCCCGAACCCTAACCCTAACCCTTCCCCGAAGCCTGACCCTCACCCGTCCCCTAATCCTAACCCGTACGCTGACACTCACACGCGCCCTCACACGTACGCTCCCCCTAAAGCGTCATCGTACCCTCACCTGGACCCTAAACCGTCCCCGTCCCCTAACCCTAACCCTAGCCCGAGCCCTAACCCTAACCCTTCCCCGAAGCCTGACCCTCACCCGTCCCCTAATCCTAACCCGTACGCTGACACTCACCCGTGCCCTCACACGTACGCTCCCCCTAAAGCGTCGTCGTACCCTCACCTGGACCCTAAACCGTCCCCGTCCCCTAACCCTAACCCTAGCCCGAGCCCTAACCCTAACCCTTCCCCGAAGCCTGACCCTCACCCGTCCCCTAATCCTAACCCGTACGCTGACACTCACCTGTGCCCTCACACGTACGCTCCCCCTAAAGCGTCATCGTACCCTCACCTGGACCCTAAACCGTCCCCGTCCCCTAACCGTAACCCTATCCCAAGCCCTAACCCTAACCCTTCCCCGAAGCCTGACCCTCACCCGTCCCCTAATCCTAACCCGTTCGCTGACACTCACCAGCGCCCTCACACGTACGCTCCCCCTAAAGCGTCGTCGTACCCTCACCTGGACCCTAAACCGTCCCCGTCCCCTAACCCTAACCCTAGCCCGAGCCCTAACCCTAACCCTTCCCCGAAGCCTGACCCTCACCCGTCCCCTAATCCTAACCCGTACGCTGACACTCACCCGCGCCCTCACACGTACGCTCCCCCTAAAGCGTCGTCGTACCCTCACCTGGACCCTAAACCGTCCCCGTCCCCTAACCCTAACCCTAGCCCGAGCCCTAACCCTAACCCTTCCCCGAAGCCTGACCCTCACCCGTCCCCTAATCCTAACCCGTACGCTGACACTCACCCGCGCCCTCACACGTACGCTCCCCCTAAAGCGTCGTCGTACCCTCACCTGGACCCTAACCGTCCCCGTCCCCTAACCCTAACCCTAGCCCGAACCCTAACCCTAACACTTCCCCGAAGCCTGACACTCACCCGTCCCCTAATCCTAACCCGTACGCTGACACTCACCCGCGGCCTCACACGTACGCTACCCCTAAAGCGTCGTCGTACCCTCACCTGGACCCTAAACCGTCCCCGTCCCCTAACCCTAACCGTAGCCCGAAACCTAACCCTAACCCTTCCCCGAAGCCTGACCCTCACCCGTCCCCTAATCCTAACCCGTACGCTGACACCCACCCGCGCCCTCACACGTACGCTCCCCCTAAAGCGTCGTCGTACCCTCACCTGGACCCTAAACCGTCCCCGTCCCCTAACCCTAACCCTAGCCCGAACCCTAACCCTAACCCTTCCCCGAAGCCTGACCCTCACCCGTCCCCTAATCCTAACCCGTACGCTGACACTCACCCGCGCCCTCACACGTACGCTCCCCCTAAAGCGTCGTCGTACCCTCACCTGGACCCTAAACCGTCCCCGTCCCCTAACCCTAACCCTAGCCCGAACCCTAACCCTAACACTTCCCCGAAGCCTGACCCTCACCCGTCCCCTAATCCTAACCCGTACGCTGACACCCACCCGCGCCCTCACACGTACGCTCCCCCTAAAGCGTCGTCGTACCCTCACCTGGACCCTAAACCGTCCCCGTCCCCTAACCCTAACCCTAGCCCGAACCCTAACCCTAACCCTTCCCCGAAGCCTGACCCTCACCCGTCCCCTAATCCTAACCCGTACGCTGACACCCACCCGCGCCCTCACACGTACGCTCCCCCTAAAGCGTCGTCGTACCCTCACCTGGACCCTAAACCGTCCCCGTCCCCTAACCCTAACCCTAGCCCGAACCCTAACCCTAACCCTTCCCCGAAGCCTGACCCTCACCCGTCCCCTAATCCTAACCCGTACGCTGACACTCACCCGCGCCCTCACACGTACGCTCCCCCTAAAGCGTCGTCGTACCCTCACCTGGACCCTAAACCGTCCCCGTCCCCTAACCCTAACCCTAGCCCGAGCCCTAACCCTAACCCTTCCCCGAAGCCTGACCCTCACCCGTCCCCTAATCCTAACCCGTACGCTGACACTCACCTGTGCCCTCAAACGTACGCTCCCCCTAAAGCGTCATCGTACCCTCACCTGGACCCTAAACCGTCCCCGTCCCCTAACCGTAACCCTATCCCAAGCCCTAACCCTAACCCTTCCCCGAAGCCTGACCCTCACCCGTCCCCTAATCCTAACCCGTTCGCTGACACTCACCAGCGCCCTCACACGTACGCTCCCCCTAAAGCGTCGTCGTACCCTCACCTGGACCCTAAACCGTCCCCGTCCCCTAACCCTAACCGTAGCCTGAAACCTAACCCTAACCCTTCCCCGAAGCCTGACCCTCACCCGTCCCCTAATCCTAACCCGTACGCTGACACCCACCCGCGCCCTCACACGTACGCTCCCCCTAAAGCGTCGTCGTACCCTCACCTGGACCCTAAACCGTCCCCGTCCCCTAACCCTAACCCTAGCCCGAACCCTAACCCGAACCCTTCCCCGAAGCCTGACCCTCACCCGTCCCCTAATCCTAACACGTACGCTGACACTCACCCGCGCCCTCACACGTACGCTCCCCCTAAAGCGTCGTCGTACCCTCACCTGGACCCTAAACCGTCCCCGTCCCCTAACCCTAACCCTAGCCCGAACCCTAACCCTAACACTTCCCCGAAGCCTGACCCTCACCCGTCCCCTAATCCTAACCCGTACGCTGACACCCACCCGCGCCCTCACACGTACGCTCCCCCTAAAGCGTCGTCGTACCCTCACCTGGACCCTAAACCGTCCCCGTCCCCTAACCCTAACCCTAGCCCGAACCCTAACCCTGACCCTTCCCCGAAGCCTGACCCTCACCCGTCCCCTAATCCTAACCCGTACGCTGACACTCACCCGCGCCCTCACACGTACGCTCCCCCTAAAGCGTCGTCGTACACTCACCTGGACCCTAAACCGTCCCCGTCCCCTAACCCTAACCCTAGCCCGAACCCTAACCCTAACCCTTCCCCGAAGCCTGACCCTCACCCGTCCCCTAATCCTAACCCGTACGCTGACACTCACCCGCGCCCTCACACGTACGCTCCCCCTAAAGCGTCATCGTACCCTCACCTGGACCCTAAACCGTCCCCGTCCCCTAACCCTAACCCTAGCCCGAACCCTGACCCTAACCCTTCCCCGAAGCCTGACCCTCACCCGTCCCCTAATCCTAACCCGTACGCTGACACCCACCCGCGCCCTCACACGTACGCTCCCCCTAAAGCGTCGTCGTACCCTCACCTGGACCCTAAACCGTCCCCGTCCCCTAACCCTAACCCTAGCCCGAACCCTAACCCTAACCCTTCCCCGAAGCCTGACCCTCACCCGTCCCCTAATCCTAACCCGTACGCTGACACCCACCCGCGCCCTCACACGTACGCTCCCCCTAAAGCGTCGTCGTACCCTCACCTGGACCCTAAACCGTCCCCGTCCCCTAACCCTAACCCTAGCCCGAACCCTAACCCTAACCCTTCCCCGAAGCCTGACCCTCACCCGTCCCCTAATCCTAACCCGTACGCTGACACTCACCCGCGCCCTCACACGTACGCTCCCCCTAAAGCGTCGTCGTACCCTCACCTGGACCCTAAACCGTCCCCGTCCCCTAACCCTAACCCTAGCCCGAACCCTAACCCTAACCCTTCCCCGAAGCCTGACCCTCACCCGTCCCCTAATCCTAACCCGTACGCTGACACCCACCCGCGCCCTCACACGTACGCTCCCCCTAAAGCGTCGTCGTACCCTCACCTGGACCCTAAACCGTCCCCGTCCCCTAACCCTAACCCTAGCCCGAACCCTAACCCTAACCCTTCCCCGAAGCCTGACCCTCACCCGTCCCGTAATCCTAACCCGTACGCTGACACCCACCCGCGCCCTCACACGTACGCTCCCCCTAAAGCGTCGTCGTACCCTCACCTGGACCATAAACCGTCCCCGTCCCCTAACCCTAACCCTAGAACGAACCCTAACCCTAACCCTTCCCCGAAGCCTGACCCTCACCCGTCCCCTAATCCTAACCCGTACGCTGACACCCACTCGCGCCCTCACACGTACGCTCCCCCTAAAGCGTCGTCGTACCCTCACCTGGACCCTAAACCGTCCCCGTCCCCTAACCCTAACCCTAGCCCGAACCCTAACCCTAACCCTTCCCCGAAGCCTGACCCTCACCCGTCCCCTAATCCTAACCCGTACGCTGACACTCACCCGCGCCCTCAAACGTACGCTCCCCCTAAAGAGTCGTCGTACCCTCACCTGGACCCTAAACCGTCCCCATCCCCTAACCCTAACCCTAGCCCGAGCCCTAACCCTAACCCTTCCCCGAAGCCTGACCCTCACCCGTCCCCTAATCCTAACCCGTACGCTGACACCCACCCGCGCCCTCACACGTACGCTCCCCCTAAAGCGTCGTCGTACCCTCACCTGGACCCTAAACCGTCCCCGTCCCCTAACCCTAACCCTAGCCCGAACCCTAACCCTAACCCTTCCCCGAAGCCTGACCCTCACCCGTCCCCTAATCCTAACCCGTACGCTGACACCCACCCGCGCCCTCACACGTACGCTCCCCCTAAAGCGTCGTCGTACCCTCACCTGGACCCTAAACCGTCCCCGTCCCCTAACCCTAACCCTAGCCCGAACCCTAACCCTAACCCTTCCCCGAAGCCTGACCCTCACCCGTCCCCTAATCCTAACCCGTACGCTGACACTCACCCGTGCCCTCACACGTACGCTCCCCCTAAAGCGTCGTCGTACCCTCACCTGGACCCTAAACCGTCCCCGTCCCCTAACCCTAACCCTAGCCCGAACCCTAACCCTAACCCTTCCCCGAAGCCTGACCCTCACCCGTCCCCTAATCCTAACCCGTACGCTGACACCCACCCGCGCCCTCACACGTACGCTCCCCCTATAGCGTCGTCGTACCCTCACCTGGACCCTAAACCGTCCCCGTCCCCTAACCCTAACCCTAGCCCGAACCCTAACCCTAACCCTTCCCCGAAGCCTGACCCTCACCCGTCCCCTAATCCTAACCCGTACGCTGACACCCACCCGCGCCCTCACACGTACGCTCCCCCTAAAGCGTCGTCGTACCCTCACCTGGACCCTAAACCGTCCCCGTCCCCTAACCCTAACCCTAGACCGAACCCTAACCCTAACCCTTCCCCGAAGCCTGACCCTCACCCGTCCCCTAATCCTAACCCGTACGCTGACACCCACCCGCCCCCTCACACGTACGCTCCCCCTAAAGCGTCGTCGTACCCTCACCTGGACCCTAAACTGTCCCCGTCCCCTAACCCTAACCCTAGCCCGAACCCTAACCCTAACCCTTCCCCGAAGCCTGACCCTCACCCGTCCCCTAATCCTAACCCGTACGCTGACACTCACCCGCGCCCTCACACGTACGCTCCCCCTAAAGCGTCGTCGTACCCTCACCTGGACCCTAAACCGTCCCCGTCCCCTAACCCTAACCCTAGCCCGAACCCTAACCCTAACACTTCCCCGAAGCCTGACCCTCACCCGTCCCCTAATCCTAACCCGTACGCTGACACCCACCCGCGCCCTCACACGTACGCTCCCCCTAAAGCGTCGTCGTACCCTCACCTGGACCCTAAACCGTCCCCGTCCCCTAACCCTAACCCTAGCCCGAACCCTAACCCTAACCCTTCCCCGAAGCCTGACCCTCACCCGTCCCCTAATCCTAACCCGTACGCTGACACCCACCCGCGCCCTCACACGTACGCTCCCCCTAAAGCGTCGTCGTACCCTCACCTGGACCCTAAACCGTCCCCATCCCCTAACCCTAACCCTAGCCCGAACCCTAACCCTAAACCTTCCCCGAAGCCTGACCCTCACCCGTCCCATAATCCTAACCCGTACGCTGACACTCACCCGCGCCCTCACACGTACGCTCCCCCTAAATCGTCGTCGTACCCTCACCTGGACCCTAAACCTTCCCCGTCCCCTTACCCTCACCCTAGCCCGAACCCTAACCCTAACACTTCCCCGAAGCCTGACCCTCACCCGTCCCCTAATCCTAACCCGTACGCTGACACTCACCCGCGCCCTCACACGTACGCTCCCCCTAAAGCGTCGTTGTACCCTCACCTGGACCCTAAACCGTCCCCGTCCCCTAACCCTAACCCTAGCCCGAGCCCCAACCCTAACCCTTCCCCGAAGCCTGACCCTCACCCGTCCCCTAATCCTAACCTGTACGCTGACACTCACCCGCGCCCTCACACTTACGCTCCCCCTAAAGCGTCATCATACCCTCACCTGGACCCTAAACCGTCCCCGTCCCCTAACCCTAACCCTAGCCCGAGCCCTAACCCTAACCCTTCCCCGAAGCCTGACCCTCACCCGTCCCCTAATCCTAACCCGTACGCTGACACTCACCCGCGCCCTCACACGTACACTCCCCCTAAAGCGTCGTCGTACCCTCACCTGGACCCTAAACCGTCCCCGTCCCCTAACCCTAACCCTAGCCCGAGCCCTAACCCTAACCCTTCCCCGAAGCCTGACCCTCACCCGTCCCCTAATCCTAACCCGTACGCTGACACTCACCCGCGCCCTCACACGTACGCTCCCCCTAAAGCGTCGTCATACCCTCACCTGGACCCTAAACCGTCCCCGTCCCCTAACCCTAACCCTAGCCCGAGCCCTAAGCCTAACCCTTCCCTGAAACCTGACCCTCACCCGTCCCCTAATCCTAACCCGTACGCTGACACTCACCCGCGCCCTCACACGTACGCTCCCCCTAAAGCGTCGTCGTACCCTCACCTGGACCCTAAACCGTCCCCGTCCCCTAACCCTAACCCTAGCCCGAACCCTAACCCTAACCCTTCCCCGAAGCCTGACCCTCACCCGTCCCCTAATCCTAACCCGTACGCTGACACTCACACGCGCCCTCACACGTACGCTCCCCCTAAAGCGTCGTCGTACCCTCACCTGGACCCTAAACCGTCCCCGTCCCCTAACCCTAACCCTAGCCCGAGCCCTAACCCTAACCCTTCCCCGAAGCCTGACCCTCACCCGTCCCCTAATCCTAACCCGTACGCTGACACTCACCCGCGCCCTCACACGTACGCTCCCCCTAAAGCGTCGTCGTACCCTCACCTGGACCCTAAACCGTCCCCGTCCCCTAACCCTAACCCTAGCCCGAGCCCTAACCCTAACCCTTCCCCGAAGCCTGACCCTCACCCGTCCCCTAATCCTAACCCGTACGCTGACACTCACCCGCGCCCTCACACGTACGCTCCCCCTAAAGCGTCGTCGTACCCTCACCTGGACCCTAAACCGTCCCCGTCCCCTAACCCTAACCCTAGCCCGAGCCCTAACCCTAACCCTTCCCCGAAGCCTGACCCTCACCCGTCCCCTAATCCTAACCCGTACGCTGACACTCACCCGCGCCCTCGCACGTACGCTTCCCCTAAAGCGTCGTCGTACCCTCACCTGTACCCTAAACCGTCCCCGTCCCCTAACCCTAACCCTAGCCCGAGCTTTAACCCTAACCCTTCCCCGAAGCCTGACCCTCACCCGTCCCCTAATCCTAACCCGTACGCTGACACTCACCAGCACCCTCACACGTACGCTCCCCCTAAAGCGTCGTCGTACCCTCACCTGGACCGTAAACCGTCCCCGTCCCCTAACCCTAACCCTAGCCCGAGCCCTAACCCTAACCCTTCCCCGAAGCCTGACCCTCACCCGTCCCCTAATGCTAACCCGTACGCTGACACTCACCCGCGTCCTCACACGTACGCTCCCCCTAAAGCGTCGTCGTACACTCACCTGGACCCTAAACCGTCCCCGTCCCCTAACCCTAACCCTAGCCCGAGCCCTAACCCTAACCCTTCCCTGAAGCCTGACCCTCACCCGTCCCCTAATCCTAACCCGTACCCTGACACTCACCCGCGCCCTCACACGTACGCTCCCCCTAAAGCGTCGTCGTACCCTCACCTGGACCCTAAACCGTCCCCGTCCCCTAACCCTAACCCTAGCCCGAGCCCTAACCCTAACCCTTCCCCGAAGCCTGACCCTCACCCGTCCCCTAATCCTAACCCGTACGCTGACACTCACCCGCGCCCTCACACGTACGCTCCCCCTAAAGCGTCGTCGTACCCTCACCTGGACCCTAAACCATCCCCGTCCCCTAACCCTAACCCTAGACCGCACCCTAACCCTAACCCTTCCCCGAAGCCTGACCCTCACCCGTCCCCTAATCCTAACCCGTACGCTGACACTCACCCGCGCCCTCACACGTACGCTCCCCCTAAATCGTCGTCGTACCCTCACCTGGACCCTAAACCTTCCCCGTCCCCTTACCCTCACCCTAGCCCGAACCCTAACCCTAACACTTCCCCGAAACCTGACCCTCACCCGTCCCCTAATCCTAACCCGTACGCTGACACTCACCCGCGCCCTCACACGTACGCTCCCCCTAAAGCGTCGTCGTACCCTCACCTGGACCCTAAACCGTCCCCGTCCCCTAACCCTAACCCTAGCCCGAGCCCTAACCCTAACCCTTCCCCGAAGCCTGACCCTCACCCGTCCCCTAATCCTAACCTGTACGCTGACACTCACCCGCGCCCTCACACTTACGCTCCCCCTAAAGCGTCATCATACCCTCACCTGGACCCTAAACCGTCCCCGTCCCCTAACCCTAACCCTAGCCCGAGCCCTAACCCTAAACCTTCCCCGAAGCCTGACCCTCACCCGTCCCCTAATCCTAACCCGTACGCTGACACTCACCCGCGCCCTCACACGTACACTCCCCCTAAAGCGTCGTCGTACCCTCACCTGGACCCTAAACCGTCCCCGTCCCCTAACCCTAACCCTAGCCCGAGCCCTAACCCTAACCCTTCCCCGAAGCCTGACCCTCACCCGTCCCCTAATCCTAACCCGTACGCTGACACTCACCCGCGCCCTCACACATACGCTCCCCCTAAAGCGTCGTCATACCCTCACCTGGACCCTAAACCGTCCCCGTCCCCTAACCCTAACCCTAGCCCGAGCCCTAACCCTAACCCTTCCCCGAAACCTGACCCTCACCCGTCCCCTAATCCTAACCCGTACGCTGACACTCACCCGCGCCCTCACACGTACGCTCCCCCTAAAGCGTCGTCGTACCCTCACCTGGACCCTAAACCGTCCCCGTCCCCTAACCCTAACCCTAGCCCGAACCCTAACCCTAACCCTTCCCCGAAGCCTGACCCTCACCCGTCCCCTAATCCTAACCCGTACGCTGACACTCACCCGCGCCCTCACACGTACGCTCCCCCTAAAGCGTCGTCGTACCCTTACCTGGACCCTAAACCGTCCCCGTCCCCTAACCCTAACCCTAGCCCGAGCCCTAACCCTAACCCTTCCCCGAAGCCTGACCCTCACCCGTCCCCTAATCCTAACCCGTACGCTGACACTCACCCGCGCCCTCACACGTACGCTCCCCCTAAAGCGTCGTCGTACCCTCACCTGGACCCTAAACCGTCCCCGTCCCCTAACCCTAACCCTAGCCCGAGCCCTAACCCTAACCCTTCCCCGAAGCCTGACCCTCACCCGTCCCCTAATCCTAACCCGTACGCTGACACTCACCCGCGCCCTCACACGTACGCTCCCCCTAAAGCGTCGTCGTACCCTCACCTGGACCCTAAACCGTCCCCGTCCCCTAACCCTAACCCTAGCCCGAGCCCTAACCCTAACCCTTCCCCGAAGCCTGACCCTCACCCGTCCCCTAATCCTAACCCGTACGCTGACACTCACCCGCGCCCTCGCACGTACGCTTCCCCTAAAGCGTCGTCGTACCCTCACCTGTACCCTAAACCGTCCCCGTCCCCTAACCCTAACCCTAGCCCGAGCTTTAACCCTAACCCTTCCCCGAAGCCTGACCCTCACCCGTCCCCTAATCCTAACCCGTACGCTGACACTCACCAGCACCCTCACACGTACGCTCCCCCTAAAGCGTCGTCGTACCCTCACCTGGACCGTAAACCGTCCCCGTCCCCTAACCCTAACCCTAGCCCGAGCCCTAACCCTAACCCTTCCCCGAAGCCTGACCCTCACCCGTCCCCTAATGCTAACCCGTACGCTGACACTCACCCGCGTCCTCACACGTACGCTCCCCCTAAAGCGTCGTCGTACACTCACCTGGACCCTAAACCGTCCCCGTCCCCTAACCCTAACCCTAGCCCGAGCCCTAACCCTAACCCTTCCCTGAAGCCTGACCCTCACCCGTCCCCTAATCCTAACCCGTACCCTGACACTCACCCGCGCCCTCACACGTACGCTCCCCCTAAAGCGTCGTCGTACCCTCACCTGGACCCTAAACCGTCCCCGTCCCCTAACCCTAACCCTAGCCCGAGCCCTAACCCTAACCCTTCCCCGAAGCCTGACCCTCACCCGTCCCCTAATCCTAACCCGTACGCTGACACTCACCCGCGCCCTCACACGTACGCTCCCCCTAAAGCGTCGTCGTACCCTCACCTGGACCCTAAACCGTCCCCGTCCCCTAACCCTAACCCTAGACCGCACCCTAACCCTAACCCTTCCCCGAAGCCTGACCCTCACCCGTCCCCTAATCCTAACCCGTACGCTGACACTCACCCGCGCCCTCACACGTACGCTCCCCCTAAAGCGTCGTCCTAACCTCACCTGGACCCTAAACCGTCCCCGTCCCCTAACCCTAATCCTAGCCCGAGCCCTAACCCTAAACCTTCCCCGAAGCCTGACCCTCACCCGTCCCCTAATCCTAACCCGTACGCTGACACTCACCCGCGCCCTCACACGTACGCTCCCCCTAAAGCGTCGTCGTACCCTCACCTGGAACCTAAACCGTCCCCGTCCCCTAACCCTAACCCTAGCCCGAGCCCTAACCCTAACCCTTCCCCGAAGCCTGACCCTCACCCGTCCCCTAATCCTAACCCGTACGCTGACACTCACCCGCGCCCTCACACGTACGCTCCCCCTAAAGCGTCGTCGTACCCTCACCTGGACCCTAAACCGTCCCCGTCCCGTAACCCTAACCCTAGCCCGAGCCCTAACCCTAACTCTTCCCCGAAGCCTGACCCTCACCCGTCCCCTAATCCTAATCCGTACGCTGACACTCACCCGCGCCCTCACACGTACGCTCCCCCTAAAGCGTCGTCGTACCCTCACCTGGACCCTAAACCGTCCCCGTCCCCTAACCCTAACCCTAGTCCGAGCCCTAACCCTAACCCTTCCCCAAAGCCTGACCCTCACCCGTCCCCTAATCCTAACACGTACGCTGACACTCACCCGCGCCCTCACACGTACGCTCCCCCTAAATCGTCGTCGTACCCTCACCTGGACCCTAAACCGTCCCCGTCCCCTAACCCTAACCCTAGCCCGAGCCCTAACCCTAACCCTTCCCCGAAGCCTGACCCTCACCCGTCCCCTAATCCTAACCCGTACGCTGACACTCACCCGCGCCCTCACACGTACGCTCCCCCTAAAGCGTCGTCGTACCCTCACCTGGACCCTAAACCGTCCCCGTCCCCTAACCCTAGCCCGAGCCCTAACCCTAACCCTTCCCCGAAGCCTGACACTCACCCGTCCCCTAATCCTAACCCGTACGCTGACAGTCACCCGCGCCCTCACACGTACGCTCCCCCTAAAGCGTCGTCGTACCCTCACCTGGACCCTAAACCGTCCCCGTCCCCTAACCCTAACCCTAGCCCGAGGCCTAACCCTAAACCTTCCCCGAAGCCTGACCCTCACCCGTCCCCTAATCCTAACCCATACGCTGACACTCACTCGCGCCCTCACACGTACGCTCCCCCTAAAGCGTCATCGTAACCTCACCTGGACCCTAAACCGTCCCCGTCCCCTAACCCTAACCCTAGCCCGAGCCCTAACCCTAACCCTTCCCCGAAGCCTGACCCTCACCCGTCCCCTAATCCTAACCCGTACGCTGACACTCACCCGCGCCCTCACACATACGCTCCCCCTAAAGCGTCGTCGTACCCTCACCTGGACCCTAAACCGTCCCCTAACCCTAACCCTAAACCTAGCCCGAGCCTTAACCCTAACCCTTCCCCGAAGCCTGACCCTCACCCGTCCCCTAATCCTAACCCGTACGCTGACACTCACCCGCGCCCTCACACGTACGCTCCCCCTAAAGCGTCGTCGTACCCTCACCTGTACCCTAAACCGTCCCCGTCCCCTAACCCTAACCCTAGCCCGAGCTTTAACCCTAACCCTTCCCCGAAGCCTGACCCTCACCCGTCCCCTAATCCTAACCCGTACGCTGACACTCACCAGCACCCTCACACGTACGTTCCCCCTAAAGCGTCGTCGTACCCTCACCTGGACCCTAAACCGTCCCCGTCCCCTAACCCTAACCCTAGCCCGAGCCCTAACCCTAACCCTTCCCCGAAGCCTGACCCTCACCCGTCCCCTAATCCTAACCCGTACCCTGACACTCACCCGCGCCCTCACACGTACGCTCCCCCTAAAGCGTCGTCGTACCCTCACCTGGACCCTAAACCGTCCCCGTCCCCTAACCCTAACCCTAGCCCGAGCCCTAACCCTAACCCTTCCCCGAAGCCTGACCCTCACCCGTCCCCTAATCCTAACCCGTACGCTGACACTCACCCGCGCCCTCACATGTACGCTCCCCCAAAAGCGTCGTCGTACCCTCACCTGGACCCTAAACCGTCCCCGTCCCCTAACCCTAACCCTAGCCCGAGCCCTAACCCTAACCCTTCCCCGAAGCCTGACCCTCACCCGTCCCCTAATCCTAACCCGTACGCTGACACTCACCCGCGCCCTCACACGTACGCTCCCCCTAAAGCGTCGTCGTACCCTCACCTGGTCCCTAAACAGTCCCCGTCCCCTAACCCTAACCCTAGCCCGAGCCCTAACCCTAACCCTTCCCCGAAGCCTGACCCTCACCCGTCCCCTAATCCTAACCCGTACGCTGACACTCACCCGCGCCCTCACACGTACGCTCCCCCTAAAGCGTCGTCGTGCCCTCACCTGGACCCTAAACCGTCCCCATCCCCTAACCCTAACCCTAGCCCGAGCCCTAACCCTAACCCTTCCCCGAAGCCTGACCCTCACCCGTCCCCTAATCCTAACCCGTACGCTGACACTCACCCGCGCCCTCACACGTACGCTCCCCCTAAAGCGTCGTCGTACCCTCACCTGGACCCTAAACCGTCCCCGTCCCCTAACCCTAACCCTAGCCCGAGCCCTAACCCTAACCCTTCCCCGAAGCCTGACCCTCACCCGTCCCCTAATCCTAACCCGTACGCTGACACTCACCCGCGCCCTCACACGTACGCTCCCCCTAAAGCGTCGTCGTACCCTCACCTGGACCCTAAACCGTCCTCGTCCCCTAACCCTAACCGTAGACTGCACCCTAACCCTAACCCTTCCCCGAAGCCTGACCCTCACCCGTCCCCTAATCCTAACCCGTACGCTGACACTCACCCGCGCCCTCACACGTACGCTCCCCCTAAAGCGTCGTCGTACCCTCACCTGGACCCTAAATCGTGCCCGTCCCCTAACCCTAACCCTAGCCCGAACCCTAACCCTAAGCCTTCCCCGAAGCCTGACCCTCACCCGTCCCCTAATCCTAACCCGTACGCTGACACTCACCCGCGCCCTCACACGTACGCTCCCCCTAAAGCGTCGTCGTACCCTCACCTGGACCCTAAACAGTCCCCGTCCCCTAACCCTAACCCGAGCCCGAGCCCTAACCCTAACCCTTCCCCAAAGCCTGACCCTCACCCGTCCCCTAATCCTAACCCGTACGCTGACACTCACCCGCGCCCTCACACGTACGCTCCCCCTAAAGCGTCGTCGTACCCTCACCTGGACCCTAAACCGTCCCCGTCCCCTAACCCTAACCCTAGACCGAACCCTAACCCTAACACTTCCCCGAAGCCTGACCCTCACCCGTCCCCTAATCCTAAACCGTACGCTGACACTCACCCGCGCCCTCACACGTACGCTCCCCCTAAAGCGTCGTCGTACCCTCACCTGGACCCTAAACCGTCCCCGTCCCCTAAACCTAACCCTAGACCGCACCCTAACCCTAACCCTTCCCCGAAGCCTGACCCTCACCCGTCCCCTAATCCTAACCCGTACGCTGACACTCACCCGCGCCCTCACACGTACGCTGCCCCTAAAGCGTCGTCGTACCCTCACCTGGACCCTAAACCATCCCCGTCCCCTAACCCTAATCCTAGCCCGAGCCCTAACCCTAAACCTTCCCCGAAGCCTGACCCTCACCCGTCCCCTAATCCTAACCCGTACGCTGACACTCACCCGCGCCCTCACACGTACGCTCCCCCTAAAGCTTCGTCGTACCCTCACCTGGACCCTAAACCGTCCCCGTCCCCTAACCCTAACCCTAGCCCGAGCCCTAACCCTAACCCTTCCCCGAAGCCTGACCCTCACCCGTCCCCTAATCCTAACCCGTACGCTGACACTCACCCGCACCCTCACACGTACGCTCCCCCTAAAGCGTCGTCGTACCCTCACCTGGACCCAAAACCGTCCCCGTCCCCTAACCCTCACCGTAGCCCGAGCCCTAACCCTAACCCTTCCCCGAAGCCTGACCCTCACCCGTCCCCTAATCCTAACCCGTACGCTGACACTCACCCGCGCCCTCACACGTACGCTCCCCCTAAAGCGTCGTCGTACCCTCACCTGGACCCTAAACCGTCCCCGACCCCTAACCCTAATCCTAGCCCGAGCCCTAACCCTAACCCTTCCCCGAAGCCTGACCCTCACCCGTCCCCTAATCCTAACCCGTACGCTGACACTCACCCGCGCCCTCACACGTACGCTCCCCCTAAAGCGTCGTCGTACCCTCACCTGCACCCTAAACCGTCCCCGTCCCCTAACCCTAGCCCGAGCCCTAACCCTAACCCTTCCCCGAAGGCTGACCCTCACCCGTCCCCTAATCCTTACCCGTACGCTGACACTCACCCGCGCCCTCACACGTACGCTCCCCCTAAAGCGTCGTCGTACCCTCACCTGGACCCTATACCGTCCCCGTCCCCTAACCCTAGCCCGAGCCCTAACCCTAAACCTTCCCCGAAGCCTGACCCTCACCCGTCCCCTAATCCTAACCCGTACGCTGACACTCACCCGCGCCCTCACACGTACGCTTGCCCTAAAGCGTCGTCGTACCCTCACCTGGACCCTAAACCGTCCCCGTCCCCTAACCCTAACCCTAGCCCGAGCCCTAACCCTAACCCTTCCCCGAAGCCTGACCCTCACCCGTCCCCTAATCCTAACCCGTACGCTGACACTCACCCGCGCCCTCACACGTACGCTCCCCCTAAAGCGTCGTCGTACCCTCACCTGGACCCTAAACAGTCCCCGTCCCCTAACCCTAAACCTAGCCCGAGCCCTAACCCTAACCCTTCCCCGAAGCCTGACCCTCACCCGTCCCCTAATCCTAACCCGTATGCTGACACTCACCCGCGCCCTCACACGTACGCTCCCCCTAAAGCGTCGTCGTACCCTCACCTGGACCCTAAACCGTCCCCGTCCCCTAACCCTAACCCTACCCCGAGCCCTAACCCTAACCCTTCCCCGAAGCCTGACCCTCACCCGTCCCCTAATCCTAACCCGTACGCTGACACTCACCCGCGCCCTCACACGTACGCTCCCCCTAAAGCGTCGTCGTACCCTCACCTGGACCCTAAACCGTCCCCGTCCCCTAACCCTAACCCTAGCCCGAGCCCTAACCCTAACCCTTCCCCGAAGCCTGACCCTCACCCGTCCCCTAATCCTAACCCGTACGCTGACACTCACCCGCGCCCTCACACGTACGCTCCCCCTAAAGCGTCGTCGTACCCTCACCTTGACCCTAAACCGTCCCCGTCCCCTAACCCTAACCCTAGCCCGAGCCCTAACCCTAACCCTTCCCCGAAGCCTGACCCTCACCCGTCCCCTAATCCTAACCCGTACGCTGACACTCACCCGCGCCCTCACACGTACGCTGCCCCTAAAGCGTCGTCGTACCCTCACCTGGACCCTAAACCATCCCCGTCCCCTAACCCTAATCCTGGCCCGAGCCCTAACCCTAAACCTTCCCCGAAGCCTGACCCTCACCCGTCCCCTAATCCTAACCCGTACGCTGACACTCACCCGCGCCCTCACACGTACGCTCCCCCTAAAGCTTCGTCGTACCCTCACCTGGACCCTAAACCGTCCCCGTCCCCTAACCCTAACCCTAGCCCGAGCCCTAACCCTAACCCTTCCCCGAAGCCTGACCCTCACCCGTCCCCTAATCCTAACCCGTACGCTGACACTCACCCGCACCCTCACACGTACGCTCCCCCTAAAGCGTCGTCGTACCCTCACCTGGACCCAAAACCGTCCCCGTCCCCTAACCCTCACCGTAGCCCGAGCCCTAACCCTAACCCTTCCCCGAAGCCTGACCCTCACCCGTCCCCTAATCCTAACCCGTACGCTGACACTCACCCGCGCCCTCACACGTACGCTCCCCCTAAAGCGTCGTCGTACCCTCACCTGGACCCTAAACCGTCCCCGACCCCTAACCCTAATCCTAGCCCGAGCCCTAACCCTAACCCTTCCCCGAAGCCTGACCCTCACCCGTCCCCTAATCCTAACCCGTACGCTGACACTCACCCGCGCCCTCACACGTACGCTCCCCCTAAAGCGTCGTCGTACCCTCACCTGCACCCTAAACCGTCCCCGTCCCCTAACCCTAGCCCGAGCCCTAACCCTAACCCTTCCCCGAAGGCTGACCCTCACCCGTCCCCTAATCCTTACCCGTACGCTGACACTCACCCGCGCCCACACACGTACGCTCCCCCTAAAGCGTCGTCGTACCCTCACCTGGACCCTATACCGTCCCCGTCCCCTAACCCTAGCCCGAGCCCTAACCCTAAACCTTCCCCGAAGCCTGACCCTCACCCGTCCCCTAATCCTAACCCGTACGCTGACACTCACCCGCGCCCTCACACGTACGCTTGCCCTAAAGCGTCGTCGTACCCTCACCTGGACCCTAAACCGTCCCCGTCCCCTAACCCTAACCCTAGCCCGAGCCCTAACCCTAACCCTTCCCCGAAGCCTGACCCTCACCCGTCCCCTAATCCTAACCCGTACGCTGACACTCACCCGCGCCCTCACACGTACGCTCCCCCTAAAGCGTCATCGTACCCTCACCTGGACGCTAAACCGTCCCCGTCCCCTAACCCTAACCCTAGCCCGAGCCCTAACCCTAACCCTTCCCCGAAGCCTGACCCTCACCCGTCCCCTAATCCTAACCCGTACGCTGACACTCACCCGCGCCCTCACACGTACGCTCCCCCTAAAGCGTCGTCGTACCCTCACCTGGACCCTAAACAGTCCCCGTCCCCTAACCCTAAACCTAGCCCGAGCCCTAACCCTAACCCTTCCCCGAAGCCTGACCCTCACCCGTCCCCTAATCCTAACCCGTATGCTGACACTCACCCGCGCCCTCACACGTACGCTCCCCCTAAAGCGTCGTCGTGCCCTCACCTGGACCCTAAACCGTCCCCGTCCCCTAACCCTAACCCTACCCCGAGCCCTAACCCTAACCCTTCCCCGAAGCCTGACCCTCACCCGTCCCCTAATCCTAACCCGTACGCTGACACTCACCCGCGCCCTCACACGTACGCTCCCCCTAAAGCGTCGTCGTACCCTCACCTGGACCCTAAACCGTCCCCGTCCCCTAACCCTAACCCTAGCCCGAGCCCTAACCCTAACCCTTCCCCGAAGCCTGACCCTCACCCGTCCCCTAATCCTAACCCGTACGCTGACACTCACCCGCGCCCTCACACGTACGCTCCCCCTAAAGCGTCGTCGTACCCTCACCTTGACCCTAAACCGTCCCCGTCCCCTAACCCTAACCCTAGCCCGAGCCCTAACCCTAACCCTTCCCCGAAGCCTGACCCTCACCCGTCCCCTAATCCTAACCCGTACGCTGACACTCACCCGCGCCCTCACACGTACGCTGCCCCTAAAGCGTCGTCGTACCCTCACCTGGACCCTAAACCATCCCCGTCCCCTAACCCTAATCCTAGCCCGAGCCCTAACCCTAAACCTTCCCCGAAGCCTGACCCTCACCCGTCCCCTAATCCTAACCCGTACGCTGACACTCACCCGCGCCCTCACACGTACGCTCCCCCTAAAGCTTCGTCGTACCCTCACCTGGACCCTAAACCGTCCCCGTACCCTAACCCTAACCCTAGCCCGAGCCCTAACCCTAACCCTTCCCCGAAGCCTGACCCTCACCCGTCCCCTAATCCTAACCCGTACGCTGACACTCACCCGCGCCCTCACACGTACGCTCCCCCTAAAGCGTCGTCGTACCCTCACCTGGACCCTAAACCGTCCCCGTCCCCTAACCCTCACCGTAGCCCGAGCCCTAACCCTAACACTTCCCCGAAGCCTGACCCTCACCCGTCCCCTAATCCTAACCCGTACGCTGACACTCACCCGCGCCCTCACACGTACGCTCCCCCTAAAGCGTCGTCGTACCCTCACCTGGACCCTAAACCGTCCCCGACCCCTAACCCTAATCCTAGCCCGAGCCCTAACCCTAACCCTTCCCCGAAGCCTGACCCTCACCCGTCCCCTAATCCTAACCCGTACGCTGACACTCACCCGCGCCCTCACACGTACGCTCCCCCTAAAGCGTCGTCGTACCCTCACCTGCACCCTAAACCGTCCCCGTCCCCTAACCCTAGCCCGAGCCCTAACCCTAACACTTCCCCGAAGCCTGACCCTCACCCGTCCCCTAATCCTTACCCGTACGCTGACACTCACCCGCGCCCTCACACATACGCTCCCCCTAAAGCGTCGTCGTACCCTCACCTGGACCCTATACCGTCCCCGTCCCCTAACCCTAGCCCGAGCCCTAACCCTAAACCTTCCCCGAAGCCTGACCCTCACCCGTCCCCTAATCCTAACCCGTACGCTGACACTCACCCGCGCCCTCACACGTACGCTCGCCCTAAAGCGTCGTCGTACCCTCACCTGGACCCTAAACCGTCCCCGTCCCCTAACCCTAACCCTAGCCCGAGCCCTAACCCTAACCCTTCCCCGAAGCCTGACCCTCACCCGTCCCCTAATCCTAACCCGTACGCTGACACTCACCCGCGCCCTCACACGTACGCTCCCCCTAAAGCGTCATCGTACCCTCACCTGGACCCTAAACCGTCCCCGTCCCCTAACCCTAACCCTAGCCCGAGCCCTAACCCTAACCCTTCCCCGAAGCCTGACCCTCACCCGTCCCCTAATCCTAACCCGTACGCTGACACTCACCCGCGCCCTCACACGTACGCTCCCCCTAAAGCGTCGTCGTACCCTCACCTGGACCCTAAACAGTCCCCGTCCCCTAACCCTAAACCTAGCCCGAGCCCTAACCCTAACCCTTCCCCGAAGCCTGACCCTCACCCGTCCCCTAATCCTAACCCGTATGCTGACACTCACCCGCGCCCTCACACGTACGCTCCCCCTAAAGCGTCGTCGTACCCTCACCTGGACCCTAAACCGTCCCCGTCCCCTAACCCTAACCCTAGCCCGAGCCCTAACCCTAACCCTTCCCCGAAGCCTGACCCTCACCCGTCCCCTAATCCTAACCCGTACGCTGACACTCACCCGCGCCCTCACACGTACGCTCCCCCTAAAGCGTCGTCGTACCCTCACCTGGACCCTAAACCGTCCCCGTCCCCTAACCCTAACCCTAGCCCGAGCCCTAACCCTAACCCTTCCCCGAAGCCTGACCCTCACCCGTCCCCTAATCCTAACCCGTACGCTGACACTCACCCGCGCCCTCACACGTACGCTCCCCCTAAAGCGTCGTCGTACCCTCACCTTGACCCTAAACCGTCCCCGTCCCCTAACCCTAACCCTAGCCCGAACCCTAACCCTAACCCTTACCCGAAGCCTGACCCTCACCCGTCCCCTAATCCTAACCCGTACGCTGACACTCACCCACGCCCTCACACATACGCTCCCCCTAAAGCGTCGTCGTACCCTCACCTGGACCCTAAACCGTGCCCGTCCCCTAAACCTAACCCTAGCCCGAACCCTAACCCTAAGCCTTCCCCGAAGCCTGACCCTCACCCGTCCCCTAATCCTAACCCGTACGCTGACACTCACCCGCGCCCTCACACGTACGCTCCCCCTAAAGCGTCGTCGTACCCTCACCTGGACCCTAAACAGTCCCCGTCCCCTAACCCTAACCCTAGCCCGAGCCCTAACCCTAACCCTTCCCCGAAGCCTGACCCTCACCCGTCCCCTAATCCTAACCCGTACGCTGACACTCACCCGCGCCCTCACACGAACGCTCCCCCTAAAGCGTCGTCGTACCCTCACCTGGACCCTAAACCGTCCCCGTCCCCTAACCCTAACCCTAGACCGAACACTAACCCTAACCCTTCCCCGAAGCCTGACCCTCACCCGTCCCCTAATCCTAAACCGTACGCTGACACTCACCCGCGCCCTCACACGTACGCTCCCCCTAAAGCGTCGTCGTACCCTCACCTGGACCCTAAACCGTCCCCGTCCCCTAACCCTAACCCTAGACTGCACCCTAACCCTAACCCTTCCCCGAAGCCTGACCCTCACCCGTCCCCTAATCCTAACCCGTACGCTGACACTCACCCGCGCCCTCACACGTACGCTCCCCCTAAAGCGTCGTCGTACCCTCACCTGGACCCTAAACCATCCCCGTCCCCTAACCCTAATCCTAGCCCGAGACCTAACCCTAAACCTTCCCCGAAGCCTGACCCTCACCCGTCCCCTAATCCTAACCCGTACGCTGACACTCACCCGCGCCCTCACACATACGCTCCCCCTAAAGCGTCGTCGTACCCTCACCTGGACCCTAAACCGTCCCCGTCCCCTAACCCTAACCCTAGACCGAGCCCTAATCCTAACCCTTCCCCGAAGCCTGACCCTCACCCGTCCCCTAATCCTAACCCGTACGCTGACACTCACCCGCACCCTCACACGTACGCTCCCCCTAAAGCATCGTCGTACCCTCACCTGGACCCTAAACCGTCCCCGTCCCCTAACCCTAACCCTAGCCCGAGCCCTAACCCTAACCCTTCCCCGAAGCCTGACCCTCACCCGTCCCCTAATCCTAACCCGTACGCTGACACTCACCCGCGCCCTCACACGTACGCTCCCCCTAAAGCGTCGTCGTACCCTCACCTGGACCCTAAACCGTCCCCGTCCCCTAACCCTAACCCTAGCGCGAACCCTAACCCTAACCCTTCCCCGAAGCCTGACCCTCACCCGTCCCCTAATCCTAACCCGTACGCTGACACTCACCCGCGTCGTCACTCGTACCCTCCCCCTAAAGCGTCGTCGTACCCTCACCTGGACCCTAAACCGTCCCCGTCCCCTAACCCTAACCCTAGCCCGAGCCCTAACCCTAACCCTTCCCCGAAGCCCTGACCCTCACCCGTCCCCTAATCCTAACCCGTACGCTGACACTCACCCGCGCCCTCACATGTACGCTCCCCCTAAAGCGTCGTCGTACCCTCACCTGGACCCTAAACCGTCCCCGTCCCCTAACCCTAGACCGCACCCTAACCCTAACCCTTCCCCGAAGCCTGACCCTCACCCGTCCCCTAATCCTAACCCGTACGCTGACACTCACCCGCGCCCTCACACGTACGCTCCCCCTAAAGCGTCGTCGTACCCTCACCTGGACCCTAAACCGTCCCCGTCCCCTAACCCTAACCCTAGCCCGAGCCCTAACCCTAACCCTTCCCCGAAGCCTGACCCTCACCCGTCCCCTAATCCTAACCCGTACGCTGACACTCACCCGCGCCCACACACGTACGCTCCCCCTAAAGCGTCGTCGTACCCTCACCTGGACCCTAAACCGTCCCCGTCCCCTAACGCTAACCCTAGCCCGAGCCCTAACCATAACCCTTCCCCGAAGCCTGACCCTCACCCGTACCCTAAACCTAACCCGTACGCTGACACTCACCCGCGCCCTCACACGTACGCTCCCCCTACAGTGTCGTCGGACCCTCACCTGGACCCTAAACCGTCCCCGTCCCCTAACCCTAACCCTAGCCCGAGCCCTAACCCTAACCCTTCCCCGAAGCCTGACCCTCACCCGTCCCCTAATCCTAACCCGTACGCTGACACTCACCCGCGCCCTCACACGTACGCTCCCCCTAAAGCGTCGTCGTACCCTCACCTGGACCCTAAACCGTCCCCGTCCCCTAACCCTAACCCTAGCCCGAGCCCTAACCCTAACCCTTCCCCGAAGCCTGACCCTCACCCGTCCCCTAATCCTAACCCGTACTCTGACACTCACCCGCGCCCTCACACGTACGCTCCCCCTAAAGCGTCGTCGTACCCTCACCTGGACCCTAAACCGTCCCCGTCCCCTAACCCTAACCCTAGCCCGAACCCTAACCCTAACCCTTCCCCGAAGCCTGACCCTCACCCGTCCCCTAATCCTAACCCGTACGCTGACACTCACCCACGTCCTCACAGGTACGCTCCCCCTAAAGCGTCGTCGTACCCTCACCTGGACCCTAAACCGTCCCCGTCCCCTAACCCTAATCCTAGCCCGAGCCCTAACCCTAAACCTTCCCCGAAGCCTGACCCTCACCCGTCCCCTAATCCTAACCCGTACCCTGACACTCACCCGCGCCCTCACACGTACGCTCCCCCTAAAGCGTCGTCGTACCCTCACCTGGACCCTAAACCGTCCCCGTCCCCTAACCCTAACCCTAGCCCGAGCCCTAACCCTAACCTTTCCCCGAAGCCTGACCCTCACCCGTCCCCTAATCCTAACCCGTACGCTGACACTCACCCGCGCCCTCACACGTACGCTCCCCCTAAAGCGTCGTCGTACCCTCACCTGGACCCTAAACCGTCCCCGTCCCCTAACCCTAACCCTAGCCCGAGCCCTAACCCTAACCCTTCCCCGAAGCCTGACCCTCACCCGTCCCCTAATCCTAACCCGTACGCTGACACTCACCCGCGCCCTCACACGTACGCTCCCCCTAAAGCGTCGTCGTACCCTCACCTGGTCCCTAAACAGTCCCCGTCCCCTAACCCTAACCCTAGCCCGAGCCCTAACCCTAACCCTTCCCCGAAGCCTGACCCTCACCCGTCCCCTAATCCTAACCCGTATGCTGACACTCACCCGCGCCCTCACACGTACGCTCCCCCTAAAGCGTCGTCGAACCCTCACCTGGACCCTAAACCGTCCCCGTCCCCTAACCCTAACCCTAGCCCGAGCCCTAACCCTAACCCTTCCCCGAAGCCTGACCCTCACCCGTCCCCTAATCCTAACCCGAACGCTGACACTCACCCGCGCCCTCACACGTACGCTCCCTCTAAAGCGTCGTCGTACCCTCACCTGGACCCTAAACCGTCCCCGTCCCCTAACCCTAACCCTAGCCCGAGCCCTAACCCTAACACTTCCCCGAAGCCTGACCCTCACCCGTCCCCTAATCCTAACCCGTACGCTGACACTCACCCGCACCCTCACACGTACGCTCCCCCTAAAGCGTCGTCGTACCCTCACCTGGACCCTAAACCGTCCCCGTCCCCTAACCCTAACCCTAGCCCGAACCCTAACCCTAACCCTTACCCGAAGCCTGACCCTCACCCGTCCCCTAATCCTAACCCGTACGCTGACACTCACCCGCGCCCTCACACATACGCTCCCCCTAAAGCGTCGTCGTACCCTCACCTGGACCCTAAACCGTGCCCGTCCCCTAAACCTAACCCTAGCCCGAACCCTAACCCTAAGCCTTCCCCGAAGCCTGACCCTCACCCGTCCCCTAATCCTAACCCGTACGCTGACACTCACCCGCGCCCTCACACGTACGCTCCCCCTAAAGCGTCGTCGTACCCTCACCTGGACCCTAAACAGTCCCCGTCCCCTAACCCTAACCCTAGCCCGAGCCCTAACCCTAACCCTTCCCCGAAGCCTGACCCTCACCCGTCCCCTAATCCTAACCCGTACGCTGACACTCACCCGCGCCCTCACACGTACGCTCCCCCTAAAGCGTCGTCGTACCCTCACCTGGACCCTAAACCGTCCCCGTCCCCTAACCCTAACCCTAGACCGAACCCTAACCCTAACCCTTCCCCGAAGCCTGACCCTCACCTGTCCCCTAATCCTAAACCGTACGCTGACACTCACCCGCGCCCTCACACGTACGCTCCCCCTAAGGCGTCGTCGTACCCTCACCTGGACCCTAAACCGTCCCCGTCCCCTAACCCTAACCCTAGACCGCACCCTAACCCTAACCCTTCCCCGAAGCCTGACCCTCACCCGTCCCCTAATCCTAAACCGTACGCTGACACTCACCCGCGCCCTCACACGTACGCTCCCCCTAAAGCGTCGTCGTACCCTCACCTGGACCCTAAACCGTCCCCGTCCCCTAACCCTAACCCTAGACTGCACCCTAACCCTAACCCTTCCCCGAAGCCTGACCCTCACCCGTCCCCTAATCCTAACCCGTACGCTGACACTCACCCGCGCCCTCACACGTACGCTCCCCCTAAAGCGTCGTCGTACACTCACCTGGACCCTAAACCCTCCCCGTCCCCTAACCCTAACTCTAGCCCGAGCCCTAACCCTAACCCTTCCCCGAAGCCTGACCCTCACCCGTCCCCTATTCCTAACCCGTACGCTGACACTCACCCGCGCCCTCACACGTACGCTCCCCCTAAAGCGTCGTCGTACCCTCACCTGGACCCTAAACCGTCCCCGTCCCCTAACCCTAACCCTAGCCCGAACCCTAACCCTAACACTTCCCCGAAGCCTGACCCTCACCCGTCCCCTAATCCTATCCCGTACGCTGACACTCACCCGCGCCCTCACACATACGCTCCCCCTAAAGCGTCGTCGTACCCTCACCTGGACCCTAAACCGTGCCCGTCCCCTAACCCTAACCCTAGCCCGAACCCTAACCCTAAGCCTTCCCCGAAGCCTGACCCTCACCCGTCCCCTAATCCTAACCCGTACGCTGACACTCACCCGCGCCCTCACACGTACGCTCCCCCTAAAGCGTCGTCGTACCCTCACCTGGACCCTAAACCGTCCCCGTCCCCTAACCCTAACCTTAGACCGAACCCTAACCCTAACCCTTCCCCGAAGCCTGACCCTCACCCGTCCCCTAATCCTAACCCGTACGCTGACAGTCACCCGCGCCCTCACACGTACGCTCCCCCTAAAGCGTCGTCGTACCCTCACCTGGACCCTAAACCGTCCCCGTCCCCTAACCCTAACCCTAGCCCGAGCCCTAACCCTAACCCTTCCCCGAAGCCTGACCCTCACCCGTCCCCTAATCCTAACCCGTACGCTGACACTCACCCGCGCCCACACACGTACGCTCCCCCTAAAGCGTCGTCGTACCCTCACCTGGACCCTAAACAGTCCCCGTCCCCTAACGCTAACCCTAGCCCGAGCCCTAACCATTACCCTTCCCCGAAGCCTGACCCTCACCCGTACCCTAAACCTAACCCGTACGCTGACACTCACCCGCGCCCTCACACGTACGCTCCCCCTACAGTGTCGTCGGACCCTCACCTGGACCCTGAACCGTCCCCGTCCCCTAACCCTAACCCTAGCCCGAGCCCTAACCCTAACCCTTCCCCGAAGCCTGACCCTCACCCGTCCCCTAATCCTAACCCGTACGCTGACACTCACCCGCGCCCTCACACGTACGCTCCCCCTAAAGTGTCGTCGTACCCTCACCTGGACCCTAAACCGTCCCCGTCCCCTAACCTTAACCCTAACCCTAGCCCGAGCCCTAACACTAACCCTTCCCCGAAGCCTGACCCTCACCCGTCCCCTAATCCTAACCCGTACGCTGACACTCACCCGCGCCCTCACACGTACGCTCCCCCTAAAGCGTCGTCGTACCCTCACCTGGACCCTAAACCGTCCCCGTCCCCTAACCCTAACCCTAGCCCGAGCCCTAACCCTAACCCTTCCCCGAAGCCTGACCCTCACCCGTCCCCTAATCCTAACCCGTACTCTGACACTCACCCGTGCCCTCACACGTACGCTCCCCCTAAAGCGTCGTCGTACCCTCACCTGGACCCTAAACCGTCCCCGTCCCCTAACCCTAACCCTAGCCCGAACCCTAACCCTAACCCTTCCCCGAAGCCTGACCCTCACCCGTCCCCTAATCCTAACCCGTACCCTGACACTCACCCACGTCCTCACAGGTACGCTCCCCCTAAAGCGTCGTCGTACCCTCACCTGGACCCTAAACCGTCCCCGTCCCCTAACCCTAACCCTAGCCCGAGCCCTAACCCTAACCCTTCCCCGAAGCCTGACCCTCACCCGTCCCCTAATCCTAACCCGTACGCTGACACTCACCCGCGCCCTCACACGTACGCTCCCCCTAAAGCGTCGTCGTACCCTCACCTGGTCCCTAAACAGTCCCCGTCCCTTACCCTAACCCTAGCCCGAGCCCTAACCCTAACCCTTCCCCGAAGCCTGACCCTCACCCGTCCCCTAATCCTAACCCGTATGCTGACACTCACCCGCGCCCTCACACGTACGCTCCCCCTAAAGCGTCGTCGAACCCTCACCTGGACCCTAAACCGTCCCCGTCCCCTAACCCTAACCCTAGCCCGAGCCCTAACCCTAACCCTTCCCCGAAGCCTGACCCTCACCCGTCCCCTAATCCTAACCCGAACGCTGACACTCACCCGCGCCCTCACACGTACGCTCCCCCTAAAGCGTCGTCGTACCCTCACCTGGACCCTAAACCGTCCCCGTCCCCTAACCCTAACCCTAGCCCGAGCCCTAACCCTAACACTTCCCCGAAGCCTGACCCTCACCCGTCCCCTAATCCTAACCCGTACGCTGACACTCACCCGCGCCCTCACACGTACGCTCCCCCTAAAGCGTCGTCGTACCCTCACCTGGACCCTAAACCGTCCCCGTCCCCTAACCCTAACCCTAGCCCGAACCCTAACCCTAACCCTTACCCGAAGCCTGACCCTCACCCGTCCCCTAATCCTAACCCGTACGCTGACACTCACCCGCGCCCTCACACATACGCTCCCCCTAAAGCGTCGTCGTACCCTCACCTGGACCCTAAACCGTGCCCGTCCCCTAAACCTAACCCTAGCCCGAACCCTAACCCTAAGCCTTCCCCGAAGCCTGACCCTCACCCGTCCCCTAATCCTAACCCGTACGCTGACACTCACCCGCGCCCTCAAACGTACGCTCCCCCTAAAGCGTCGTCGTACCCTCACCTGGACCCTAAACAGTCCCCGTCCCCTAACCCTAACCCTAGCCCGAGCCCTAACCCTAACCCTTCCCCGAAGCCTGACCCTCACCCGTCCCCTAATCCTAACCCGTACGCTGACACTCACCCGCGCCCTCACACGTACGCTCCCCCTAAAGCGTCGTCGTACCCTCACCTGGACCCTAAACCGTCCCCGTCCCCTAACCCTAACCCTAGACCGAACCCTAACCCTAACCCTTCCCCGAAGCCTGACCCTCACCCGTCCCCTAATCCTAAACCGTACGCTGACACTCACCCGCGCCCTCACACGTACGCTCCCCCTAAAGCGTCGTCGTACCCTCACCTGGACCCTAAACCGTCCCCGTCCCCTAACCCTAACCCTAGCCCGAGCCCTAACCCTAACCCTTCCACGAAGCCTGACCCTCACCCGTCCCCTAATCCTAACCCGTACGCTGACACTCACCCGCGCCCTCACACGTACGCTCCCCATAAAGCGTCGTCGTACCCTCACCTGGACCCTAAACCGTCCCCGCCCCCTAACCCTAACCCTAGCCCGAGCCCTAACCCTAACCCTTCCCCGAAGCCTGACCCTCACCCGTCCCCTAATCCTAACCCGTACGCTGACACTCACCCGCGCCCTCACACGTATGCTCCCCCTAAAGCGTCGTCGTACCCTCACCTGGACCCTAAACCCTCCCCGTCCCCTAACCCTAACTCTAGCCCGAGCCCTAACCCTAACCCTTCCCCGAAGCCTGACCCTCACCCGTCCCCTATTCCTAACCCGTACGCTGACACTCACCCGCGCCCTCACACGTACGCTCCCCCTAAAGCGTCGTCGTACCCTCACCTGGACCCTAAACCGTCCCCGTCCCCTAACCCTAACCCTAGCCCGAACCCTAACCCTAACACTTCCCCGAAGCCTGACCCTCACCAGTCCCCTAATCCTATCCCGTACGCTGACACTCACCCGCGCCCTCACACATACGCTCCCCCTAAAGCGTCGTCGTACCCTCACCTGGACCCTAAACCGTGCCCGTCCCCTAACCCTAACCCTAGCCCGAACCCGAACCCTAAGCCTTCCCCGAAGCCTGACCCTCACCCGTCCCCTAATCCTAAACCGTACGCTGACACTCACCCGCGCCCTCACACGTACGCTCCCCCTAAAGCGTCGTCGTACCCTCACCTGGACCCTAAACCGTCCCCGTCCCCTAACCCTAACCCTAGACCGAACCCTAACCCTAACCCTTCCCCGAAGCCTGACCCTCACCCGTCCCCTAATCCTAACCCGTACGCTGACACTCACCCGCGCCCTCACACGTACGCTCCCCCTAAAGCGTCGTCGTACCCTCACCTGGACCCTAAACCGTCCCCGTCCCCTAACCCTAACCCTAGACCAAACCCTAACCCTAACCCTTCCCCGAAGCCTGACCCTCACCCGTCCCCTAATCCTAAAACGTACGCTGACACTCACCCGCGCCCTCACATGTATGCTCCCCCTAAAGCGTCGTCGTACCCTCACCTGGACCCTAAACCGTCCCCGTCCCCTAACCCTAATCCTAGCCCGAGCCCTAACCCTAAACCTTCCCCGAAGCCTGACCCTCACCCGTCCCCTAATCCTAAACCGTACGCTGACACTCACCCGCGCCCTCACACGTACGCTCCCCCTAAAGCGTCGTCGTACCCTCACCTGGACCCTAAACCGTCCCCGTCCCCTAACCCTAACCCTAGCCCGAGCCCTAACCCTAACCCTTCCCCGAAGCCTGACCCTCACCCGTCCCCTAATCCTAATCCGTACGCTGACACTCACCCGCGCCCTCACACGTACGCTCCCCCTAAAGCGTCGTCGTACCCTCACCTGGACCCTAAACCGTCCCCGTCCCCTAACCCTAACCCTAGCCCGAGCCCTAACCCTAACCCTTCCACGAAGCCTGACCCTCACCCGTCCCCTAATCCTAACCCGTACGCTGACACTCACCCGCGCCCTCACACGTACGCTCCCCATAAAGCGTCGTCGTACCCTCACCTGGACCCTAAACCGTCCCCGTCCCCTAACCCTAACCCTAGCCCGAGCCCTAACCCTAACCCTTCCCCGAAGCCTGACCCTCACCCGTCCCCTAATCCTAACCCGTACGCTGACACTCACCCGCGCCCTCACACGTATGCTCCCCCTAAAGCGTCGTCGTACCCTCACCTGGACCCTAAACCCTCCCCGTCCCCTAACCCTAACTCTAGCCCGAGCCCTAACCCTAACCCTTCCCCGAAGCCTGACCCTCACCCGTCCCCTATTCCTAACCCGTACGCTGACACTCACCCGCGCCCTCACACGTACGCTCCCCCTAAAGCGTCGTCGTACCCTCACCTGGACCCTAAACCGTCCCCGTCCCCTAACCCTAACCCTAGCCCAAACCCTAACCCTAACACTTCCCCGAAGCCTGACCCTCACCCGTCCCCTAATCCTATCCCGTACGCTGACACTCAGCCGCGCCCTCACACATACGCTCCCCCTAAAGCGTCGTCGTACCCTCACCTGGACCCTAAACCGTGCCCGTCCCCTAACCCTAACCCTAGCCCGAACCCTAACCCTAAGCCTTCCCCGAAGCCTGACCCTCACCCGTCCCCTAATCCTAACCCGTACGCTGACACTCACCCGCGCCCTCACACGTACGCTCCCCCTAAAGCGTCGTCGTACCCTCACCTGGACCCTAAACCGTCCCCGTCCCCTAACCCTAACCTTAGACCGAACCCTAACCCTAACCCTTCCCCGAAGCCTGACCCTCACCCGTCCCCTAATCCTAACCCGTACGCTGACACTCACCCGCGCCCTCACACGTACGCTCCCCCTAAAGCGTCGTCGTACCCTCACCTGGACCCTAAACCGTCCCCGTCCCCTAACCCTAATCCTAGCCCGAGCCCTAACCCTAAACCTTCCCCGAAGCCTGACCCTCACCCGTCCCCTAATCCTAACCCGTACGCTGACACTCACCCGCGCCCTCACACGTACGCTCCCCCTAAAGCGTCGTCGTACCCTCACCTGGACCCTAAACCGTCCCCATCCCCTAACCCTAACCCTAGCCCGAGCCCTAACCCTAACCCTTCCCCGAAGCCTGACCCTCACCCGTCCCCTAATCCTAACCCGTACGCTGACACTCACCCGCGCCCTCACACGTACGCTCCCCCTAAAGCGTCGTCGTACCCTCACCTGGACCCTAAACCGTCCCCGTCCCCTAACCCTAACCCTAGCCCGAGCCCTAACCCTAACCCTTCCCCGAAGCCTGACCCTCACCCGTCCCCTAATCCTAACCCGTACGCTGACACTCACCCGCGCCCTCACACGTACGCTCCCCCTAAAGCGTCGTCGTACCCTCACCTGGACCCTAAACCGTCCCCGTCCCCTAACCCTAACCCTAGCCCGAGCCCTAACCCTAACACTTCCCCGAAGCCTGACCCTCACCCGTCCCCTAATCCTAACCCGTACGCTGACACTCACCCGCGCCCTCACACGTACGCTCCCCCTAAAGCGTCGTCGTACCCTCACCTGGACCCTAAACCGTCCCCGTCCTCTAACCCTAGCCCGAGCCCTAACCCTAACCCTTCCCCGAAGCCTGACCCTCACCCGTCCCCTAATCCTAACCCGTATGCTGACACTCACCCGCGCCCTCACACGTACGCTCCCCCTAAAGCGTCGTCGCACCCTCACCTGGACCCTAAACCGTCCCCATCTCCTAACCCTAACCCTAGCCCGAGCCCTAACCCTAACCCTTCCCCGAAGGCTGACCCTCACACGTCCCCTAATCCTAACCCGTACGCTGACACTCACCCGCGACCTCACACGTACGCTCCCCCTAAAGCGTCGTCGTACCCTCACCTGGACCCTAAACCGTCCCCGTCCCCTAACCCTAACCCTAGCCCGAACCCTAACCCTAACCCTTCCCCGAAGCCTGACCCTCACCCGTCCCCTAATCGAACCCGTACGCTGACACTCACCCGAGCCCTCACACGTACGCTCCCCCTAAAGCGTCGTCGTACCCTCACCTGGACCCTAAACCTTCCCCGTCCCCTAACCCTAACCCTAGCCCGAACCCTAACCCTAACCCTTCCCCGAAGCCTGACCATCACCCGTCCCCTAATCCTAACCCGTACGCTGACACTCACCCGCGCCCTCACACGTACGCTCCCCTTAAAGCGTCGTCGTACCCTCACCTGGACCCTAAACTGTCCCCGTCCCCTAACCCTAACCCTAGGCCGAGCCCTAACCCTAACCCTTCCCCGAAGCCTGACCCTCACCCGTCCCCTAATCCTAACCCGTACGCTGACACTCACCCGCGCCCTCACACGTACGCTCCCCCTAAAGCGTCGTCGTACCCTCACCTGGACCCTAAACCGTCCCCGTCCCCTAACCCTAACCCTAGCCCGAGCCCTAACCCTAACGCTTCCCCGAAGCCTGACCCTCACCCGTCCCCTAATCCTAACCCGTACGCTGACACTCACACGCGCCCTCACACGTACGCTCCCCCTAAAGCGTCGTCGTACCCTCACCTGGACCCTAAACCGTCCCCGTCCCCTAACCCTAACCCTAGCCCGAGCCCTAACCCTAACCCTTCCCCGAAACCTGACCCTCACCCGTCCCCTAATCCTAACCCATACGCTGACACTCACCCGCGCCCTCACACGTACGCTCTCCCTAAAGCGTCGTCGTACCCTCACCTGGACCCTAAACCGTCCCCGTCC
Source organism: Orcinus orca (assembly GCF_937001465.1). NCBI lineage: Eukaryota > Metazoa > Chordata > Mammalia > Artiodactyla > Delphinidae > Orcinus > Orcinus orca. The sequence goes on from NW_026044108.1 coordinate 204,587, forward strand.
CCTAACCCTAACCCTAGCCCGAGCCCTAACCCTAACCCTTCCCCGAAGCCTGACCCTCACCCGTCCCCTAATCCTAACCCGTACGCTGACACTCACACGCGCCCTCACACGTACGCTCCCCCTAAAGCGTCGTCGTACCCTCACCTGGACCCTAAACCGTCCCCGTCCCCTAACCCTAACCCTAGCCCGAGCCCTAACCCTAACCCTTCCCCGAAACCTGACCCTCACCCGTCCCCTAATCCTAACCCATACGCTGACACTCACCCGCGCCCTCACACGTACGCTCTCCCTAAAGCGTCGTCGTACCCTCACCTGGACCCTAAACCGTCCCCGTCCCCTAACCCTAACCCTAGCCCGAGCCCTAACCCTAACCCTTCCCCGAAGCCTGACCCTCACCCGTCCCCTAATCCTAACCCGTACGCTGACACTCACCCGCGCCCTCACACGTACGCTCCCCCTAAAGCGTCGTCGTACCCTCACCTGGACCCTAAACCGTCCCCGTCCCCTAACCCTAACCCTAGCCCGAGCCCTAACCCTAACACTTCCCCGAAGCCTGACCCTCACCCGTCCCCTAATCCTAACCCGTACGCTGACACTCACCCGCGCCCTCACACGTACGCTCCCCCTAAAGCGTCGTCGTACCCTCACCTGGAACCTAAACCGTCCCCGTCCTCTAACCCTAGCCCGAGCCCTAACCCTAACCCTTCCCCGAAGCCTGACCCTCACCCGTCCCCTAATCCTAACCCGTATGCTGACACTCACCCGCGCCCTCACACGTACGCTCCCCCTAAAGCGTCGTCGCACCCTCACCTGGACCCTAAACCGTCCCCATCTCCTAACCCTAACCCTAGCCCGAGCCCTAACCCTAACCCTTCCCCGAAGGCTGACCCTCACACGTCCCCTAATCCTAACCCGTACGCTGACACTCACCCGCGACCTCACACGTACGCTCCCCCTAAAGCGTCGTCGTACCCTCACCTGGACCCTAAACCGTCCCCGTCCCCTAACCCTAACCCTAGCCCGAACCCTAACCCTAACCCTTCCCCGAAGCCTGACCCTCACCCGTCCCCTAATCCTAACCCGTACGCTGACACTCACCCGCGCCCTCACACGTACGCTCCCCCTAAAGCGTCGTCGTACCCTCACCTGGACCCTAAACCGTCCCCGTCCCCTAACCCTAACCCTAGCCCGAGCCCTAACCCTAACGCTTCCCCGAAGCCTGACCCTCACCCGTCCCCTAATCCTAACCCGTACGCTGACACTCACACGCGCCCTCACACGTACGCTCCCCCTAAAGCGTCGTCGTACCCTCACCTGGACCCTAAACCGTCCCTGTCCCCTAACCCTAACCCTAGCCCGAGCCCTAACCCTAACCCTTCCCCGAAACCTGACCCTCACCCGTCCCCTAATCCTAACCCATACGCTGACACTCACCCGCGCCCTCACACGTACGCTCTCCCTAAAGCGTCGTCGTACCCTCACCTGGACCCTAAACCGTCCCCGTCCCCTAACCCTAACCCTAGCCCGAGCCCTAACCCTAACCCTTCCCCGAAGCCTGACCCTCACCCGTCCCCTAATCCTAACCCATACGCTGACACTCACCCGCGCCCTCACACGTACGCTCCCCCTAAAGCGTCGTCGTACCCTCACCTGGACCCTAAACCGTCCCCGTCCCCTAACCCTAACCCTAGCCCGAGCCCTAACCCTAACCCTTCCCCGAAGCCTGACCCTCACCCGTCCCCTAATCCTAACCCATACGCTGACACTCACCCGCGCCCTCACACGTACGCTCCCCCTAAAGCGTCGTCGTACCCTCACCTGGACCCTAAACCGTCCCCGTCCCCTAACCCTAACCCTAGCCCGAGCCCTAACCCTAACCCTTCCCCGAAACCTGACCCTCACCCGTCCCCTAATCCTAACCCATACGCTGACACTCACCCGCGCCCTCACACGTACGCTCCCCCTAAAGCGTCGTCGTACCCTCACCTGGACCCTAAACCGTCCCCGTCCCCTAACCCTAACCCTAGCCCGAGCCCTAACCCTAAGCCTTCCCCGAAGCCTGACCCTCACCCGTCCCCTAATCCTAACCCGTACGCTGACACTCACCCGCGCCCTCACACATACGCTCCCCCTAAAGCGTCGTCGTACCCTCACCTGGAGCCTAAACCGTCCCCTAACCCTAACCCTAACCCTAGCCCGAGCCCTAACCCTAACCCTTCCCCGAAGCCTGACCCTCACCCGTCCCCTAATCCTAACCCGTACGCTGACACTCACCCGCGCCCTCACACGTACGCTCCCCATAAAGCGTCGTCGTAACCTCACCTTGACCCTAAACCGTCCCCGTCCCCTAACCCTAACCCTAGCCCGAGCCCTAACCCTAATCCTTCCCCGAAGCCTGACACTCACCCGTCCCCTAATCCTAACCCGTACGCTGACACTCACCTGCACCCTCACACGTACGCTCCCCCTAAAGCGTCGTCGTACCCTCACCTGGACCCTAAACTGTCCCCGTCCCCTAAACCTAACCCTAGCCCGAGCCCTAACCCTAACCCTTCCCCGAAGCCTGACCCTCACCCGTCCCCTAATCCTAACCCGTACGCTGACACCCACCCGCGCTCTCACACGTACGCTCCCCCTAAAGCGTCGTCGTACCCTCACCTGGACTCTAAACCGTCCCCGTCCCCTAACCCTAACCCTAGCCCGAGCCCTAACCCTAACCCTTCCCCGAAGCCTGACCCTCACCCGTCCCCTAATCCTAACCCGTACGCTGACACTCACCCGCGCCCTCACACGTACACTCCCCCTAAAGCGTCGTCGTACCCTCACCTGGACCCTAAACCGTCCCCGTCCCCTAACCCTAACCCTAGCCCGAGCCCTAACCCTAACCCTTCCCCGAAGCCTGACCCTCACCCGTCCCCTAATCCTAACCCGTACGCTGACACTCACCCGCGCCCTCACATGTACGCTCCCCCTAAAGCATCGTCGTACCCTCACCTGGACCCTAAACCGTCCCCGTCCCCTAACCCTAATCCTAGCCCGAGCCCTAACCCTAAACCTTCCCCGAAGCCTGACCCTCACCCGTCCCCTAATCCTAACCCGTACGCTGACACTCACCCGCGCCCTCACACGTACGCTCCCCCTAAAGCGTCGTCGTACCCTCACCTGGACCCTAAACCGTCCCCGTCCCCTAACCCTAACCCTAGCCCGAGCCCTAACCCTAACCCTTCCCCGAAGCCTGACCCTCACCCGTCCCCTAATCCTAACCCGTACGCTGACACTCACCCGCGCCCTCACACGTACGCTCCCACTAAAGCGTCGTCGTACCCTCACCTGGACCCTAAACCGTCCCCGTCCCCTAACCCTAACCCTAGCCCGAGCCCTAACCCTAACCCTTCCCCGAAGCCTGACCCTCACCCGTCCCCTAATCCTAACCCGTACGCTGACACTCACCCGCGCCCTCACACGTACGCTCCCCCTAAAGCGTCGTCGTACCCTCACCTGGACCCTAAACCGTCCCCGTCCCCTAACCCTAACCCTAGGCCGAGCCCTAACCCTAACCCTTCCCCGAAGCCTGACCCTCACCCGTCCCCTAATCCTAACCCGTACGCTGACACTCACCCGCGCCCTCACACGTACGCTCCCCCTAAAGCGTCGTCGTACCCTCACCTGGACCCTAAACCGTCCCCGTCCCCTAACCCTAACCCTAGCCCGAGCCCTAACCCTAACGCTTCCCCGAAGCCTGACCCTCACCCGTCCCCTAATCCTAACCCGTACGCTGACACTCACACGCGCCCTCACACGTACGCTCCCCCTAAAGCGTCGTCGTACCCTCACCTGGACCCTAAACCGTCCCCGTCCCCTAACCCTAACCCTAGCCCGAGCCCTAACCCTAACCCTTCCCCGAAACCTGACCCTCACCCGTCCCCTAATCCTAACCCGTACGCTGACACTCACCCGCGCCCTCACACGTACGCTCTCCCTAAAGCGTCGTCGTACCCTCACCTGGACCCTAAACCGTCCCCGTCCCCTAACCCTAACCCTAGCCCGAGCCCTAACCCTAACCCTTCCCCGAAGCCTGACCCTCACCCGTCCCCTAATCCTAACCCGTACGCTGACACTCACCCGCGCCCTCACACGTACGCTCCCCCTAAAGCGTCGTCGTAACCTCACCTGGACCCTAAACAGTCCCCGTCCCCTAACCCTAACCCTAGCCCGAGCCCTAACCCTAATCCTTCCCCGAAGCCTGACACTCACCCGTCCCCTAATCCTAACCCGTACGCTGACACTCACCCGCACCCTCACACGTACGCTCCCCCTAAAGCGTCGTCGTACCCTCACCTGGACCCTAAACTGTCCCCGTCCCCTAAACCTAACCCTAGCCCGAGCCCTAACCCTAACCCTTCCCCGAAGCCTGACCCTCACCCGTCCCCTAATCCTAACCCGTACGCTGACACCCACCCGCGCTCTCACACGTACGCTCCCCCTAAAGCGTCGTCGTACCCTCACCTGGACTCTAAACCGTCCCCGTCCCCTAACCCTAACCCTAGCCCGAGCCCTAACCCTAACCCTTCCCCGAAGCCTGACCCTCACCCGTCCCCTAATCCTAACCCGTACGCTGACACTCACCCACGCCCTCACACGTACACTCCCCCTAAAGCGTCGTCGTACCCTCACCTGGACCCTAAACCGTCCCCGTCCCCTAACCCTAACCCTAGCCCGAGCCCTAACCCTAACCCTTCCCCGAAGCCTGACCCTCACCCGTCCCCTAATCCTAACCCGTACGCTGACACTCACCCGCGCCCTCACATGTACGCTCCCCCTAAAGCATCGTCGTACCCTCACCTGGACCCTAAACCGTCCCCGTCCCCTAACCCTAATCCTAGCCCGAGCCCTAACCCTAAACCTTCCCCGAAGCCTGACCCTCACCCGTCCCCTAATCCTAACCCGTACGCTGACACTCACCCGCGCCCTCACACGTACGCTCCCCCTAAAGCGTCGTCGTACCCTCACCTGGACCCTAAACCGTCCCCGTCCCCTAACCCTAACCCTAGCCTGAGCCCTAACCCTAACCCTTCCCCGAAGCCTGACCCTCACCCGTCCCCTAATCCTAACCCGTACGCTGACACTCACCCGCGCCCTCACACGTACGCTCCCCCTAAAGCGTCGTCGTACCCTCACCTGGACCCTAAACCGTCCCCGTCCCCTAACCCTAACCCTAGCCCGAGCCCTAACCCTAACCCTTCCCCGAAGCCTGACCCTCACCCGTCCCCTAATCCTAACCCGTACGCTGACACTCACCCGCGCCCTCACACGTACGCTCCCCCTAAAGCGTCGTCGTACCCTCACCTGGACCCTAAACCGTCCCCGTCCCCTAACCCTAACCCTAGGCCGAGCCCTAACCCTAACCCTTCCCCGAAGCCTGACCCTCACCCGTCCCCTAATCCTAACCCGTACGCTGACACTCACCCGCGCCCTCACACGTACGCTCCCCCTAAAGCGTCGTCGTACCCTCACCTGGACCCTAAACCGTCCCCGTCCCCTAACCCTAACCCTAGCCCGAGCCCTAACCCTAACGCTTCCCCGAAGCCTGACCCTCACCCGTCCCCTAATCCTAACCCGTACGCTGACACTCACACGCGCCCTCACACGTACGCTCCCCCTAAAGCGTCGTCGTACCCTCACGTGGACCCTAAACCGTCCCCGTCCCCTAACCCTAACCCTAGCCCGAGCCCTAACCCTAACCCTTCCCCGAAGCCTGACCCTCACCCGTCCCCTAATCCTAACCCGTACGCTGACACTCACCCGCGCCCTCACACGTACGCTCCCCCTAAAGCGTCGTCGTACCGTCACCTGGACCCTAAACCGTTCCCGTCCCCTAACCCTAACCCTAGCCCGAGCCCTAACCCTAACCCTTCCCCGAAGCCTGACCCTCACCCGTCCCCTAATCCTAACCCGTACGCTGACACTCACCCGCGCCCTCACACGTACGCTCCCCCTAAAGCGTCGTCGTACCCTCACCTGGACCCTAAACCGTCCCCGTCCCCTAACCCTAACCCTAGCCCGAGCCCTAACCCTAACCCTTCCCCGAAGCCTGACCCTCACCCGTCCCCTAATCCTAACCCGTACGCTGACACTCACCCACGCCCTCACACGTACGCTCCCCCTAAAGCGTCGTCGTACCCTCACCTGGACCCTAAACCGTTCCCGTCCCCTAACCCTAACCCTAGCCCGAGCCCTAACCCTAACGCTTCCCCGAAGCCTGACCCTCACCCGTCCCCTAATCCTAACCCGTACGCTGACACTCACCCGCGCCCTCACACGTACGCTCCCCCTAAAGCGTCGTCGTACCCTCACCTGGACCCTAAACCGTCCCCGTCCCCTAACCCTAACCCTATCCCGAGCCCTAACCCTAACCCTTCCCCGAAGCCTGACCCTCACCCGTCCCCTAATCCTAACCCGTACGCTGACACTCACCCGTGCCCTCACACGTACGCTCCCCCTAAAGCGTCGTCGTACCCTCACCTGGACCCTAAACCGTCCCCGTCCCCTAACCCTAACCCTAGCCCGAGCCCTAACCCTAACCCTTCCCCGAAGCCTGACCCTCACCCGTCCCCTAATCCTAACCCGTACGCTGACACTCACCCGCGCCGTCACACGTACGCTCCCCCTAAAGCGTCGTCGTACCCTCACCTGGACCCTAAACCGTCCCCGTCCCCTAACCCTAACCCTAGCCCGAACACTAACCCTAACCCTTCCCCGAAGCCTGACCCTCACCCGTCCCCTAATCCTAACCCGTACGCTGACACTCACCCGCGCCCTCACACGTACGCTCCCCCTAAAGCGTCGTCGTACCCTCACCTGGAGCCTAAACCGTCCCCGTCCCCTAACCCTAACCCTAGCCCGAGCCCTAACCCTAACCCTTCCCCGAAGCCTGACCCTCACCCGTCCCCTAATCCTAACCCGTACGCTGACACTCACCCGCGCCCTCACACGTACGCTCCCCCTAAAGCGTCGTCGTACCCTCACCTGGACCCTAAACCGTCCCCGTCCCCTAACCCTAACCCTAGCCCGAGCCCTAACCCTAACCCTTCCGCGAAGCCTGACCCTCACCCGTCCCCTAATCCTAACCCGTACGCTGACACTCACCCGCGCCCTCACACGTACGTTCCCCCTAAAGCGTCGTCGTACCCTCACCTGGACCCTAAACCGTCCCCGTCCCCTAACCCTAACCCTAGCCCGAGCCTTAAACCTAACCCTTCCCCGAAGCCTGACCCTCACCCGTCCCCTAAACCTAAACCGTACGCTGACACTCACCCGCGGCCTCACATGTACGCTCCCCCTAAAGCGTCGTCGTACACTCACCTGGACCCTAAACAGTCCCCGTCCCCTAACCCTAACCCTAGCCCGAGCCCTAACCCTAACCCTTCCCCGAAGCCTGACCCTCACCCGTCCCCTAATCCTAAACCGTACGCTGACACTCACCCGCGCCCTCACACGTACGCTCCCCCTAAAGCGTCGTCGTACCCTCACCTGGACCCTAAACCGTCCCCGTCCCCTAACCCTAACCCTAGCCCGAGCCCTAACCCTAACCCTTCCCCGAAGCCTGACCCTCACCCGTCCCCTAATCCTAACCCGTACGCTGACACTCACCCGCGCCCTCACACGTACGCTCCCCCTAAAGCGTCGTCGTACCCTCACCTGGACCCTAAACCGTCCCCGTCCCCTAACCCTAACCCTAGCCCGAGCCCTAACCCTAAACCTTCCCCGAAGCCTGACCCTCACCCGTCCCCTAATCCTAACCCGTACGCTGACACTCACCCGCGCCCTCACACGTACGCTCCCCCTAAAGCGTCGTCGTACCCTCACCTGGACCCTAAACCGTCCCCGTCCCCTAACCCTAACCCTAGCCCGAGCCCTAACCCTAACCCTTCCCCGAAGCCTGACCCTCACCCGTCCCCTAATCCTAACCCGTACGCTGACACTCACCCGCGCCCTCACACGTACGCTCCCCCTAAAGCGTCGTCGTACCCTCACCTGGACCCTAAACCGTCCCCGTCCCCTAACCCTAACCCTAGCCCGAGCCCTAACCCTAACCCTTCCCCGAAGCCTGACCCTCACCCGTCCCCTAATCCTAACCCGTACGCTGACACTCACCCGCGCCCTCACACGTACGCTCCCCCTAAAGCGTCGTCGTACCCTCACCTGGACCCTAAACCGTCCCCGTCCCCTAACCCTAACCTTAGCCCGAGCCCTAACCCTAACCCTTCCCCGAAACCTGACCCTCACCCGTCCCCTAATCCTAACCCGTACGCTGACACTCACCCGCGCCCTCACACGTACGCTCCCCCTAAAGCGTCGTCGTACCCTCACCTGGACCCTAAACCGTCCCCGTCCCCTAACCCTAACCTTAGCCCGAGCCCTAACCCTAACCCTTCCCCGAAGCCTGACCCTCACCCGTCCCCTAATCCTAACCCGTACGCTGACACTCACCCGCGCCCTCACACGTACGCTCCCCCTAAAGCGTCGTCGTACCCTCACCTGGACCCTAAACCGTCCCCGTCCCCTAACCCTAACCCTAGCCCGAGCCCTAACCCTAACCCTTCCCCGAAGCCTGACCCTCACCCGTCCCCTAATCCTAACCCGTACGCTAACACTCACCCGCGCCGTCACACGTACGCTCCCCCTAAAGCGTCGTCGTACCCTCACCTGGACCCTAAACCGTCCCTATCCCCTAACCCTAACCCTAGCCCGAACACTAACCCTAACCCTTCCCCGAAGCCTGACCCTCACCCGTCCCCTAATCCTAACCCGTACGCTGACACTCACCCGCGCCCTCACACGTACGCTCCCCCTAAAGCGTCGTCGTACCCTCACCTGGACCCTAAACCGTCCCCGTCCCCTAAACCTAACCCTAGCCCTAGCCCTAACCCTAACCCTTCCCCGAAGCCTGACCCTCACCCGTCCCCTAATCCTAACCCGTACGCTGACACTCACCCGCGCCCTCACACGTACGCTCCCCCTAAAGCGTCGTCGTACCCTCACCTGGACCCTAAACCGTCCCCGTCCCCTAACCCTAACCCTAGCCCGAGCCCTAACCCTAACCCTTCCCCGAAGCCTGACCCTCACCCGTCCCCTAATCCTAACCCGTACGCTGACACTCACCCGCGCCCTCACACGTACGCTCCCCCTAAAGCGTGGTCGTACCCTCACCTGGACCCTAAACCGTCCCCGTCCCCTAACCCTAACCCTAGCCCGAGCCCTAACCCTAACCCTTCCCCGAAACCTGACCCTCACCCGTCCCCTAATCCTAACCCGTACGCTGACACTCACCCGCGCCCTCACACGTACGCTCCCCCTAAAGCGTCGTCGTACCCTCACCTGGACCCTAAACCGTCCCCGTCCCCTAACCCTAACCCTAGCCCGAGCCCTAACCCTAACCCTTCCCCGAAGCCTGACCCTCACCCGTCCCCTAATCCTAAACCGTACGCTGACACTCACCCGCGCCCTCACACGTACGCTCCCCCTAAAGCGTCGTCGTACCCTCACCTGGACCCTAAACCGTCCCCGTCCCCTAACCCTAACCCTAGCCCGAGCCCTAACCCTAACCCTTCCCCGAAGCCTGACCCTCACCCGTCCCCTAATCCTAACCCGTACGCTGACACTCACCCGCGCCCTCACACATACGCTCCCCCTAAAGCGTCGTCGTACCCTCACCTGGACCCTAAACCGTCCCCGTCCCCTAACCCTAACCCTAGCCCGAGCCCTAACCCTAACCCTTCCCCGAAGCCTGACCCTCACCCGTCCCCTAATCCTAACCCGTACGCTGACACTCACCCGCGCCCTCACACGTACGCTCCCCCTAAAGCGTCCTCGTACCCTCACCTGGACCCTAAACCGTCCCCGTCCCCTAACCCTAACCCTAGCCCGAGCCCTAACCCTAACCCTTCCCCGAAACCTGACCCTCACCCGTCCCCTAATCCTAACCCGTACGCTGACACTCACCCGCGCCCTCACACGTACGCTCCCCCTAAAGCGTCGTCGTACCCTCACCTGGACCCTAAACCGTCCCCGTCCCCTAACCCTAACCCTAGCCCGAGCCCTAACCCTAACCCTTCCCCGAAGCCTGACCCTCACCCGTCCCCTAATCCTAACCCGTACGCTGACACTCACCCGCGCCCTCACACGTACGCTCCCCCTAAAGCGTCGTCGTACCCTCACCTGGACCCTAAACCGTCCCCGTCCCCTAACCCTAACCTTAGCCCGAACCCTAACCCTAACCCTTCCCCGAAGCCTGACCCTCACCCGTCCCCTAATCCTAACCCGTACGCTGACACTCACCCGCGCCCTCACACGTACGCTCCCCCTAAAGCGTCCTCGTACCCTCACCTGGACCCTAAACCGTCCCCGTCCCCTAACCCTAACCCTAGCCCGAGCCCTAACCCTAACCCTTCCCCGAAGCCTGACCCTCACCCGTCCCCTAATCCTAACCCGTACGCTGACATTCACCCGCGCCCTCACACGTACGCTCACCCTAAAGCGTCGTCGTACCCTCACCTGGACCCTAAACCGTCCCCGTCCCCTAACCCTAACCCTAGCCCGAGCCCTAACCCTAACCCTTCCCCGAAACCTGACCCTCACCCGTCCCCTAATCCTAACCCGTACACTGACACTCACCCGCGCCCTCACACGTACGCTCCCCCTAAAGCGTCGTCGTGCCCTCACCTGGACCCTAAACCGTCCCCGTCCCCTAACCCTAACCCTAGCCCGAGCCCTAACCCTAACCCTTCCCCGAAACCTGACCCTCACCCGTCCCCTAATCCTAACCCGTACGCTGACACTCACCCGCGCCCTCACACGTACGCTCCCCCTAAAGCGTCGTCGTACCCTCACCTGGACCCTAAACCGTCCCCGTCCCCTAACCCTAACCCTAGCCCGAGCCCTAACCCTAACCCTTCCCCGAAGCCTGACCCTCACCCGTCCCCTAATCCTAACCCGTACGCTGACACTCACCCGCACCCTCACACGTACGCTCCCCTTAAAGCGTCGTCGTACCCTCACCTGGACCCTAAACCGTCCCCGTCCCCTAACCCTAACCCTAGCCCGAGCCCTAAACCTAACCCTTCCCCGAAGCCTGACCCTCACCCGTCCCCTAATCCTAACCCGTACGCTGACACTCACCCGCGCCCTCACACGTACGCTCCCCCTAAAGCGTCGTCGTACCCTCACCTGGACCCTAAACCGTCCCCGTCCCCTAACCCTAACCCTAGCCCGAGCCCTAACCCTAACCCTTCCCCGAAGCCTGACCCTCACCCGTCCCCTAATCCTAACCCGTACGCTGACACTCACCCGCGCCCTCACACGTACGCTCCCCCTAAAGCGTCGTCGTACCCTCACCTGGACCCTAAACCGTCCCCGTCCCCTAACCCTAACCCTAGCCCGAGCCCTAACCCTAACCCTTCCCCGAAGCCTGACCCTCACCCGTCCCCTAATCCTAACCCGTACGCTGACACTCACCCGCGCCCTCACACGTACGTTCCCCCTAAAGCGTCGTCGTACCCTCACCTGGACCCTAAACCGTCCCCGTCCCCTAACCCTAACCCTAGCCCGAGCCTTAACCCTAACCCTTCCCCGAAGCCTGACCCTCACCTGTCCCCTAATCCTAACCCGTACGCTGACACTCACCCGCGCCCTCACACGTACGTTCCCCCTAAAGCGTCGTCGTACCCTCACCTGGACCCTAAACCGTCCCCGTCCCCTAACCCTAACCCTAGCCCGAGCCCTAACCCTAACCCTTCCCCGAAGCCTGACCCTCACCCGTCCCCTAATCCTAACCCGTACGCTGACACTCACCCGCGCCCTCACACGTACGCTCCCCCTAAAGCGTCGTCGTACCCTCACCTGGACCCTAAACCGTCCCCGTCCCCTAACCCTAACCCTAGCCCGAGCCCTAACCCTAACCCTTCCCCGAAACCTGACCCTCACCCGTCCCCTAATCCTAACCCGTACGCTGACACTCACCCGCGCCCTCACACGTACGCTCCCCCTAAAGCGTCGTCGTACCCTCACCTGGACCCTAAACCGTCCCCGTCCCCTAACCCTAACCCTAGCCCGAGCCCTAACCCTAACCCTTCCCCGAAACCTGACCCTCACCCGTCCCCTAATCCTAACCCGTACGCTGACACTCACCCGCGCCCTCACACGTACGCTCCCCCTAAAGCGTCGTCGTACCCTCACCTGGACCCTAAACCGTCCCCGTCCCCTAACCCTAACCCTAGCCCGAGCCCTAACCCTAACCCTTCCCCGAAGCCTGACCCTCACCCGTCCCCTAATCCTAACCCATACGCTGACACTCACCCGCGCCCTCACACGTACGCTCCCCCTAAAGCGTCGTCGTACCCTCACCTGGACCCTAAACCGTCCCCGTCCCCTAACCCTAACCCTAGCCCGAGCCCTAACCCTAACCCTTCCCCGAAGCCTGACCCTCACCCGTCCCCTAATCCTAACCCGTACGCTGACACTCACCCGCGCCCTCACACGTACGCTCCACCTAAAGCGTCGTCGTACCCTCACCTGGACCCTAAACCGTCCCCGTCCCCTGACCCTAACCCTAGCCCGAGCCCTAACCCTAACCCTTCCCCGAAGCCTGACCCTCACCCGTCCCCTAATCCTAACCCGTACGCTGACACTCACCCGCGCCCTCACACGTACGCTCCCCCTAAAGCGTCGTCGTACCCTCACCTGGACCCTAAACCATCCCCGTCCCCTAACCCTAACCCTAGCCCGAGCCCTAACCCTAACCCTTCCCCGAAGCCTGACCCTCACCCGTCCCCTAATCCTAACCCGTACGCTGACACTCACCCGCGCCCTCACACGTACGTTCCCCCTAAAGCGTCGTCGTACCCTCACCTGGACCCTAAACCGTCCCCGTCCCCTAACCCTAACCCTAGCCCGAGCCTTAACCCTAACCCTTCCCCGAAGCCTGACCCTCACCCGTCCCCTAATCCTAACCCGTACGCTGACACTCACCCGCGGCCTCACATGTACGCTCCCCCTAAAGCGTCGTCGTACACTCACCTGGAACCTAAACAGTCCCCGTCCCCTAACCCTAACCCTAGCCCGAGCCCTAACCCTAACCCTTCCCCGAAGCCTCACCCTCACCCGTCCCCTAATCCTAAACCTTACGCTGACACTCACCCGCGCCCTCACACGTACGCTCCCCCTAAAGCGTCGTCGTACCCTCACCTGGACCCTAAACCGTCCCCGTCCCCTAACCCTAACCCTAGCCCGAGCCTTAACCCTAACCCTTCCCCGAAGCCTGACCCTCACCCGTCCCCTAATCCTAACCCGTACGCTGACACTCACCCGCGGCCTCACATGTACGCTCCCCCTAAAGCGTCGTCGTACACTCACCTGGACCCTAAACAGTCCCCGTCCCCTAACCCTAACCCTAGCCTGAGCCCTAACCCTAACCCTTCCCCGAAGCCTCACCCTCACCCGTCCCCTAATCCTAACCCGTACGCTGACACTCACCCGCGCCCTCACACGTACGCTCCCCCTAAAGCGTCGTCGTACCCTCACCTGGACCCTAAACCGTCCCCGTCCCCTAACCCTAACCCTAGCCCGAGCCCTAAACCTAACCCTTCCCCGAAGCCTGACCCTCACCCGTCCCCTAATCCTAACCCGTACGCTGACACTCACCCGCGCCCTCACACGTACGCTCCCCCTAAAGCGTCGTCGTACCCTCACCTGGACCCTAAACCGTCCCCATCCTCTAACCCTAACCCTAGCCCGAGCCCTAACACTAACCCTTCCCCGAAGCCTGACCCTCACCCGTCCCCTAATCCTAACCCGTACGCTGACACTCACCCGCGCCCTCACACGTACGCTCCCCCTAAAGCGTCGTCGTACCCTCACCTGGACCCTAAACCGTCCCCGTCCCCTAACCCTAACCCTAGCCCGAGCCCTAACCCTAACCCTTCCCCGAAGCCTGACCCTCACCCGTCCCCTAATCCTAACCCGTACGCTGACACTCACCCGCGCCCTCACACGTACGCTCCCCCTAAAGCGTCGTCGTACCCTCACCTGGACCCTAAACCGTCCCCGTCCCCTAACCCTAACCCTAGCCCGAGCCCTAACCCTAACCCTTCCCCGAAGCCTGACCCTCACCCGTCCCCTAATCCTAACCCGTACGCTGACACTCACCCGCGCCCTCACACGTACGCTCCCCCTAAAGCGTCGTCGTACCCTCACCTGGACCCTAAACCGTCCCCGTCCCCTAACCCTAACCCTAGCCCGAGCCCTAACCCTAAACCTTCCCCGAAGCCTGACCCTCACCCGTCCCCTAATCCTAACCCGTACGCTGACACTCACCCGCGCCCTCACACGTACGCTCCCCCTAAAGCGTCGTCGTACCCTCACCTGGACCCTAAACCGTCCCCGTCCCCTAACCCTAACCCTAGCCCGAGCCCTAACCCTAACCCTTCCCCGAAGCCTGACCCTCACCCGTCCCCTAATCCTAACCCGTACGCTGACACTCACCCGCGCCCTCACACGTACGCTCCCCCTAAAGCGTCGTCGTACCCTCACCTGGACCCTAAACCGTCCCCGTCCCCTAACCCTAACCCTAGCCCGAGCCCTAACCCTAACCCTTCCCCGAAGCCTGACCCTCACCCGTCCCCTAATCCTAACCCGTACGCTGACACTCACCCGCGCCCTCACACGTACGCTCCCCCTAAAGCGTCGTCGTACCCTCACCTGGACCCTAAACCGTCCCCGTCCCCTAACCCTAACCTTAGCCCGAGCCCTAACCCTAACCCTTCCCCGAAACCTGACCCTCACCCGTCCCCTAATCCTAACCCGTACGCTGACACTCACCCGCGCCCTCACACGTACGCTCCCCCTAAAGCGTCGTCGTACCCTCACCTGGACCCTAAACCGTCCCCGTCCCCTAACCCTAACCTTAGCCCGAGCCCTAACACTAACCCTTCCCCGAAGCCTGACCCTC
The DNA here is from genome assembly GCF_937001465.1 of Orcinus orca. Lineage (NCBI taxonomy): Eukaryota > Metazoa > Chordata > Mammalia > Artiodactyla > Delphinidae > Orcinus > Orcinus orca. The sequence goes on from NW_026044108.1 coordinate 219,591, forward strand.
ACCCGTCCCCTAATCCTAACCCGTACGCTGACACTCACCCGCGCCCTCACACGTACGCTCCCCCTAAAGCGTCGTCGTACCCTCACCTGGACCCTAAACCGTCCCCGTCCCCTAACCCTAACCCTAGCCCGAGCCCTAACCCTAACCCTTCCCCGAAGCCTGACCCTCACCCGTCCCCTAATCCTAACCCGTACGCTAACACTCACCCGCGCCGTCACACGTACGCTCCCCGTAAAGCGTCGTCGTACCCTCACCTGGACCCTAAACCGTCCCTGTCCCCTAACCCTAACCCTAGCCCGAACACTAACCCTAACCCTTCCCCGAAGCCTGACCCTCACCCGTCCCCTAATCCTAACCCGTACGCTGACACTCACCCGCGCCCTCACACGTACGCTCCCCCTAAAGCGTCGTCGTACCCTCACCTGGACCCTAAACCGTCCCCGTCCCCTAAACCTAACCCTAGCCCTAGCCCTAACCCTAACCCTTCCCCGAAGCCTGACCCTCACCCGTCCCCTAATCCTAACCCGTACGCTGACACTCACCCGCGCCCTCACACGTACGCTCCCCCTAAAGCGTCGTCGTACCCTCACCTGGACCCTAAACCGTCCCCGTCCCCTAACCCTAACCCTAGCCCGAGCCCTAACCCTAACCCTTCCCCGAAGCCTGACCCTCACCCGTCCCCTAATCCTAACCCGTACGCTGACACTCACCCGCGCCCTCACACGTACGCTCCCCCTAAAGCGTCGTCGTACCCTCACCTGGACCCTAAACCGTCCACGTCCCCTAACCCTAACCCTAGCCCGAGCCCTAACCCTAACCCTTCCCCGAAGCCTGACCCTCACCCGTCCCCTAATCCTAACCCGTACGCTGACACTCACCCGCGCCCTCACACGTACGTTCCCCCTAAAGCGTCGTCGTACCCTCACCTGGACCCTAAACCGTCCCCGTCCCCTAACCCTAACCCTAGCCCGAGCCTTAACCCTAACCCTTCCCCGAAGCCTGACCCTCACCCGTCCCCTAATCCTAACCCGTACGCTGACACTCACCCGCGCCCTCACACGTACGCTCCCCCTAAAGCGTCGTCGTACCCTCACCTGGACCCTAAACCGTCCCCGTCCCCTAACCCTAACCCTAGCCCGAGCCCTAACCCTAACCCTTCCCCGAAGCCTGACCCTCACCCGTCCCCTAATCCTAACCCGTACGCTGACACTCACCCGCGCCCTCACACGTACGTTCCCCCTAAAGCGTCGTCGTACCCTCACCTGGACCCTAAACCGTCCCCGTCCCCTAACCCTAACCCTAGCCCGAGCCTTAACCCTAACCCTTCCCCGAAGCCTGACCCTCACCCGTCCCCTAATCCTAAACCGTACGCTGACACTCACCCGCGGCCTCACATGTATGCTCCCCCTAAAGCGTCGTCGTACACTCACCTGGACCCTAAACAGTCCCCGTCCCCTAACCCTAACCCTAGCCCGAGCCCTAACCCTAACCCTTCCCCGAAGCCTGACCCTCACCCGTCCCCTAATCCTAAACCGTACGCTGACACTCACCCGCGCCCTCACACGTACGCTCCCCCTAAAGCGTCGTCGTACCCTCACCTGGACCCTAAACCGTCCCCGTCCCCTAACCCTAACCCTAGCCCAAGCCCTAACCCTAAACCTTCCCCGAAGCCTGACCCTCACCCGTCCCCTAATCCTAACCCGTACGCTGACACTCACCCGCGCCCTCACACATACGCTCCCCCTAAAGCGTCGTCGTACCCTCACCTGGACCCTAAACCGTCCCCGTCCCCTAACCCTAACCCTAGCCCGAGCCCTAACCCTAACCCTTCCCCGAAGCCTGACCCTCACCCGTCCCCTAATCCTAACCCGTGCGCTGACACTCACCCGCGCCCTCACACGTACGCTCCCCCTAAAGCGTCCTCGTACCCTCACCTGGACCCTAAACCGTCCCCGTCCCCTAACCCTAACCCTAGCCCGAGCCCTAACCCTAACCCTTCCCCGAAACCTGACCCTCACCCGTCCCCTAATCCTAACCCGTACGCTGACACTCACCCGCGCCCTCACACGTACGCTCCCCCTAAAGCGTCGTCGTACCCTCACCTGGACCCTAAACCGTCCCCGTCCCCTAACCCTAACCCTAGCCCGAGCCCTAACCCTAACCCTTCCCCGAAGCCTGACCCTCACCCGTCCCCTAATCCTAACCCGTACGCTGACACTCACCCGCGCCCTCACACGTACGCTCCCCCTAAAGCGTCGTCGTACCCTCACCTGGACCCTAAACCGTCCCCGTTCCCTAACCCTAACCTTAGCCCGAACCCTAACCCTAACCCTTCCCCGAAGCCTGACCCTCACCCGTCCCCTAATCCTAACCCGTACGCTGACACTCACCCGCGCCCTCACACGTACGCTCCCCCTAAAGCGTCGTCGTACCCTCACCTGGACCCTAAACCGTCCCCGTCCCCTAACCCTAACCCTAGCCCGAGCCCTAACCCTAACCCTTCCCCGAAGCCTGACCCTCACCCGTCCCCTAATCCTAACCCGTACGCTGACACTCACCCGCGCCCTCACACGTACGCTCCCCCTAAAGCGTCGTCGTACCCTCACCTGGACCCTAAACCGTCCCCGTCCCCTAACCCTAACCCTAGCCCGAGCCCTAACCCTAACCCTTCCCCGAAACCTGACCCTCACCCGTCCCCTAATCCTAACCCGTACGCTGACACTCACCCGCGCCCTCACACGTACGCTCCCCCTAAAGCGTCGTCGTACCCTCACCTGGACCCTAAACCGTCCCCGTCCCCTAACCCTAACCCTAGCCCGAGCCCTAACCCTAACCCTTCCCCGAAGCCTGACCCTCACCCGTCCCCTAATCCTAACCCGTACGCTGACACTCACCCGCGCCCTCACACGTACGCTCCCCCTAAAACGTCGTCGTACCCTCACCTGGACCCTAAACCGTCCCCGTCCCCTAACCCTAACCCTAGCCCGAACCCTAACCCTAACCCTTCCCCGAAGCCTGACCCTCACCCGTCCCCTAATCCTAACCCGTACGCTGACACTCACCCGCGCCCTCACACGTACGCTCCCCCTAAAGCGTCGTCGTACCCTCACCTGGACCCTAAACCGTCCCCGTCCCCTAACCCTAACCCTAGCCCGAGCCCTAACCCTAACCCTTCCCCGAAGCCTGACCCTCACCCGTCCCCTAATCCTAACCCGTACGCTGACACTCACCCGCGCCCTCAAACGTACGCTCCCCCTAAAGCGTCGTCGTACCCTCACCTGGACCCTAAACCGTCCCCGTCCCCTAACCCTAACCCTAGCCCGAGCCCTAACCCTAACCCTTCCCCGAAACCTGACCCTCACCCGTCCCCTAATCCTAACCCGTACGCTGACACTCACCCGCGCCCTCACACGTACGCTCCCCCTAAAGCGTCGTCGTACCCTCACCTGGACCCTAAACCGTCCCCGTCCCCTAACCCTAACCCTAGCCCGAGCCCTAACCCTAACCCTTCCCCGAAACCTGACCCTCACCCGTCCCCTAATCCTAACCCGTACGCTGACACTCACCCGCGCCCTCACACGTACGCTCCCCCTAAAGCGTCGTCGTACCCTCACCTGGACCCTAAACCGTCCCCGTCCCCTAACCCTAACCCTAGCCCGAGCCCTAACCCTAACCCTTCCCCGAAGCCTGACCCTCACCCGTCCCCTAATCCTAACCCGTACGCTGACACTCACCCGCGCCCTCACACGTACGCTCCCCCTAAAGCGTCGTCGTACCCTCACCTGGACCCTAAACCGTCCCCGTCCCCTAACCCTAACCCTAGCCCGAGCCCTAACCCTAACCCTTCCCCGAAGCCTGACCCTCACCCGTCCCCTAATCCTAACCCGTACGCTGACACTCACCCGCGCCCTCACACGTACGCTCCCCCTAAAGCGTCGTCGTACCCTCACCTGGACCCTAAACCGTCCCCGTCCCCTGACCCTAACCCTAGCCCGAGCCCTAACCCTAACCCTTCCCCGAAGCCTGACCCTCACCCGTCCCCTAATCCTAACCCGTACGCTGACACTCACCCGCGCCCTCACACGTACGCTCCCCCTAAAGCGTCGTCGTACCCTCACCTGGACCCTAAACCATCCCCGTCCCCTAACCCTAACCCTAGCCCGAGCCCTAACCCTAACCCTTCCCCGAAGCCTGACCCTCACCCGTCCCCTAATCCTAACCCGTACGCTGACACTCACCCGCGCCCTCACACGTACGTTCCCCCTAAAGCGTCGTCGTACCCTCACCTGGACCCTAAACCGTCCCCGTCCCCTAACCCTAACCCTAGCCCGAGCCTTAACCCTAACCCTTCCCCGAAGCCTGACCCTCACCCGTCCCCTAATCCTAAGCCGTACGCTGACACTCACCCGCGGCCTCACATGTACGCTCCCCCTAAAGCGTCGTCGTACACTCACCTGGACCCTAAACAGTCCCCGTCCCCTAACCCTAACCCTAGCCCGAGCCCTAACCCTAACCCTTCCCCGAAGCCTCACCCTCACCCGTCCCCTAATCCTAAACCTTACGCTGACACTCACCCGCGCCCTCACACGTACGCTCCCCCTAAAGCGTCGTCGTACCCTCACCTGGACCCTAAACCGTCCCCGTCCCCTAACCCTAACCCTAGACCGAGCCCTAACCCTAACCCTTCCCCGAAGCCTGACCCTCACCCGTCCCCTAATCCTAACCCGTACGCTGACACTCACCCGCGCCCTCACACGTACGCTCCCCCTAAAGCGTCGTCGTACCCTCACCTGGACCCTAAACCGTCCCCGTCCCCTAACCCTAACCCTAGCCCGAGCCCTAACCCTAACCCTTCCCCGAAGCCTGACCCTCACCCGTCCCCTAATCCTAACCCGTACGCTGACACTCACCCGCGCCCTCACACGTACGCTCCCCCTAAAGCGTCGTCGTACCCTCACCTGGACCCTAAACCGTCCCCGTCCCCTAACCCTAACCCTAGCCCGAGCCCTAACCCTAACCCTTCCCCGAAGCCTGACCCTCACCCGTCCCCTAATCCTAACCCGTACGCTGACACTCACCCGCGCCCTCACACGTACGTTCCCCCTAAAGCGTCGTCGTACCCTCACCTGGACCCTAAACCGTCCCCGTCCCCTAACCCTAACCCTAGCCCGAGCCTTAACCCTAACCCTTCCCCGAAGCCTGACCCTCACCCGTCCCCTAATCCTAACCCGTACGCTGACACTCACCAGCGGCCTCACATGTACGCTCCCCCTAAAGCGTCGTCGTACACTCACCTGGACCCTAAACAGTCCCCGTCCCCTAACCCTAACCCTAGCCTGAGCCCTAACCCTAACCCTTCCCCGAAGCCTCACACTCACCCGTCCCCTAATCCTAACCCGTACGCTGACACTCACCCGCGCCCTCACACGTACGCTCCCCCTAAAGCGTCGTCGTACCCTCACCTGGACCCTAAACCGTCCCCGTCCCCTAACCCTAACCCTAGCCCGAGCCCTAACCCTAACCCTTCCCCGAAGCCTGACCCTCACCCGTCCCCTAATCCTAACCCGTACGCTGACACTCACCCGCGCCCTCACACGTACGCTCCCCCTAAAGCGTCGTCGTACCCTCACCTGGACCCTAAACCGTCCCCATCCCCTAACCCTAACCCTAGCCCGAGCCCTAACACTAACCCTTCCCCGAAGCCTGACCCTCACCCGTCCCCTAATCCTAACCCGTACGCTGACACTCACCCGCGCCCTCACACGTTCGCTCCCCCTAAAGCGTCGTCGTACCCTCACCTGGACCCTAAACCGTCCCCGTCCCCTAACCCTAACCCTAGCCCGAACCCTAACCCTAACCCTTCCCCGAAGCCTGACCCTCACCCGTCCCCTAATCCTAACCCGTACGCTGACACTCACCCGTGCCCTCACACGTACGCTCCCCCTAAAGCTTCGTCGTACCCTCGCGTGGACCCTAAACCGTCCCCGTCCCCTCACCCTAACTCTAGCCTGAGCCCTAACCGTAACTCTTCCCCGAAGCCTGACCCTCACCCGTCCCCTAATCTTAACCCGTACGCTGACACTCACCCGCGCCCTCACACGTACGCTCCCCCTAAAGCGTCGTCGTACCCTCACCTGGACCCTAAACCGTCCCCGTCCCCTAACCCTAACCCTAGCCCGAACCCTAACCCTAACCCTTCCCCGAAGCCTGACCCTCACCCGTCCCCTAATCCTAACCCGTACGCTGACACTCACCCGCGCCCTCACACGTACGCTCCCCCTAAAGCGTCGTCGTACCCTCACCTGGACCCTAAACCGTCCCCGTCCCCTAACCCTAACCCTAGCCCGAGCCCTAACCCTAAACCTTCCCCGAAGCCTGACCCTCACCCGTCCCCTAATCCTAACCCGTACGCTGACACTCACCCGCGCCCTCACACGTACGCTCCCCCTAAAGCGTCGTCGTACCCTCACCTGGACCCTAAACCGTCCCCATCCCCTAACCCTAACCCTAGCCCAAACCCTAACCCTAAACCTTCCCCGAAGCCTGACCCTCACCCGTACCCTAATCCTAACCCGTACGCTGACACTCACCCGCGCCCTCACACCTACGCTCCCCCTAAAGCGTCGTCGTACCCTCACCTGGACCCTAAACCGTCCCCGTCCCCTAACCCTAACCCTAGCCCGAGCCCTAACCCTAACCCTTCCCCGAAGCCTGACCCTCACCCGTCCCCTAATCCTAACCCGTACGCTGACACTCACCTGCGCCCTCACACGTACGCTCCCCCTAAAGCGTCGTCGTACCATCACCTGGACCCTAAACCGTCCCCGTCCCCTAACCCTAACCCTAGGCCGAGCCCTAACCCTAACCCTTCCCCGAAGCCTGACCCTCACCCGTCCCCTAATCCTAACCCGTACGCTGACACTCACCCGCGCCCTCACACGTACGCTCCCCCTAAAGCGTCGTCGTACCCTCACCTGGAGCCTAAACCGTCCCCTAACCCTAACCCTAACCCTAGCCCGAGCCCTAACCCTAACACTTCCCCGAAGCCTGACCCTCACCCGTCCCCTAATCCTAACCCGTACGCTGACACTCACCCGCGCCCTCACACGTACGCTCCCCCTAAAGCGTCGTCGTACCCTCACCTGGACCCTAAACCGTCCCCGTCCCCTAACCCTAACCCTAGCCCGAGCCCTAACCCTAATCCTTCCCCGAAGCCTGACCCTCACCCGTCCCCTAATCCTAACCCGTACGCTGACACTCACCCGCGCCCTCACACGTACGCTCCCCCTAAAGCGTCGTCGTACCCTCACCTGGACCCTAAACCGTCCCCGTCCCCTAACCCTAACCCTAGCCCGAGCCCTAACCCTAACCCTTCCCCGAAGCCTGACCCTCACCCGTCCCCTAATCCTAACCCGTATGCTGACACTCACCCGCGCCCTCACACGTATGCTCCCCCTAAAGCGTCGTCGTACCCTCGCGTGGACCCTAAACCGTCCCCGTCCCCTAACCCTAACCCTAGCCCGAGCCCTAACCCTAACCCTTCCCCGAAGCCTGACCCTCACCCGTCCCCTAATCCTAACCCGTACGCTGACACTCACCCGCGCCCTCACACGTACGCTCCCCCTAAAGCGTCGTCGTACCCTCACCTGGACCCTAAACCGTTCCCGTCCCCTAACCCTAACCCTAGCCCGAGCCCTAACCCTAACGCTTCCCCGAAGCCTGACCCTCACCCGTCCCCTAATCCTAACCCGTACGCTGACACTCACCCGCGCCCTCACACGTACGCTCCCCCTAAAGCGTCGTCGTACCCTCACCTGGACCCTAAACCGTCCCCGTCCCCTAACCCTAACCCTAGCCCGAGCCCTAACCCTAACCCTTCCCCGAAGCCTGACCCTCACCCGTCCCCTAATCCTAACCCGTACGCTGACACTCACCCGTGCCCTCACACGTACGCTCCCCCTAAAGCGTCGTCGTACCCTCACCTGGACCCTAAACCGTCCCCGTCCCCTAACCCTAACCCTAGCCCGAGCCCTAACCCTAACCCTTCCCCGAAGCCTGACCCTCACCCGTCCCCTAATCCTAACCCGTACGCTGACACTCACCCGCGCCGTCACACGTACGCTCCCCCTAAAGCGTCGTCGTACCCTCACCTGGACCCTAAACCGTCCCTGTCCCCTAACCCTAACCCTAGCCCGAACACTAACCCTAACCCTTCCCCGAAGCCTGACCCTCACCCGTCCCCTAATCCTAACCCGTACGCTGACACTCACCCGCGCCCTCACACGTACGCTCCCCCTAAAGCGTCGTCGTACCCTCACCTGGAGCCTAAACCGTCCCCGTCCCCTAACCCTAACCCTAGCCCGAGCCCTAACCCTAACCCTTCCCCGAAGCCTGACCCTCACCCGTCCCCTAATCCTAACCCGTACGCTGACACTCACCCGCGCCCTCACACGTACGCTCCCCCTAAAGCGTCGTCGTACCCTCACCTGGACCCTAAACCGTCCCCGTCCCCTAACCCTAACCCTAGCCCGAGCCCTAACCCTAACCCTTCCCCGAAGCCTGACCCTCACCCGTCCCCTAATCCTAACCCGTACGCTGACACTCACCCGCGCCCTCACACGTACGTTCCCCCTAAAGCGTCGTCGTACCCTCACCTGGACCCTAAACCGTCCCCGTCCCCTAACCCTAACCCTAGCCCGAGCCTTAAACCTAACCCTTCCCCGAAGCCTGACCCTCACCCGTCCCCTAAACCTAAACCGTACGCTGACACTCACCCGCGGCCTCACATGTACGCTCCCCCTAAAGCGTCGTCGTACACTCACCTGGACCCTAAACAGTCCCCGTCCCCTAACCCTAACCCTAGCCCGAGCCCTAACCCTAACCCTTCCCCGAAGCCTGACCCTCACCCGTCCCCTAATCCTAAACCGTACGCTGACACTCACCCGCGCCCTCACACGTACGCTCCCCCTAAAGCGTCGTCGTACCCTCACCTGGACCCTAAACCGTCCCCGTCCCCTAACCCTAACCCTAGCCCGAGCCCTAACCCTAACCCTTCCCCGAAGCCTGACCCTCACCCGTCCCCTAATCCTAACCCGTACGCTGACACTCACCCGCGCCCTCACACGTACGCTCCCCCTAAAGCGTCGTCGTACCCTCACCTGGACCCTAAACCGTCCCCGTCCCCTAACCCTAACCCTAGCCCGAGCCCTAACCCTAAACCTTCCCCGAAGCCTGACCCTCACCCGTCCCCTAATCCTAACCCGTACGCTGACACTCACCCGCGCCCTCACACGTACGCTCCCCCTAAAGCGTCGTCGTACCCTCACCTGGACCCTAAACCGTCCCCGTCCCCTAACCCTAACCCTAGCCCGAGCCCTAACCCTAACCCTTCCCCGAAGCCTGACCCTCACCCGTCCCCTAATCCTAACCCGTACGCTGACACTCACCCGCGCCCTCACACGTACGCTCCCCCTAAAGCGTCGTCGTACCCTCACCTGGACCTAAACCGTCCCCGTCCCCTAACCCTAACCCTAGCCCGAGCCCTAACCCTAACCCTTCCCCGAAGCCTGACCCTCACCCGTCCCCTAATCCTAACCCGTACGCTGACACTCACCCGCGCCCTCACACGTACGCTCCCCCTAAAGCGTCGTCGTACCCTCACCTGGACCCTAAACCGTCCCCGTCCCCTAACCCTAACCTTAGCCCGAGCCCTAACCCTAACCCTTCCCCGAAACCTGACCCTCACCCGTCCCCTAATCCTAACCCGTACGCTGACACTCACCCGCGCCCTCACACGTACGCTCCCCCTAAAGCGTCGTCGTACCCTCACCTGGACCCTAAACCGTCCCCGTCCCCTAACCCTAACCTTAGCCCGAGCCCTAACCCTAACCCTTCCCCGAAGCCTGACCCTCACCCGTCCCCTAATCCTAACCCGTACGCTGACACTCACCCGCGCCCTCACACGTACGCTCCCCCTAAAGCGTCGTCGTACCCTCACCTGGACCCTAAACCGTCCCCGTCCCCTAACCCTAACCCTAGCCCGAGCCCTAACCCTAACCCTTCCCCGAAGCCTGACCCTCACCCGTCCCCTAATCCTAACCCGTACGCTAACACTCACCCGCGCCGTCACACGTACGCTCCCCCTAAAGCGTCGTCGTACCCTCACCTGGACCCTAAACCGTCCCTGTCCCCTAACCCTAACCCTAGCCCGAACACTAACCCTAACCCTTCCCCGAAGCCTGACCCTCACCCGTCCCCTAATCCTAACCCGTACGCTGACACTCACCCGCGCCCTCACACGTACGCTCCCCCTAAAGCGTCGTCGTACCCTCACCTGGACCCTAAACCGTCCCCGTCCCCTAAACCTAACCCTAGCCCTAGCCCTAACCCTAACCCTTCCCCGAAGCCTGACCCTCACCCGTCCCCTAATCCTAACCCGTACGCTGACACTCACCCGCGCCCTCACACGTACGCTCCCCCTAAAGCGTCGTCGTACCCTCACCTGGACCCTAAACCGTCCCCGTCCCCTAACCCTAACCCTAGCCCGAGCCCTAACCCTAACCCTTCCCCGAAGCCTGACCCTCACCCGTCCCCTAATCCTAACCCGTACGCTGACACTCACCCGCGCCCTCACACGTACGCTCCCCCTAAAGCGTCGTCGTACCCTCACCTGGACCCTAAACCGTCCCCGTCCCCTAACCCTAACCCTAGCCCGAGGCCTAACCCTAACCCTTCCCCGAAGCCTGACCCTCACCCGTCCCCTAATCCTAACCCGTACGCTGACACTCACCCGCGCCCTCACACGTACGTTCCCCCTAAAGCGTCGTCGTACCCTCACCTGGACCCTAAACCGTCCCCGTCCCCTAACCCTAACCCTAGCCCGAGCCTTAACCCTAACCCTTCCCCGAAGCCTGACCCTCACCCGTCCCCTAATCCTAACCCGTACGCTGACACTCACCCGCGCCCTCACACGTACGCTCCCCCTAAAGCGTCGTCGTACCCTCACCTGGACCCTAAACCGTCCCCGTCCCCTAACCCTAACCCTAGCCCGAGCCCTAACCCTAACCCTTCCCCGAAGCCTGACCCTCACCCGTCCCCTAATCCTAACCCGTACGCTGACACTCACCCGCGCCCTCACACGTACGTTCCCCCTAAAGCGTCGTCGTACCCTCACCTGGACCCTAAACCGTCCCCGTCCCCTAACCCTAACCCTAGCCCGAGCCTTAACCCTAACCCTTCCCCGAAGCCTGACCCTCACCCGTCCCCTAATCCTAAACCGTACGCTGACACTCACCCGCGGCCTCACATGTATGCTCCCCCTAAAGCGTCGTCGTACACTCACCTGGACCCTAAACAGTCCCCGTCCCCTAACCCTAACCCTAGCCCGAGCCCTAACCCTAACCCTTCCCTGAAGCCTGACCCTCACCCGTCCCCTAATCCTAAACCGTACGCTGACACTCACCCGCGCCCTCACACGTACGCTCCCCCTAAAGCGTCGTCGTACCCTCACCTGGACCCTAAACCGTCCCCGTCCCCTAACCCTAACCCTAGCCCGAGCCCTAACCCTAACCCTTCCCCGAAGCCTGACCCTCACCCGTCCCCTAATCCTAACCCGTACGCTGACACTCACCCGCGCCCTCACACATACGCTCCCCCTAAAGCGTCGTCGTACCCTCACCTGGACCCTAAACCGTCCCCGTCCCCTAACCCTAACCCTAGCCCGAGCCCTAACCCTAACCCTTCCCCGAAGCCTGACCCTCACCCGTCCCCTAATCCTAACCCGTACGCTGACACTCACCCGCGCCCTCACACGTACGCTCCCCCTAAAGCGTCCTCGTACCCTCACCTGGACCCTAAACCGTCCCCATCCCCTAACCCTAACCCTAGCCCGAGCCCTAACCCTAACCCTTCCCCGAAACCTGACCCTCACCCGTCCCCTAATCCTAACCCGTACGCTGACACTCACCCGCGCCCTCACACGTACGCTCCCCCTAAAGCGTCGTCGTACCCTCACCTGGACCCTAAACCGTCCCCGTCCCCTAACCCTAACCCTAGCCCGAGCCCTAACCCTAACCCTTCCCCGAAGCCTGACCCTCACCCGTCCCCTAATCCTAACCCGTACGCTGACACTCACCCGCGCCCTCACACGTACGCTCCCACTAAAGCGTCGTCGTACCCTCACCTGGACCCTAAACCGTCCCCGTCCCCTAACCCTAACCTTAGCCCGAACCCTAACCCTAACCCTTCCCCGAAGCCTGACCCTCACCCGTCCCCTAATCCTAACCCGTACGCTGACACTCACCCGCGCCCTCACACGTACGCTCCCCCTAAAGCGTCGTCGTACCCTCACCTGGACCCTAAACCGTCCCCGTCCCCTAACCCTAACCCTAGCCCGAGCCCTAACCCTAACCCTTCCCCGAAGCCTGACCCTCACCCGTCCCCTAATCCTAACCCGTACGCTGACATTCACCCGCGCCCTCACACGTACGCTCACCCTAAAGCGTCGTCGTACCCTCACCTGGACCCTAAACCGTCCCCGTCCCCTAACCCTAACCCTAGCCCGAGCCCTAACCCTAACCCTTCCCCGAAACCTGACCCTCACCCGTCCCCTAATCCTAACCCGTACGCTGACACTCACCCGCGCCCTCACACGTACGCTCCCCCTAAAGCGTCGTCGTGCCCTCACCTGGACCCTAAACCGTCCCCGTCCCCTAACCCTAACCCTAGCCCGAGCCCTAACCCTAACCCTTCCCCGAAACCTGACCCTCACCCGTCCCCTAATCCTAACCCGTACGCTGACACTCACCCGCGCCCTCACACGTACGCTCCCCCTAAAGCGTCGTCGTACCCTCACCTGGACCCTAAACCGTCCCCGTCCCCTAACCCTAACCCTAGCCCGAGCCCTAACCCTAACCCTTCCCCGAAGCCTGACCCTCACCCGTCCCCTAATCCTAACCCGTACGCTGACACTCACCCGCACCCTCACACGTACGCTCCCCTTAAAGCGTCGTCGTACCCTCACCTGGACCCTAAACCGTCCCCGTCCCCTAACCCTAACCCTAGCCCGAGCCCTAACCCTAACCCTTCCCCGAAGCCTGACCCTCACCCGTCCCCTAATCCTAACCCGTACGCTGACACTCACCCGCGCCCTCACACGTACGCTCCCCCTAAAGCGTCGTCGTACCCTCACCTGGACCCTAAACCGTCCCCGTCCCCTAACCCTAACCCTAGCCCGAGCCCTAACCCTAACCCTTCCCCGAAGCCTGACCCTCACCCGTCCCCTAATCCTAACCCGTACGCTGACACTCACCCGCGCCCTCACACGTACGCTCCCCCTAAAGCGTCGTCGTACCCTCACCTGGACCCTAAACCGTCCCCGTCCCCTAACCCTAACCCTAGCCCGAGCCCTAACCCTAACCCTTCCCCGAAGCCTGACCCTCACCCGTCCCCTAATCCTAACCCGTACGCTGACACTCACCCGCGCCCTCACACGTACGTTCCCCCTAAAGCGTCGTCGTACCCTCACCTGGACCCTAAACCGTCCCCGTCCCCTAACCCTAACCCTAGCCCGAGCCTTAACCCTAACCCTTCCCCGAAGCCTGACCCTCACCCGTCCCCTAATCCTAACCCGTACGCTGACACTCACCCGCGCCCTCACACGTACGTTCCCCCTAAAGCGTCGTCGTACCCTCACCTGGACCCTAAACCGTCCCCGTCCCCTAACCCTAACCCTAGCCCGAGCCCTAACCCTAACCCTTCCCCGAAGCCTGACCCTCACCCGTCCCCTAATCCTAACCCGTACGCTGACACTCACCCGCGCCCTCACACGTACGCTCCCCCTAAAGCGTCGTCGTACCCTCACCTGGACCCTAAACCGTCCCCGTCCCCTAACCCTAACCCTAGCCCGAGCCCTAACCCTAACCCTTCCCCGAAACCTGACCCTCACCCGTCCCCTAATCCTAACCCGTACGCTGACACTCACCCGCGCCCTCACACGTACGCTCCCCCTAAAGCGTCGTCGTACCCTCACCTGGACCCTAAACCGTCCCCGTCCCCTAACCCTAACCCTAGCCCGAGCCCTAACCCTAACCCTTCCCCGAAGCCTGACCCTCACCCGTCCCCTAATCCTAACCCGTACGCTGACACTCACCCGCGCCCTCACACGTACGCTCCCCCTAAAACGTCGTCGTACCCTCACCTGGACCCTAAACCGTCCCCGTCCCCTAACCCTAACCCTAGCCCGAACCCTAACCCTAACCCTTCCCCGAAGCCTGACCCTCACCCGTCCCCTAATCCTAACCCGTACGCTGACACAAACCCGCGCCCTCACACGTACGCTCCCCCTAAAGCGTCGTCGTACCCTCACCTGGACCCTAAACCGTCCCCGTCCCCTAACCCTAACCCTAGCCCGAGCCCTAACCCTAACCCTTCCCCGAAGCCTGACCCTCACCCGTCCCCTAATCCTAACCCGTACGCTGACACTCACCCGCGCCCTCACACGTACGCTCCCCCTAAAGCGTCGTCGTACCCTCACCTGGACCCTAAACCGTCCCCGTCCCCTAACCCTAACCCTAGCCCGAGCCCTAACCCTAACCCTTCCCCGAAACCTGACCCTCACCCGTCCCCTAATCCTAACCCGTACGCTGACACTCACCCGCGCCCTCACACGTACGCTCCCCCTAAAGCGTCGTCGTACCCTCACCTGGACCCTAAACCGTCCCCGTCCCCTAACCCTAACCCTAGCCCGAGCCCTAACCCTAACCCTTCCCCGAAACCTGACCCTCACCCGTCCCCTAATCCTAACCCGTACGCTGACACTCACCCGCGCCCTCACACGTACGCTCCCCCTAAAGCGTCGTCGTACCCTCACCTGGACCCTAAACCGTCCCCGTCCCCTAACCCTAACCCTAGCCCGAGCCCTAACCCTAACCCTTCCCCGAAGCCTGACCCTCACCCGTCCCCTAATCCTAACCCATACGCTGACACTCACCCGCGCCCTCACACGTACGCTCCCCCTAAAGCGTCGTCGTACCCTCACCTGGACCCTAAACCGTCCCCGTCCCCTAACCCTAACCCTAGCCCGAGCCCTAACCCTAACCCTTCCCCGAAGCCTGACCCTCACCCGTCCCCTAATCCTAACCCGTACGCTGACACTCACCCGCGCCCTCACACGTACGCTCCCCCTAAAGCGTCGTCGTACCCTCACCTGGACCCTAAACCGTCCCCGTCCCCTAACCCTAACCCTAGCCCGAGCCCTAACCCTAACCCTTCCCCGAAGCCTGACCCTCACCCGTCCCCTAATCCTAACCCGTACGCTGACACTCACCCGCGCCCTCACACGTACGCTCCCCCTAAAGCGTCGTCGTACCCTCACCTGGACCCTAAACCATCCCCGTCCCCTAACCCTAACCCTAGCCCGAGCCCTAACCCTAACCCTTCCCCGAAGCCTGACCCTCACCCGTCCCCTAATCCTAACCCGTACGCTGACACTCACCCGCGCCCTCACACGTACGTTCCCCCTAAAGCGTCGTCGTACCCTCACCTGGACCCTAAACCGTCCCCGTCCCCTAACCCTAACCCTAGCCCGAGCCTTAACCCTAACCCTTCCCCGAAGCCTGACCCTCACCCGTCCCCTAATCCTAACCCGTACGCTGACACTCACCCGCGGCCTCACATGTATGCTCCCCCTAAAGCGTCGTCGTACACTCACCTGGACCCTAAACAGTCCCCGTCCCCTAACCCTAACCCTAGCCTGAGCCCTAACCCTAACCCTTCCCCGAAGCCTCACCCTCACCCGTCCCCTAATCCTAAACCTTACGCTGACACTCACCCGCGCCCTCACACGTACGCTCCCCCTAAAGCGTCGTCGTACCCTCACCTGGACCCTAAACCGTCCCCGTCCCCTAACCCTAACCCTAGACCGAGCCCTAACCCTAACCCTTCCCCGAAGCCTGACCCTCACCCGTCCCCTAATCCTAACCCGTACGCTGACACTCACCCGCGCCCTCACACGTACGCTCCCCCTAAAGCCTCGTCGTACCCTCACCTGGACCCTAAACCGTCCCCGTCCCCTAACCCTAACCCTAGCCCGAGCCCTAACCCTAACCCTTCCCCGAAGCCTAACCCTCACCCGTCCCCTAATCCTAACCCGTACGCTGACACTCACCCGCGCCCTCACACGTACGTTCCCCCTAAAGCGTCGTCGTACCCTCACCTGGACCCTAAACCGTCCCCGTCCCCTAACCCTAACCCTAGCCCGAGCCTTAACCCTAACCCTTCCCCGAAGCCTGACCCTCACCCGTCCCCTAATCCTAACCCGTACGCTGACACTCACCCGCGGCCTCACATGTACGCTCCCCCTAAAGCGTCGTCGTACACTCACCTGGACCCTAAACAGTCCCCGTCCCCTAACCCTAACCCTAGCCTGAGCCCTAACCCTAACCCTTCCCCGAAGCCTCACCCTCACCCGTCCCCTAATCCTAACCCGTACGCTTACACTCACCCGCGCCCTCACACGTACGCTCCCCCTAAAGCGTCGTCGTACCCTCACCTGGACCCTAAACCGTCCCCGTCCCCTAACCCTAACCCTAGCCCGAGCCCTAACCCTAACCCTTCCCCGAAGCCTGACCCTCACCCGTCCCCTAATCCTAACCCGTACGCTGACACTCACCCGCGCCCTCACACGTACGCTCCCCCTAAAGCGTCGTCGTACCCTCACCTGGACCCTAAACCGTCCCCATCCCCTAACCCTAACCCTAGCCCGAGCCCTAACACTAACCCTTCCCCGAAGCCTGACACTCACCCGTCCCCTAATCCTAACCCGTACGCTGACACTCACCCGCGCCCTCACACGTACGCTCCCCCTAAAGCGTCGTCGTACCCTCACCTGGACCCTAAACCGTCCCCGTCCCCTAACCCTAACCCTAGCCCGAGCCTTAAACCTAACCCTTCCCCGAAGCCTGACCCTCACCCGTCCCCTAAACCTAAACCGTACGCTGACACTCACCCGCTGCCTCACATGTACGCTCCCCCTAAAGCGTCGTCGTACACTCACCTGGACCCTAAACAGTCCCCGTCCCCTAACCCTAACCCTAGCCCGAGCCCTAACCCTAACCCTTCCCCGAAGCCTGACCCTCACCCGTCCCCTAATCCTAAACCGTACGCTGACACTCACCCGCGCCCTCACACGTACGCTCCCCCTAAAGCGTCGTCGTACCCTCACCTGGACCCTAAACCGTCCCCGTCCCCTAACCCTAACCCTAGCCCGAGCCCTAACCCTAACCCTTCCCCGAAGCCTGACCCTCACCCGTCCCCTAATCCTAACCCGTACGCTGACACTCACCCGCGCCCTCACACGTACGCTCCCCCTAAAGCGTCGTCGTACCCTCACCTGGACCCTAAACCGTCCCCGTCCCCTAACCCTAACCCTAGCCCGAGCCCTAACCCTAAACCTTCCCCGAAGCCTGACCCTCACCCGTCCCCTAATCCTAACCCGTACGCTGACACTCACCCGCGCCCTCACACGTACGCTCCCCCTAAAGCGTCGTCGTACCCTCACCTGGACCCTAAACCGTCCCCGTCCCCTAACCCTAACCCTAGCCCGAGCCCTAACCCTAACCCTTCCCCGAAGCCTGACCCTCACCCGTCCCCTAATCCTAACCCGTACGCTGACACTCACCCGCGCCCTCACACGTACGCTCCCCCTAAAGCGTCGTCGTACCCTCACCTGGACCCTAAACCGTCCCCGTCCCCTAACCCTAACCCTAGCCCGAGCCCTAACCCTAACCCTTCCCCGAAGCCTGACCCTCACCCGTCCCCTAATCCTAACCCGTACGCTGACACTCACCCGCGCCCTCACACGTACGCTCCCCCTAAAGCGTCGTCGTACCCTCACCTGGACCCTAAACCGTCCCCGTCCCCTAACCCTAACCTTAGCCCGAGCCCTAACCCTAACCCTTCCCCGAAACCTGACCCTCACCCGTCCCCTAATCCTAACCCGTACGCTGACACTCACCCGCGCCCTCACACGTACGCTCCCCCTAAAGCGTCGTCGTACCCTCACCTGGACCCTAAACCGTCCCCGTCCCCTAACCCTAACCTTAGCCCGAGCCCTAACCCTAACCCTTCCCCGAAGCCTGACCCTCACCCGTCCCCTAATCCTAACCCGTACGCTGACACTCACCCGCGCCCTCACACGTACGCTCCCCCTAAAGCGTCGTCGTACCCTCACCTGGACCCTAAACCGTCCCCGTCCCCTAACCCTAACCCTAGCCCGAGCCCTAACCCTAACCCTTCCCCGAAGCCTGACCCTCACCCGTCCCCTAATCCTAACCCGTACGCTAACACTCACCCGCGCCGTCACACGTACGCTCCCCCTAAAGCGTCGTCGTACCCTCACCTGGACCCTAAACCGTCCCTGTCCCCTAACCCTAACCCTAGCCCGAACACTAACCCTAACCCTTCCCCGAAGCCTGACCCTCACCCGTCCCCTAATCCTAACCCGTACGCTGACACTCACCCGCGCCCTCACACGTACGCTCCCCCTAAAGCGTCGTCGTACCCTCACCTGGACCCTAAACCGTCCCCGTCCCCTAAACCTAACCCTAGCCCTAGCCCTAACCCTAACCCTTCCCCGAAGCCTGACCCTCACCCGTCCCCTAATCCTAACCCGTACGCTGACACTCACCCGCGCCCTCACACGTACGCTCCCCCTAAAGCGTCGTCGTACCCTCACCTGGACCCTAAACCGTCCCCGTCCCCTAACCCTAACCCTAGCCCGAGCCCTAACCCTAACCCTTCCCCGAAGCCTGACCCTCACCCGTCCCCTAATCCTAACCCGTACGCTGACACTCACCCGCGCCCTCACACGTACGCTCCCCCTAAAGCGTCGTCGTACCCTCACCTGGACCCTAAACCGTCCACGTCCCCTAACCCTAACCCTAGCCCGAGCCCTAACCCTAACCCTTCCCCGAAGCCTGACCCTCACCCGTCCCCTAATCCTAACCCGTACGCTGACACTCACCCGCGCCCTCACACGTACGTTCCCCCTAAAGCGTCGTCGTACCCTCACCTGGACCCTAAACCGTCCCCGTCCCCTAACCCTAACCCTAGCCCGAGCCTTAACCCTAACCCTTCCCCGAAGCCTGACCCTCACCCGTCCCCTAATCCTAACCCGTACGCTGACACTCACCCGCGCCCTCACACGTACGCTCCCCCTAAAGCGTCGTCGTACCCTCACCTGGACCCTAAACCGTCCCCGTCCCCTAACCCTAACCCTAGCCCGAGCCCTAACCCTAACCCTTCCCCGAAGCCTGACCCTCACCCGTCCCCTAATCCTAACCCGTACGCTGACACTCACCCGCGCCCTCACACGTACGTTCCCCCTAAAGCGTCGTCGTACCCTCACCTGGACCCTAAACCGTCCCCGTCCCCTAACCCTAACCCTAGCCCGAGCCTTAACCCTAACCCTTCCCCGAAGCCTGACCCTCACCCGTCCCCTAATCCTAAACCGTACGCTGACACTCACCCGCGGCCTCACATGTATGCTCCCCCTAAAGCGTCGTCGTACACTCACCTGGACCCTAAACAGTCCCCGTCCCCTAACCCTAACCCTAGCCCGAGCCCTAACCCTAACCCTTCCCCGAAGCCTGACCCTCACCCGTCCCCTAATCCTAAACCGTACGCTGACACTCACCCGCGCCCTCACACGTACGCTCCCCCTAAAGCGTCGTCGTACCCTCACCTGGACCCTAAACCGTCCCCGTCCCCTAACCCTAACCCTAGCCCGAGCCCTAACCCTAACCCTTCCCCGAAGCCTGACCCTCACCCGTCCCCTAATCCTAACCCGTACGCTGACACTCACCCGCGCCCTCACACATACGCTCCCCCTAAAGCGTCGTCGTACCCTCACCTGGACCCTAAACCGTCCCCGTCCCCTAACCCTAACCCTAGCCCGAGCCCTAACCCTAACCCTTCCCCGAAGCCTGACCCTCACCCGTCCCCTAATCCTAACCCGTACGCTGACACTCACCCGCGCCCTCACACGTACGCTCCCCCTAAAGCGTCCTCGTACCCTCACCTGGACCCTAAACCGTCCCCGTCCCCTAACCCTAACCCTAGCCCGAGCCCTAACCCTAACCCTTCCCCGAAACCTGACCCTCACCCGTCCCCTAATCCTAACCCGTACGCTGACACTCACCCGCGCCCTCACACGTACGCTCCCCCTAAAGCGTCGTCGTACCCTCACCTGGACCCTAAACCGTCCCCGTCCCCTAACCCTAACCCTAGCCCGAGCCCTAACCCTAACCCTTCCCCGAAGCCTGACCCTCACCCGTCCCCTAATCCTAACCCGTACGCTGACATTCACCCGCGCCCTCACACGTACGCTCACCCTAAAGCGTCGTCGTACCCTCACCTGGACCCTAAACCGTCCCCGTCCCCTAACCCTAACCCTAGCCCGAGCCCTAACCCTAACCCTTCCCCGAAACCTGACCCTCACCCGTCCCCTAATCCTAACCCGTACGCTGACACTCACCCGCGCCCTCACACGTACGCTCCCCCTAAAGCGTCGTCGTGCCCTCACCTGGACCCTAAACCGTCCCCGTCCCCTAACCCTAACCCTAGCCCGAGCCCTAACCCTAACCCTTCCCCGAAACCTGACCCTCACCCGTCCCCTAATCCTAACCCGTACGCTGACACTCACCCGCGCCCTCACACGTACGCTCCCCCTAAAGCGTCGTCGTACCCTCACCTGGACCCTAAACCGTCCCCGTCCCCTAACCCTAACCCTAGCCCGAGCCCTAACCCTAACCCTTCCCCGAAGCCTGACCCTCACCCGTCCCCTAATCCTAACCCGTACGCTGACACTCACCCGCACCCTCACACGTACGCTCCCCTTAAAGCGTCGTCGTACCCTCACCTGGACCCTAAACCGTCCCCGTCCCCTAACCCTAACCCTAGCCCGAGCCCTAACCCTAACCCTTCCCCGAAGCCTGACCCTCACCCGTCCCCTAATCCTAACCCGTACGCTGACACTCACCCGCGCCCTCACACGTACGCTCCCCCTAAAGCGTCGTCGTACCCTCACCTGGACCCTAAACCGTCCCCGTCCCCTAACCCTAACCCTAGCCCGAGCCCTAACCCTAACCCTTCCCCGAAGCCTGACCCTCACCCGTCCCCTAATCCTAACCCGTACGCTGACACTCACCCGCGCCCTCACACGTACGCTCCCCCTAAAGCGTCGTCGTACCCTCACCTGGACCCTAAACCGTCCCCGTCCCCTAACCCTAACCCTAGCCCGAGCCCTAACCCTAACCCTTCCCCGAAGCCTGACCCTCACCCGTCCCCTAATCCTAACCCGTACGCTGACACTCACCCGCGCCCTCACACGTACGCTCCCCCTAAAGCGTCGTCGTACCCTCACCTGGACCCTAAACCGTCCCCGTCCCCTAACCCTAACCCTAGCCCGAGCCCTAACCCTAACCCTTCCCCGAAGCCTGACCCTCACCCGTCCCCTAATCCTAACCCGTACGCTGACACTCACCCGCGCCCTCACACGTACGCTCCCCCTAAAGCGTCGTCGTACCCTCACCTGGACCCTAAACCGTCCCCGTCCCCTAACCCTAACCCTAGCCCGAGCCCTAACCCTAACCCTTCCCCGAAACCTGACCCTCACCCGTCCCCTAATCCTAACCCGTACGCTGACACTCACCCGCGCCCTCACACGTACGCTCCCCCTAAAGCGTCGTCGTACCCTCACCTGGACCCTAAACCGTCCCCGTCCCCTAACCCTAACCCTAGCCCGAGCCCTAACCCTAACCCTTCCCCGAAACCTGACCCTCACCCGTCCCCTAATCCTAACCCGTACGCTGACACTCACCCGCGCCCTCACACGTACGCTCCCCCTAAAGCGTCGTCGTACCCTCACCTGGACCCTAAACCGTCCCCGTCCCCTAACCCTAACCCAACCCGAGCCCTAACCCTAACCCTTCCCCGAAGCCTGACCCTCACCCGTCCCCTAATCCTAACCCGTACGCTGACACTCACCCGCGCCCTCACACGTACGCTCCCCCTAAAGCGTCGTCGTACCCTCACCTGGACCCTAAACCGTCCCCGTCCACTAACCCTAACCCTAGCCCTAACCCTAACCCTTCCCCGAAGCCTGACCCTCACCCATCCCCTAATCCTAACCCGTACGCTGACACTCACCCGCGCCCTCACACGTACGCTCCCCCTAAAGCGTCGTCGTACCCTCACCTGGACCCTAAACCGTCCCCGTCCCCTGACCCTAACCCTAGCCCGAGCCCTAACCCTAACCCTTCCCCGAAGCCTGACCCTCACCCGTCCCCTAATCCTAACCCGTACGCTGACACTCACCCGCGCCCTCACACGTACGCTCCCCCTAAAGCGTCGTCGTACCCTCACCTGGACCCTAAACCATCCCCGTCCCCTAACCCTAACCCTAGCCCGAGCCCTAACCCTAACCCTTCCCCGAAGCCTGACCCTCACCCGTCCCCTAATCCTAACCCGTACGCTGACACTCACCCGCGCCCTCACACGTACGTTCCCCCTAAAGCGTCGTCGTACCCTCACCTGGACCCTAAACCGTCCCCGTCCCCTAACCCTAACCCTAGCCCGAGCCTTAACCCTAACCCTTCCCCGAAGCCTGACCCTCACCCGTCCCCTAATCCTAACCCGTACGCTGACACTCACCCGCGGCCTCACATGTACGCTCCCCCTAAAGCGTCGTCGTACACTCACCTGGACCCTAAACAGTCCCCGTCCCCTAACCCTAACCCTAGCCCGAGCCCTAACCCTAACCCTTCCCCGAAGCCTCACCCTCACCCGTCCCCTAATCCTAAACCTTACGCTGACACTCACCCGCGCCCTCACACGTACGCTCCCCCTAAAGCGTCGTCGTACCCTCACCTGGACCCTAAACCGTCCCCGTCCCCTAACCCTAACCCTAGACCGAGCCCTAACCCTAACCCTTCCCCGAAGCCTGACCCTCACCCGTCCCCTAATCCTAACCCGTACGCTGACACTCACCCGCGCCCTCACACGTACGCTCCCCCTAAAGCGTCGTCGTACCCTCACCTGGACCCTAAACCGTCCCCGTCCCCTAACCCTAACCCTAGCCCGAGCCCTAACCCTAACCCTTCCCCGAAGCCTGACCCTCACCCGTCCCCTAATCCTAACCCGTACGCTGACACTCACCCGCGCCCTCACACGTACGCTCCCCCTAAAGCGTCGTCGTACCCTCACCTGGACCCTAAACCGTCCCCGTCCCCTAACCCTAACCCTAGCCCGAGCCCTAACCCTAACCCTTCCCCGAAGCCTGACCCTCACCCGTCCCCTAATCCTAACCCGTACGCTGACACTCACCCGCGCCCTCACACGTACGTTCCCCCTAAAGCGTCGTCGTACCCTCACCTGGACCCTAAACCGTCCCCGTCCCCTAACCCTAACCCTAGCCCGAGCCTTAACCCTAACCCTTCCCCGAAGCCTGACCCTCACCCGTCCCCTAATCCTAACCCGTACGCTGACACTCACCCGCGGCCTCACATGTACGCTCCCCCTAAAGCGTCGTCGTACACTCACCTGGACCCTAAACAGTCCCCGTCCCCTAACCCTAACCCTAGCCTGAGACCTAACCCTAACCCTTCCCCGAAGCCTCACCCTCACCCGTCCCCTAATCCTAACCCGTACGCTGACACTCACCCGCGCCCTCACACGTACACTCCCCCTAAAGCGTCGTCGTACCCTCACCTGGACCCTAAACCGTCCCCGTCCCCTAACCCTAACCCTAGCCCGAGCCCTAACCCTAACCCTTCCCCGAAGCCTGACCCTCACCCGTCCCCTAATCCTAACCCGTACGCTGACACTCACCCACGCCCTCACACGTACGCTCCCCCTAAAGCGTCGTCGTACCCTCACCTGGACCCTAAACCGTCCCCATCCCCTAACCCTAACCCTAGCCCGAGCCCTAACACTAACCCTTCCCCGAAGCCTGACCCTCACCCGTCCCCTAATCCTAACCCGTACGCTGACACTCACCCGCGCCCTCACACGTACGCTCCCCCTAAAGCGTCGTCGTACCCTCACCTGGACCCTAAACCGTCCCCGTCCCCTAACCCTAACCCTAGCCCGAACCCTAACCCTAACCCTTCCCCGAAGCCTGACCCTCACCCGTCCCCTAATCCTAACCCGTACGCTGACACTCACCCGTGCCCTCACACGTACGCTCCCCCTAAAGCTTCGTCGTACCCTCGCGTGGACCCTAAACCGTCCCCGTCCCCTCACCCTAACTCTAGCCTGAGCCCTAACCGTAACTCTTCCCCGAAGCCTGACCCTCACCCGTCCCCTAATCCTAACCCGTACGCTGACACTCACCCGCGCCCTCACACGTACGCTCCCCCTTAAGCGTCGTCGTACCCTCACCTGGACCCTAAACCGTCCCCGTCCCCTAACCCTAACCCTAGCCCGAGCCCTAACCCTAACCCTTCCCCGAAGCCTGACCCTCACCCGTCCCCTAATCCTAACCCGTACGCTGACACTCACCCGCGCCCTCACACGTACGCTCCCCCTAAAGCGTCGTCGTACCCTCACCTGGACCCTAAACCGTCCCCGTCCCCTAACCCTAACCCTAGCCCGAGCCCTAACCCTAAACCTTCCCCGAAGCCTGACCCTCACCCGTCCCCTAATCCTAACCCGTACGCTGACACTCACCCGCGCCCTCACACGTACGCTCCCCCTAAAGCGTCGTCGTACCCTCACCTGGACCCTAAACCGTCCCCGTCCCCTAACCCTAACCCTAGCCCAAACCCTAACCCTAAACCTTCCCCGAAGCCTGACCCTCACCCGTACCCTAATCCTAACCCGTACGCTGACACTCACCCGCGCCCTCACACCTACGCTCCCCCTAAAGCGTCGTCGTACCCTCACCTGGACCCTAAACCGTCCCCGTCCCCTAACCCTAACCCTAGCCCGAGCCCTAACCCTAACCCTTCCCCGAAGCCTGACCCTCACCCGTCCCCTAATCCTAACCCGTACGCTGACACTCACCTGCGCCCTCACACGTACGCTCCCCCTAAAGCGTCGTCGTACCCTCACCTGGACCCTAAACCGTCCCCGTCCCCTAACCCTAACCCTATGCCGAGCCCTAACCCTAACCCTTCCCCGAAGCCTGACCCTCACCCGTCCCCTAATCCTAACCCGTACGCTGACACTCACCCGCGCCCTCACACGTACGCTCCCCCTAAAGCGTCGTCGTACCCTCACCTGGAGCCTAAACCGTCCCCTAACCCTAACCCTAACCCTAGCCCGAGCCCTAACCCTAACACTTCCCCGAAGCCTGACCCTCACCCGTCCCCTAATCCTAACCCGTACGCTGACACTCACCCGCGCCCTCACACGTACGCTCCCCCTAAAGCGTCGTCGTACCCTCACCTGGACCCTAAACCGTCCCCGTCCCCTAACCCTAACCCTAGCCCGAGCCCTAACCCTAATCCTTCCCCGAAGCCTGACCCTCACCCGTCCCCTAATCCTAACCCGTACGCTGACACTCACCCGCGCCCTCACACGTACGCTCCCCCTAAAGCGTCGTCGTACCCTCACCTGGACCCTAAACCGTCCCCGTCCCCTAACCCTAACCCTAGCCCGAGCCCTAACCCTAACCCTTCCCCGAAGCCTGACCCTCACCCGTCCCCTAATCCTAACCCGTATGCTGACACTCACCCGCGCCCTCACACGTATGCTCCCCCTAAAGCGTCGTCGTACCCTCGCGTGGACCCTAAACCGTCCCCGTCCCCTAACCCTAACCCTAGCCCGAGCCCTAACCCTAACCCTTCCCCGAAGCCTGACCCTCACCCGTCCCCTAATCCTAACCCGTACGCTGACACTCACCCGCGCCCTCACACGTACATGCCCCTAAAGCGTCGTCGTACCCTCACCTGGACCCTAAACCGTCCCCATCCCCTAACCCTAACCCTAGCCCGAGCCCTAACACTAACCCTTCCCCGAAGCCTGACCCTCACCCGTCCCCTAATCCTAACCCGTACGCTGACACTCACCCGCGCCCTCACACGTACGCTCCCCCTAAAGCGTCGTCGTACCCTCACCTGGACCCTAAACCGTCCCCGTCCCCTAACCCTAACCCTAGCCCGAACCCTAACCCTAACCCTTCCCCGAAGCCTGACCCTCACCCGTCCCCTAATCCTAACCCGTACGCTGACACTCACCCGCGCCCTCACACGTCCGCTCCCCCTAAAGCGTCGTCGTACCCTCACCTGGACCCTAAACCGTCCCCGTCCCCTAACCCTAACTCTAGCCCGAGCCCTAACCGTAACTCTTCCCCGAAGCCTGACCCTCACCCGTCCCCTAAACCTAACCCTTACGCTGACACTCACCCGCGCCCTCACACGTACGCTCCCCCTAAAGCGTCGTCGTACCCTCACCTGGACCCTAAACCGTCCCCGTCCCCTAACCCTAACCCTAGCCCGAACCCTAACCCTAAGCCTTCCCCGAAGCCTGACCCTCACCCGTCCCCTAATCCTAACCCGTACGCTGACACTCACCCGCCCCCTCACACGTACGCTCCCCCTAAAGCGTCGTCGTACCCTCACCTGGACCCTAAACCGTCCCCGTCCCCTAACCCTAACCCTAGACCGAACCCTAACCCTAACCCTTCCCCGAAGCCTGACCCTCACCCGTCCCCTAATCCTAACCCGTACGCTGACACTCACCCGCGCCCTCACACGTACGCTCCCCCTAAAGCGTCGTCGTACCCTCACCTGGACCCTAAACCGTCCCCGTCCCCTAACCCTAACCCTAGCCCGAGCCCTAACCCTAACCCTTCCCCGAAGCCTGACCCTCACCCGTCCCCTAATCCTAACCCGTACGCTGACACTCACCCGCGCCCTCACACGTACGCTCCCCCTAAAGCGTCGTCGTACCCTCACCTGGACCCTAAACCGTCCCCGTCCCCTAACCCTAACCCTAGCCCGAGCCCTAACCCTAACCCTTCCCCGAAGCCTGACCCTCACTCGTCCCCTAATCCTAACACGTACACTGACACTCACCCGCGCCCTCACACGTACGCTCCCCCTAAAGCGTCGTCGTACCCTCACCTGGACCCTAAACCGTCCCCGTCCCCTAACCCTAACCCTAGCCTGAGCCCTAACCCTAACCCTTCCCCGAAGCCTGACCCTCACCCGTCCCCTAATCCTAACCCGTACGCTGACACTCACCCGCGCCCTCACATGTACGCTCCCCCTAAAGCGTCGTCGTACCCTCACCTGGACCCTAAACCGTCCCCGTCCCCTAACCCTAGCCCGAGCCCTAACCCTAACCCTTCCCCGAAGCCTGACCCTCACCCGTCCCCTAATCCTAACCCGTACGCTGACACTCACCCACGCCCTCACACGTACGCTCCCCCTAAAGCGTCGTCGTACCCTCACCTGGACCCTAAACCGTCCCCGTCCCCTAACCCTAACCCTAGCCCGAGCCCTAACCCTAACCCTTCCCCGAAGCCTGACCCTCACCCGTCCCCTAATCCTAACCCGTACGCTGACACTCACCCGCGCCCTCACACGTACGCTCCCCCAAAAGCGTCGTCGTACCCTCACCTGGACCCTAAACCGTCCCCGTCCCCTAACCCTAACCCTAGCCCGAGCCCTAACCCTAACCCTTCCCCGAAGCCTGACCCTCACCCGTCCCCTAATCCTAACCCGTACGCTGACACTCACCCGCGCCCTCACACGTACGCTCCCCCTAAAGCGTCGTCGTACCCTCACCTGGACCCTAAACCGTCCCCGTCCCCTAACCCTAACCCTAGACCGAACCCTAACCCTAACCCTTCCCCGAAGCCTGACCCTCACCCGTCCCCTAATCCTAACCCGTACGCTGACACTCACCCGCGCCCTCACACGTACGCTCCCCCTAAAGCGTCGTCGTACCCTCACCTGGACCCTAAACCGTCCCCGTCCCCTAACCCTAACCCTAGCCCGAGCCCTAACCCTAACCCTTCCCCGAAGCCTGACCCTCACCCGTCCCCTAATCCTAACCCGTACGCTGACACTCACCCGCGCCCTCACACGTACGCTCCCCCTAAAGCGTCGTCGTACCCTCACCTGGACCCTAAACCGTCCCCGTCCCCTAACCCTAACCCTAGCCCGAGCCCTAACCCTAACCCTTCCCCGAAGCCTGACCCTCACCCGTCCCCTAATCCTAACCCGTACGCTGACACTCACCCGTGCCCTCACACGTACGCTCCCCCTAAAGCGTCGTCGTACCCTCACCTGGACCCTAAACCGTCCCCGTACCCTAACCCTAACCCTAGGCCGAGCCCTAACCCTAACCCTTCCCCGAAGCCTGACCCTCACCCGTCCCCTAATCCTAACCCGTACGCTGACACTCACCCGCGCCCTCACATGTACGCTCCCCCTAAAGCGTCGTTGTACCCTCACCTGGACCCTAAACCGTCCCCGTCCCCTAACCCTAGCCCGAGCCCTAACCCTAACCCTTCCCCGAAGCCTGACCCTCACCCGTCCCCTAATCCTAACCCGTACGCTGACACTCACCCGCGCCCTCACACGTACGCTCCCCCTAAAGCGTCGTCGTACCCTCACCTGGACCCTAAACCGTCCCCGTCCCCTAACCCTAACCCTAGCCCGAGCCCTAACCCTAACCCTTCCCCGAAGCCTGACCCTCACCCGTCCCCTAATCCTAACCCGTACGCTGACACTCACCCGCGCCCTCACACGTACGCTCCCCCAAAAGCGTCGTCGTACCCTCACCTGGACCCTAAACCGTCCCCGTCCCCTAACCCTAACCCTAGCCCGAGCCCTAACCCTAACCCTTCCCCGAAGCCTGACCCTCACCCGTCCCCTAATCCTAACCCGTACGCTGACACTCACCCGCGCGCTCACACGTACGCTCCCCCTAAAGCGTCGTCGTACCCTCACCTGGACCCTAAACCGTCCCCGTCCCCTAACCCTAACCCTAGCCCGAACCCTAACCCTAACCCTTCCCCGAAGCCTGACCCTCACCCGTCCCCTAATCCTAACCCGTACGCTGACACTCACCCGCGCCCTCACACGTACGCTCCCCCTAAATCGTCGTCCTACCCTCACCTGGACCCTAAACCGTCCCCGTCCCCTAACCCTAAACCTAGCCCGAACCCTAACCCTAACCTTTCCCCGAAGCCTGACACTCACCCGTCCCCTAATCCTAACCCGTACGCTGACACTCACCCGCGCCCTCACACGTACGCTCCCCCTAAAGCGTCGTCGTACCCTCACCTGGACCCTAAACCGTCCCCGTCCCCTAACCCTAACCCTAGCCCGAGCCCTAACCCTAAACCTTCCCCGAAGCCTGACCCTCACCCGTCCCCTAATCCTAACCCGTACGCTGACACTCACCCGCGCCCTCACACGTACGCTCCCCCTAAAGCGTCGTCGTACTCTCACCTGGACCCTAAACCGTCCCCGTCCCCTAACCCTAACCCTAGCCCGAGCCCTAACCCTAACCCTTCCCCGAAGCCTGACCCTCACCCGTCCCCTAATCCTAACCCGTACGCTGACACTCACCCGCGCCCTCACACGTACGCTCCCCCTAAAGCGTCGTCGTACCCTCACCTGGACCCTAAACCGTCCCCGTCCCCTAACCCTAAACCTAGCCAGAACCCTAACCCTAACACTTCCCCGAAGCCTGACCCTCACCCGTCCCCTAATTCTAACCCGTACGCTGACACTCACCCGCGCCCTCACACGTACGCTCCCCCTAAAGCGTCGTCGTACCCTCACCTGGACCCTAAACCGTCCCGGTCCCCTAACCCTAACCCTAGCCCGAGCCCTAACACTTACCCTTCCCCGAAGCCTGACCCTCACCCGTCCC
This sequence comes from Orcinus orca, assembly GCF_937001465.1. Taxonomy (NCBI): domain Eukaryota; kingdom Metazoa; phylum Chordata; class Mammalia; order Artiodactyla; family Delphinidae; genus Orcinus; species Orcinus orca. Next base: position 249,483 of record NW_026044108.1, read on the forward strand.
CTAATCCTAACCCATACGCTGACACTCACCCGCGGCCTCACATGTACGCTCCCCCTAAAGCGTCGTCGTACACTCACCTGGACCCTAAACAGTCCCCGTCCCCTAACCCTAACCCTAGCCCGAGCCCTAACCCTAACCCTTCCCCGAAGCCTCACCCTCACCCGTCCCCTAATCCTAAACCTTACGCTGACACTCACCCGCGCCCTCACACGTACGCTCCCCCTAAAGCGTCGTCGTACCCTCACCTGGACCCTAAACCGTCCCCGTCCCCTAACCCTAACCCTAGACCGAGCCCTAACCCTAACCCTTCCCCGAAGCCTGACCCTCACCCGTCCCCTAATCCTAACCCGTACGCTGACACTCACCCGCGCCCTCACACGTACGCTCCCCCTAAAGCGTCGTCGTACCCTCACCTGGACCCTAAACCGTCCCCGTCCCCTAACCCTAACCCTAGCCCGAGCCCTAACCCTAACCCTTCCCCGAAGCCTGACCCTCACCCGTCCCCTAATCCTAACCCGTACGCTGACACTCACCCGCGCCCTCACACGTACGCTCCCCCTAAAGCGTCGTCGTACCCTCACCTGGACCCTAAACCGTCCCCGTCCCCTAACCCTAACCCTAGCCCGAGCCCTAACCCTAACCCTTCCCCGAAGCCTGACCCTCACCCGTCCCCTAATCCTAACCCGTACGCTGACACTCACCCGCGCCCTCACACGTACGCTCCCCCTAAAGCGTCGTCGTACCCTCACCTGGACCCTAAACCGTCCCCGTCCCCTAACCCTAACCCTAGCCCGAGCCCTAACCCTAACCCTTCCCCGAAGCCTGACCCTCACCCGTCCCCTAATCCTAACCCGTACGCTGACACTCACCCGCGCCCTCACACGTACGCTCCCCCTAAAGCGTCGTCGTACCCTCACCTGGACCCTAAACCGTCCCCGTCCCCTAACCCTAACCCTAGCCCGAGCCCTAACCCTAAACCTTCCCCGAAGCCTGACCCTCACCCGTCCCCTAATCCTAACCCGTACGCTGACACTCACCCGCGCCCTCACACGTACGCTCCCCCTAAAGCGTCGTCGTACTCTCACCTGGACCCTAAACCGTCCCCGTCCCCTAACCCTAACCCTAGCCCGAGCCCTAACCCTAACCCTTCCCCGAAGCCTGACCCTCACCCGTCCCCTAATCCTAACCCGTACGCTGACACTCACCCGCGCCCTCACACGTACGCTCCCCCTAAAGCGTCATCGTACCCTCACCTGGACCCTAAACCGTCCCCGTCCCCTAACCCTAAACCTAGCCAGAACCCTAACCCTAACACTTCCCCGAAGCCTGACCCTCACCCGTCCCCTAATCCTAACCCGTACGCTGACACTCACCCGCGCCCTCACACGTACGCTCCCCCTAAAGCGTCGTCGTACCCTCACCTGGACCCTAAACCGTCCCGGTCCCCTAACCCTAACCCTAGCCCGAGCCCTAACACTTACCCTTCCCCGAAGCCTGACCCTCACCCGTCCCCTAATCCTAACCCGTACGCTGACACTCACCCGCGGCCTCACATGTACGCTCCCCCTAAAGCGTCGTCGTACACTCACCTGGACCCTAAACAGTCCCCGTCCCCTAACCCTAACCCTAGCCCGAGCCCTAACCCTAACCCTTCCCCGAAGCCTCACCCTCACCCGTCCCCTAATCCTAAACCTTACGCTGACACTCACCCGCGCCCTCACACGTACGCTCCCCCTAAAGCGTCGTCGTACCCTCACCTGGACCCTAAACCGTCCCCGTCCCCTAACCCTAACCCTAGACCGAGCCCTAACCCTAACCCTTCCCCGAAGCCTGACCCTCACCCGTCCCCTAATCCTAACCCGTACGCTGACACTCACCCGCGCCCTCACACGTACGCTCCCCCTAAAGCGTCGTCGTACCCTCACCTGGACCCTAAACCGTCCCCGTCCCCTAACCCTAACCCTAGCCCGAGCCCTAACCCTAACCCTTCCCCGAAGCCTGACCCTCACCCGTCCCCTAATCCTAACCCGTACGCTGACACTCACCCGCGCCCTCACACGTACGCTGCCCCTAAAGCGTCGTCGTACCCTCACCTGGACCCTAAACCGTCCCCGTCCCCTAACCCTAACCCTAGCCCGAGCCCTAACCCTAACCCTTCCCCGAAGCCTGACCCTCACCCGTCCCCTAATCCTAACCCGTACGCTGACACTCACCCGCGCCCTCACACGTACGCTCCCCCTAAAGCGTCGTCGTACCCTCACCTGGACCCTAAACCGTCCCCGTCCCCTAACCCTAACCCTAGCCCGAGCCCTAACCCTAACCCTTCCCCGAAGCCTGACCCTCACCCGTCCCCTAATCCTAACCCGTACGCTGACACTCACCCGCGCCCTCACACGTACGCTCCCCCTAAAGCGTCGTCGTACCCTCACCTGGACCCTAAACCGTCCCCGTCCCCTAACCCTAACCCTAGCCCGAGCCCTAACCCTAACCCTTCCCCGAAGCCTGACCCTCACCCGTCCCCTAATCCTAACCCGTACGCTGACACTCACCCGCGCCCTCACACGTACGCTCCCCCTAAAGCGTCGTCGTACCCTCACCTGGACCCTAAACCGTCCCCGTCCCCTAACCCTAACCCTAGCCCGAGCCCTAACCCTAACCCTTCCCCGAAGCCTGACCCTCACCCGTCCCCTAATCCTAACCCGTACGCTGACACTCACCCGCGCCCTCACACGTACGTTCCCCCTAAAGCGTCGTCGTACCCTCACCTGGACCCTAAACCGTCCCCGTCCCCTAACCCTAACCCTAGCCCGAGCCTTAACCCTAACCCTTCCCCGAAGCCTGACCCTCACCCGTCCCCTAATCCTAACCCGTACGCTGACACTCACCCGCGGCCTCACATGTACGCTCCCCCTAAAGCGTCGTCGTACACTCACCTGGACCCTAAACAGTCCCCGTCCCCTAACCCTAACCCTAGCCCGAGCCCTAACCCTAACCCTTCCCCGAAGCCTCACCCTCACCCGTCCCCTAATCCTAAACCTTACGCTGACACTCACCCGCGCCCTCACACGTACGCTCCCCCTAAAGCGTCGTCGTAACCTCACCTGGACCCTAAACCGTCCCCGTCCCCTAACCCTAACCCTAGCCCGAGCCCTAACCCTAACCCTTCCCCGAAGCCTGACCCTCACCCGTCCCCTAATCCTAACCCCTACGCTGACACTCACCCGCGCCCTCACACGTACGCTCCCCCTAAAGCGTCGTCGTACCCTCACCTGGACCCTAAACCGTCCCCGTCCCCTAACCCTAACCCTAGCCCGAGCCCTAACCCTAACACTTCCCCGAAACCTGACCCTCACCCGTCCCCTAATCCTAACCCGTATGCTGACACTCACCCGCGCCCTCACACGTACGCTCCCCCTAAAGCGTCGTCGTACCCTCGCGTGGACCCTAAACCGTCCCCATCCCCTAACCCTAACCCTAGCCCGAGCCCTAACCCTAACCCTTCCCCGAAGCCTGACCCTCACCCGTCCCCTAATCCTAACCCGTACGCTGACATTCACCCGCGCCCTCACACGTACACTCCCCCTAAAGCGTCGTCGTACCCTCACCTGGACCCTAAACCGTCCCCATACCCTAACCCTAACCCTAGCCCGAGCCCTAACACTAACCCTTCCCCGAAGCCTGACCCTCACCCGTCCCCTAATCCTAACCCGTACGCTGACACTCACCCGCGCCCTCACACGTACGCTCCCCCTAAAGCGTCGTCGTACCCTCACCTGAACCCTAAACCGTCCCTGTCCCCTAACCCTAACCCTAGCCCGAACCCTAACCCTAACCCTTCCCCGAAGCCTGACCCTCACCCGTCCCCTAATCCTAACCCGTACGCTGACACTCACCCGTGCCCTCACACGTACGCTCCCCCTAAAGCTTCGTCGTACCCTCGCGTGGACCCTAAACCGTCCCCGTCCCCTAACCCTAACTCTAGCCTGAGCCCTAACCGTAACTCTTCCCCGAAGCCTGACCCTCACCCGTCCCCTAATCCTAACCCGTACGCTGACACTCACCCGCGCCCTCACACGTACGCTCCCCCTAAAGCGTCGTCGTACCCTCACCTGGACCCTAAACCGTCCCCGTCCCCTAACCCTAACCCTAGCCCGAACCCTAACCCTAACCCTTCCCCGAAGCCTGACCCTCACCCGTCCCCTAATCCTAACCCGTACGCTGACACTCACCCGCGCCCTCACACGTCCGCTCCCCCTAAAGCGTCGTCGTACCCTCACCTGGACCCTAAACCGTCCCCGTCCCCTAACCCTAACTCTAGCCCGAGCCCTAACCGTAACTCTTCCCCGAAGCCTGACCCTCACCCGTCCCCTAATCCTAACCCGTATGCTGACACTCACCCGCGCCCTCACACGTACGCTCCCCCTAAAGCGTCGTCGTACCCTCACCTGGACCCTAAACCGTCCCCGTCCCCTAACCCTAACCCTAGCCCGAACCCTAACCCTAAGCCTTCCCCGAAGCCTGACCCTCACCCGTCCCCTAATCCTAACCCGTACGCTGACACTCACCCGCGCCCTCACACGTACGCTCCCCCTAAAGCGTCGTCGTACCCTCACCTGGACCCTAAACCGTCCCCGTCCCCTAACCCTAACCCTAGACCGAACCCTAACCCTAACACTTCCCCGAAGCCTGACCCTCACCCGTCCCCTAATCCTAACCCGTACGCTGACACTCACCCACGCCCTCACACGTACGCTCCCCCTAAAGCGTCGTCGTACCCTCACCTGGACCCTAAACCGTCCCCGTCCCCTAACCCTAACCCTAGCCCGAGCCCTAACCCTAACTCTTCCCCGAAGCCTGACCCTCACCCGTCCCCTAATCCTAACCCGTACGCTGACACTCACCCGCGCCCTCACACGTACGCTCCCCCTAAAGCGTCGTCGTACCCTCACCTGGACCCTAAACCGTCCCCGTCCCCTAACCCTAACCCTAGCCCGAGCCCTAACCCTAACCCTTCCCCGAAGCCTGACCCTCACCCGTCCCCTAATCCTAACCCGTACGCTGACACTCACCCGCGCCCTCACACGTACGCTCCCCCTAAAGCGTCGTCGTACCCTCACCTGGACCCTAAACCGTCCCCGTCCCCTAACCCTAACCCTAGCCTGAGCCCTAACCCTAACCCTTCCCCGAAGCCTGACCTTCACCCGTCCCCTAATCCTAACCCGTACGCTGACACTCACCCGCGCCCTCACATGTACGCTCCCCCTAAAGCGTCGTCGTACCCTCACCTGGACCCTAAACCGTCCCCGTCCCCTAACCCTAGCCCGAGCCCTAACCCTAACCCTTCCCCGAAGCCTGACCCTCACCCGTCCCCTAATCCTAACCCGTACGCTGACACTCACCCGCGCCCTCACACGTACGCTCCCACTAAAGCGTCGTCGTACCCTCACCTGGACCCTAAACCGTCCCCGTCCCCTAACCCTAACCCTAGCCCGAGCCCTAACCCTAACCCTTCCCCGAAGCCTGACCCTCACCCGTCCCCTAATCCTAACCCGTACGCTGACACTCACCCGCGCCCTCACACGTACGCTCCCCCAAAAGCGTCGTCGTACCCTCACCTGGACCCTAAACCGTCCCCGTCCCCTAACCCTAACCCTAGCCCGAGCCCTAACCCTAACCCTTCCCCGAAGCCTGACCCTCACCCGTCCCCTAATCCTAACCCGTACGCTGACACTCACCCGCGCCCTCACACGTACGCTCCCCCTAAAGCGTCGTCGTACCCTCACCTGGACCCTAAACCGTCCCCGTCCCCTAACCCTAACCCTAGCCCGAGCCCTAACCCTAACCCTTCCCCGAAGCCTGACCCTCACCCGTCCCCTAATCCTAACCCGTACGCTGACACTCACCCGCGCCCTCACACGTACGCTCCCCCTAAAGCGTCGTCGTACCCTCACCTGGACCCTAAACCGTCCCCGTCCCCTAACCCTAACCCTAGCCCGAGCCCTAACCCTAACCCTTCCCCGAAGCCTGACCCTCACCCGTCCCCTAATCCTAACCCGTACGCTGACACTCACCCGCGCCCTCACACGTACGCTCCCCCTAAAGCGTCGTCGTACCCTCACCTGGACCCTAAACCGTCCCCGTCCCCTAACCCTAACCCTAGGCCGAGCCCTAACCCTAACCCTTCCCCGAAGCCTGACCCTCACCCGTCCCCTAATCCTAACCCGTACGCTGACACTCACCCGCGCCCTCACATGTACGCTCCCCCTAAAGCGTCGTCGTACCCTCACCTGGACCCTAAACCGTCCCCGTCCCCTAACCCTAGCCCGAGCCCTAACCCTAACCCTTCCCCGAAGCCTGACCCTCACCCGTCCCCTAATCCTAACCCGTACGCTGACACTCACCCGCGCCCTCACACGTACGCTCCCCCTAAAGCGTCGTCGTACCCTCACCTGGACCCTAAACCGTCCCCGTCCCCTAACCCTAACCCTAGCCCGAGCCCTAACCCTAACCCTTCCCCGAAGCCTGACCCTCACCCGTCCCCTAATCCTAACCCGTACGCTGACACTCACCCGCGCCCTCACACGTACGCTCCCCCAAAAGCGTCGTCGTATCCTCACCTGGACCCTAAACCGTCCCCGTCCCCTAACCCTAACCCTAGCCCGAGCCCTAACCCTAACCCTTCCCCGAAGCCTGACCCTCACCCGTCCCCTAATCCTAACCCGTACGCTGACACTCACCCGCGCCCTCACACGTACGCTCCCCCTAAAGCGTCGTCGTACCCTCACCTGGACCCTAAACCGTCCCCGTCCCCTAACCCTAACCCTAGCCCGAGCCCTAACCCTAACCCTTCCCCGAAGCCTGACCCTCACCCGTCCCCTAATCCTAACCCGTACGCTGACACTCACCCGCGCCCTCACACGTACGCTCCCCCAAAAGCGTCGTCGTACCCTCACCTGGACCCTAAACCGTCCCCGTCCCCTAACCCTAACCCTAGGCCGAGCCCTAACCCTAACCCTTCCCCGAAGCCTGACCCTCACCCGTCCCCTAATCCTAACCCGTACGCTGACACTCACCCGCGCCCTCACACGTACGCTCCCCCTAAAGCGTCGTCGTACCCTCACCTGGACCCTAAACCGTCCCCGTCCCCTAACCCTAACCCTAGCCCGAACCCTAACCCTAACCCTTCCCCGAAGCCTGACCCTCACCCGTCCCCTAATCCTAACCCGTAAGCTGACACTCACCCGCGCACTCACACGTACGCTCCCCCTAAATCGTCGTCCTACCCTCACCTGGACCCTAAACCGTCCCTGTCCCCTAACCCTAAACCTAGCCCGAACCCTAACCCTAACCTTTCCCCGAAGCCTGACCCTCACCCGTCCCCTAATCCTAACCCGTACGCTGACACTCACCCGCGCCCTCACACGTACGCTCCCCCTAAAGCGTCGTCGTACCCTCACCTGGACCCTAAACCGTCCCCGTCCCCTAACCCTAACCCTAGCCCGAGCCCTAACCCTAACCCTTCCCCGAAGCCTGACCCTCACCCGTCCCCTAATCCTAACCCGTACGCTGACACTCACCCGCGCCCTCACACGTACGCTCCCCCTAAAGCGTCGTCGTACTCTCACCTGGACCCTAAACCGTCCCCGTCCCCTAACCCTAACCCTAGCCCGAGCCCTAACCCTAACACTTCCCCGAAGCCTGACCCTCACCCGTCCCCTAATCCTAACCCGTACGCTGACACTCACCCGCGCCCTCACACGTACGCTCCCCCTAAAGCGTCGTCGTACCCTCACCTGGACCCTAAACCGTCCCCGTCCCCTAACCCTAAACCTAGCCAGAACCCTAACCCTAACACTTCCCCGAAGCCTGACCCTCACCCGTCCCCTAATCCTAACCCGTACGCTGACACTCACCCGCGCCCTCACACGTACGCTCCCCCTAAAGCGTCGTCGTACCCTCACCTGGACCCTAAACCGTCCCGGTCCCCTAACCCTAACCCTAGCCCGAGCCCTAACACTTACCCTTCCCCGAAGCCTGACCCTCACCCGTCCCCTAATCCTAACCCGTACGCTGACACTCACCCGCGGCCTCACACGTACGCTCCCCCTAAAGCGTCGTCGTACACTCACCTGGACCCTAAACAGTCCCCGTCCCCTAACCCTAACCCTAGCCCGAGCCCTAACCCTAACCCTTCCCCGAAGCCTCACCCTCACCCGTCCCCTAATCCTAAACCTTACGCTGACACTCACCCGCCCCCTCACACGTACGCTCCCCCTAAAGCGTCGTCGTACCCTCACCTGGACCCTAAACCGTCCCCGTCCCCTAACCCTAACCCTAGACCGAGCCCTAACCCTAACCCTTCCCCGAAGCCTGACCCTCACCCGTCCCCTAATCCTAACCCGTACGCTGACACTCACCCGCGCCCTCACACGTACGCTCCCCCTAAAGCGTCGTCGTACCCTCACCTGGACCCTAAACCGTCCCCGTCCCCTAACCCTAACCCTAGCCCGAGCCCTAACCCTAACCCTTCCCCGAAGCCTGACCCTCACCCGTCCCCTAATCCTAACCCGTACGCTGACACTCACCCGCGCCCTCACACGTACGCTCCCCCTAAAGCGTCGTCGTACCCTCACCTGGACCCTAAACCGTCCCCGTCCCCTAACCCTATCCCTAGCCCGAGCCCTAACCCTAACCCTTCCCCGAAGCCTGACCCTCACCCGTCCCCTAATCCTAACCCGTACGCTGACACTCACCCGCGCCCTCACACGTACGCTCCCCCTAAAGCGTCGTCGTACCCTCACCTGGACCCTAAACCGTCCCCGTCCCCTAACCCTAACCCTAGCCCGAGCCCTAACCCTAACCCTTCCCCGAAGCCTGACCCTCACCCGTCCCCTAATCCTAACCCGTACGCTGACACTCACCCGCGCCCTCACACGTACGCTCCCCCTAAAGCGTCGTCGTACCCTCACCTGGACCCTAAACCGTCCCCGTCCCCTAACCCTAACCCTAGCCCGAGCCCTAACCCTAAACCTTCCCCGAAGCCTGACCCTCACCCGTCCCCTAATCCTAACCAGTACGCTGACACTCACCCGCGCCCTCACACGTACGCTCCCCCTAAAGCGTCGTCGTACCCTCACCTGGACCCTAAACCGTCCCCATCCCCTAACCCTAACCCTAGCCCGAGCCCTAACCCTAACCCTTCCCCGAAGCCTGACCCTCACCCGTCCCCTAATCCTAACCCGTACGCTGACACTCACCCGCGCCCTCACACGTACGTTCCCCCTAAAGCGTCGTCGTACCCTCACCTGGACCCTAAACCGTCCCCGTCCCCTAACCCTAACCCTAGCCCGAGCCTTAACCCTAACCCTTCCCCGAAGCCTGACCCTCACCCGTCCCCTAATCCTAACCCGTACGCTGACACTCACCCGCGGCCTCACATGTACGCTCCCCCTAAAGCGTCGTCGTACACTCACCTGGACCCTAAACAGTCCCCGTCCCCTAACCCTAACCCTAGCCCGAGCCCTAACCCTAACCCTTCCCCGAAGCCTCACCCTCACCCGTCCCCTAATCCTAAACCTTACGCTGACACTCACCCGCGCCCTCACACGTACGCTCCCCCTAAAGCGTCGTCGTACCCTCACCTGGACCCTAAACCGTCCCCGTCCCCTAACCCTAACCCTAGCCCGAGCCCTAACCCTAACCCTTCCCCGAAGCCTGACCCTCACCTGTCCCCTAATCCTAACCCGTACGCTGACACTCACCCGCGCCCTCACACGTACGCTCCCCCTAAAGCGTCGTCGTAACCTCACCTGGACCCTAAACCGTCCCCGTCCCCTAACCCTAACCCTAGCCCGAGCCCTAACCCTAACCCTTCCCCGAAGCCTGACCCTCACCCGTCCCCTAATCCTAACCCGTACGCTGACACTCACCCGCGCCCTCACACGTACGCTCCCCCTAAAGCGTCGTCGTACCCTCACCTGGACCCTAAACCGTCCCCGTCCCCTAACCCTAACCCTAGCCCGAGCCCTAACCCTAACCCTTCCCCGAAACCTGACCCTCACCCGTCCCCTAATCCTAACCCGTATGCTGACACTCACCCGCGCCCTCACACGTACGCTCCCCCTAAAGCGTCGTCGTACCCTCGCGTGGACCCTAAACCGTCCCCATCCCCTAACCCTAACCCTAGCCCGAGCCCTAACCCTAACCCTTCCCCGAAGCCTGACCCTCACCCGTCCCCTAATCCTAACCCGTACGCTGACACTCACCCGCGCCCTCACACGTACACTCCCCCTAAAGCGTCGTCGTACCCTCACCTGGACCCTAAACCGTCCCCATCCCCTAACCCTAACCCTAGCCCGAGCCCTAACACTAACCCTTCCCCGAAGCCTGACCCTCACCCGTCCCCTAATCCTAACCCGTACGCTGACACTCACCCGCGCCCTCACACGTACGCTCCCCCTAAAGCGTCGTCGTACCCTCACCTGAACCCTAAACCGTCCCCGTCCCCTAACCCTAACCCTAGCCCGAACCCTAACCCTAACCCTTCCCCGAAGCCTGACCCTCACCCGTCCCCTAATCCTAACCCGTACGCTGACACTCACCCGTGCCCTCACACGTACGCTCCCCCTAAAGCTTCGTCGTACCCTCGCGTGGACCCTAAACCGTCCCCGTCCCCTAACCCTAACTCTAGCCTGAGCCCTAACCGTAACTCTTCCCCGAAGCCTGACCCTCACCCGTCCCCTAATCCTAACCCGTACGCTGACACTCACCCGCGCCCTCACACGTACGCTCCCCCTAAAGCGTCGTCGTACCCTCACCTGGACCCTAAACCGTCCCCGTCCCCTAACCCTAACCCTAGCCTGAACCCTAACCCTAAGCCTTCCCCGAAGCCTGACCCTCACCCGTCCCCTAATCCTAACCCGTACGCTGACACTCACCCGCGCCCTCACACGTACGCTCCCCCTAAAGCGTCGTCGTACCCTCACCTGGACCCTAAACCGTCCCCGTCCCCTAACCCTAACCCTAGACCGAACCCTAACCCTAACCCTTCCCCGAAGCCTGACCCTCACCCGTCCCCTAATCCTAACCCGTACGCTGACACTCACCCGCGCCCTCACACGTACGCTCCCCCTAAAGCGTCGTCGTACCCTCACCTGGACCCTAAACCGTCCCCGTCCCCTAACCCTAACCCTAGCCCAAACCCTAACCCTAAACCTTCCCCGAAGCCTGACCCTCACCCGTACCCTAATCCTAACCCGTACGCTGACACTCACCCGCGCCCTCACACCTACGCTCCCCCTAAAGCGTCGTCGTACCCTCACCTGGACCCTAAACCGTCCCCGTCCCCTAACCCTAACCCTAGCCCGAGCCCTAACCCTAACCCTTCCCCGAAGCCTGACCCTCACCCGTCCCCTAATCCTAACCCGTACGCTGACACTCACCTGCGCCCTCACACGTACGCTCCCCCTAAAGCGTCGTCGTACCCTCACCTGGACCCTAAACCGTCCCCGTCCCCTAACCCTAACCCTAGGCCGAGCCCTAACCCTAACCCTTCCCCGAAGCCTGACCCTCACCCGTCCCCTAATCCTAACCCGTACGCTGACACTCACCCGCGCCCTCACACGTACGCTCCCCCTAAAGCGTCGTCGTACCCTCACCTGGACCCTAAACCGTCCCCGTCCCCTAACCCTAACCCTAGCCCGAGCCCTAACCCTAACACTTCCCCGAAGCCTGACCCTCACCCGTCCCCTAATCCTAACCCGTACGCTGACACTCACCCGCGCCCTCACACGTACGCTCCCCCTAAAGCGTCGTCGTACCCTCACCTGGACCCTAAACCGTCCCCGTCCCCTAACCCTAACCCTAGCCCGAGCCCTAACCCTAATCCTTCCCCGAAGCCTGACCCTCACCCGTCCCCTAATCCTAACCCGTACGCTGACACTCACCCGCGCCCTCACACGTACGCTCCCCCTAAAGCGTCGTCGTACCCTCACCTGGACCCTAAACCGTCCCCGTCCCCTAACCCTAACCCTAGACCGAGCCCTAACCCTAACCCTTCCCCGAAGCCTGACCCTCACCCGTCCCCTAATCCTAACCCGTATGCTGACACTCACCCGCGCCCTCACACGTATGCTCCCCCTAAAGCGTCGTCGTACCCTCGCGTGGACCCTAAACCGTCCCCGTCCCCTAACCCTAACCCTAGCCCGAGCCCTAACCCTAACCCTTCCCCGAAGCCTGACCCTCACCCGTCCCCTAATCCTAACCCGTACGCTGACACTCACCCGCGCCCTCACACGTACACTCCCCCTAAAGCGTCGTCGTACCCTCACCTGGACCCTAAACCGTCCCCATCCCCTAACCCTAACCCTAGCCCGAGCCCTAACACTAACCCTTCCCCGAAGCCTGACCCTCACCCGTCCCCTAATCCTAACCCGTACGCTGACACTCACCCGCGCCCTCACACGTACGCTCCCCCTAAAGCGTCGTCGTACCCTCACCTGGACCCTAAACCGTCCCCGTCCCCTAACCCTAACCCTAGCCCGAACCCTAACCCTAACCCTTCCCCGAAGCCTGACCCTCACCCGTCCCCTAATCCTAACCCGTACGCTGACACTCACCCACGCCCTCACACGTCCGCTCCCCCTAAAGCGTCGTCGTACCCTCACCTGGACCCTAAACCGTCCCCGTCCCCTAACTCTAACTCTAGCCCGAGCCCTAACCGTAACTCTTCCCCGAAGCCTGACCCTCACCCGTCCCCTAATCCTAACCCGTACGCTGACACTCACCCGCGCCCTCACACGTACGCTCCCCCTAAAGCGTCGTCGTACCCTCACCTGGACCCTAAACCGTCCCCGTCCCCTAACCCTAACCCTAGCCCGAACCCTAACCCTAAGCCTTCCCCGAAGCCTGACCCTCACCCGTCCCCTAATCCTAACCCGTACGCTGACACTCACCCGCGCCCTCACACGTACGCTCCCCCTAAAGCGTCGTCGTACCCTCACCTGGACCCTAAACCGTCCCCGTCCCCTAACCCTAACCCTAGACCGAACCCTAACCCTAACCCTTCCCCGAAGCCTGACCCTCACCCGTCCCCTAATCCTAACCCGTACGCTGACACTCACCCGCGCCCTCACACGTACGCTCCCCCTAAAGCGTCGTCGTACCCTCACCTGGACCCTAAACCGTCCCCGTCCCCTAACCCTAACCCTAGCCCGAGCCCTAACCCTAACCCTTCCCCGAAGCCTGACCCTCACCCGTCCCCTAATCCTAACCCGTACGCTGACACTCACCCGCGCCCTCACACGTACGCTCCCCCTAAAGCGTCGTCGTACCCTCACCTGGACCCTAAACCGTCCCCGTCCCCTAACCCTAACCCTAGCCCGAGCCCTAACCCTAACCCTTCCCCGAAGCCTGACCCTCACCTGTCCCCTAATCCTAACCCGTACGCTGACACTCACCCGCGCCCTCACACGTACGCTCCCCCTAAAGCGTCGTCGTACCCTCACCTGGACCCTAAACCGTCCCCGTCCCCTAACCCTAACCCTAGCCTGAGCCCTAACCCTAACCCTTCCCCGAAGCCTGACCCTCACCCGTCCCCTAATCCTAACCCGTACGCTGACACTCACCCGCGCCCTCACATGTACGCTCCCCCTAAAGCGTCGTCGTACCCTCACCTGGACCCTAAACCGTCCCCGTCCCCTAACCCTAGCCCGAGCCCTAACCCTAACCCTTCCCCGAAGCCTGACCCTCACCCGTCCCCTAATCCTAACCCGTACGCTGACACTCACCCGCGCCCTCACACGTACGCTCCCCCTAAAGCGTCGTCGTACCCTCACCTGGACCCTAAACCGTCCCCGTCCCCTAACCCTAACCCTAGCCCGAGCCCTAACCCTAACCCTTCCCCGAAGCCTGACCCTCACCCGTCCCCTAATCCTAACCCGTACGCTGACACTCACCCGCGCCCTCACACGTACGCTCCCCCAAAAGCGTCGTCGTACCCTCACCTGGACCCTAAACCGTCCCCGTCCCCTAACCCTAACCCTAGCCCGAGCCCTAACCCTAACCCTTCCCCGAAGCCTGACCCTCACCCGTCCCCTAATCCTAACCCGTACGCTGACACTCACCCGCGCCCTCACACGTACGCTCCCCCTAAAGCGTCGTCGTACCCTCACCTGGACCCTAAACCGTCCCCGTCCCCTAACCCTAACCCTAGACCGAACCCTAACCCTAACCCTTCCCCGAAGCCTGACCCTCACCCGTCCCCTAATCCTAACCCGTACGCTGACACTCACCCGCGCCCTCACACGTACGCTCCCCCTAAAGCGTCGTCGTACCCTCACCTGGACCCTAAACCGTCCCCGTCCCCTAACCCTAACCCTAGCCCGAGCCCTAACCCTAATCCTTCCCCGAAGCCTGACCCTCACCCGTCCCCTAATCCTAACCCGTACGCTGACACTCACCCGCGCCCTCACACGTACGCTCCCCCTAAAGCGTCGTCGTACCCTCACCTGGACCCTAAACCGTCCCCGTCCCCTAACCCTAACCCTAGACCGAACCCTAACCCTAACCCTTCCCCGAAGCCTGACCCTCACCCGTCCCCTAATCCTAACCCGTACGCTGACACTCACCCGCGCCCTCACACGTACGCTCCCCCTAAAGCGTCGTCGTACCCTCACCTGGACCCTAAACCGTCCCCGTCCCCTAACCCTAACCCTAGCCCGAGCCCTAACCCTAACCCTTCCCCGAAGCCTGACCCTCACCCGTCCCCTAATCCTAACCCGTACGCTGACACTCACCCGCGCCCTCACACGTACGCTCCCCCTAAAGCGTCGTCGTACCCTCACCTGGACCCTAAACCGTCCCCGTCCCCTAACCCTAACCCTAGCCCGAGCCCTAACCCTAACCCTTCCCCGAAGCCTGACCCTCACCTGTCCCCTAATCCTAACCCGTACGCTGACACTCACCCACGCCCTCACACGTACGCTCCCCCTAAAGCGTCGTCGTACCCTCACCTGGACCCTAAACCGTCCCCGTCCCCTAACCCTAACCCTAGCCTGAGCCCTAACCCTAACCCTTCCCCGAAGCCTGACCCTCACCCGTCCCCTAATCCTAACCCGTACGCTGACACTCACCCGCGCCCTCACATGTACGCTCCCCCTAAAGCGTCGTCGTACCCTCACCTGGACCCTAAACCGTCCCCGTCCCCTAACCCTAGCCCGAGCCCTAACCCTAACCCTTCCCCGAAGCCTGACCCTCACCCGTCCCCTAATCCTAACCCGTACGCTGACACTCACCCGCGCCCTCACACGTACGCTCCCCCTAAAGCGTCGTCGTACCCTCACCTGGACCCTAAACCGTCCCCGTCCCCTAACCCTAACCCTAGCCCGAGCCCTAACCCTAACCCTTCCCCGAAGCCTGACCCTCACCCGTCCCCTAATCCTAACCCGTACGCTGACACTCACCCGCGCCCTCACACGTACGCTCCCCCAAAAGCGTCGTCGTACCCTCACCTGGACCCTAAACCGTCCCCGTCCCCTAACCCTAACCCTAGCCCGAGCCCTAACCCTAACCCTTCCCCGAAGCCTGACCCTCACCCGTCCCCTAATCCTAACCCGTACGCTGACACTCACCCGCGCCCTCACACGTACGCTCCCCCTAAAGCGTCGTCGTACCCTCACCTGGACCCTAAACCGTCCCCGTCCGCTAACCCTAACCCTAGACCGAACCCTAACCCTAACCCTTCCCCGAAGCCTGACCCTCACCCGTCCCCTAATCCTAACCCGTACGCTGACACTCACCCGCGCCCTCACACGTACGCTCCCCCTAAAGCGTCGTCGTACCCTCACCTGGACCCTAAACCGTCCCCGTCCCCTAACCCTAACCCTAGCCCGAGCCCTAACCCTAATCCTTCCCCGAAGTCTGACCCTCACCCGTCCCCTAATCCTAACCCGTACGCTGACACTCACCCGCGCCCTCACACGTACGCTCCCCCTAAAGCGTCGTCGTACCCTCACCTGGACCCTAAACCGTCCCCGTCCCCTAACCCTAACCCTAGCCCGAGCCCTAACCCTAACCCTTCCCCGAAGCCTGACCCTCACCCGTCCCCTAATCCTAACCCGTACGCTGACACTCACCCGTGCCCTCACACGTACGCTCCCCCTAAAGCGTCGTCGTACCCTCACCTGGACCCTAAACCGTCCCCGTCCCCTAACCCTAACCCTAGGCCGAGCCCTAACCCTAACCCTTCCCCGAAGCCTGACCCTCACCCGTCCCCTAATCCTAACCCGTACGCTGACACTCACCCGCGCCCTCACACGTACGCTCCCCCTAAAGCGTCGTCGTACCCTCACCTGGACCCTAAACCGTCCCCGTCCCCTAACCCTAGCCCGAGCCCTAACCCTAACCCTTCCCCGAAGCCTGACCCTCACCCGTCCCCTAATCCTAACCCGTACGCTGACACTCACCCGCGCCCTCACACGTACGCTCCCCCTAAAGCGTCGTCGTACCCTCACCTGGACCCTAAACCGTCCCCGTCCCCTAACCCTAACCCTAGCCCGAGCCCTAACCCTAACCCTTCCCCGAAGCCTGACCCTCACCCGTCCCCTAATCCTAACCCGTACGCTGACACTCACCCGCGCCATCACAAGTACGCTCCCCCAAAAGCGTCGTCGTACCCTCACCTGGACCCTAAACCGTCCCCGTCCCCTAACCCTAACCCTAGCCCGAGCCCTAACCCTAACCCTTCCCCGAAGCCTGACCCTCACCCGTCCCCTAATCCTAACCCGTACGCTGACACTCACCCGCGCCCTCACACGTACGCTCCCCCTAAAGCGTCGTCGTACCCTCACCTGGACCCTAAACCGTCCCCGTCCCCTAACCCTAACCCTAGCCCGAACCCTAACCCTAACCCTTCCCCGAAGCCTGACCCTCACCCGTCCCCTAATCCTAACCCGTACGCTGACACTCACCCGCGCCCTCACACGTACGCTCCCCCTAAAGCGTCGTCCTACCCTCACCTGGACCCTAAACCGTCCCTGTCCCCTAACCCTAAACCTAGCCCGAACCCTAACCCTAACCTTTCCCCGAAGCCTGACCCTCACCCGTCCCCTAATCCTAACCCGTACGCTGACACTCACCCGCGCCCTCACACGTACGCTCCCCCTAAAGCGTCGTCGTACCCTCACCTGGACCCTAAACCGTCCCCGTCCCCTAACCCTAACCCTAGCCCGAGCCCTAACCCTAACCCTTCCCCGAAGCCTGACCCTCACCCGTCCCCTAATCCTAACCCGTACGCTGACACTCACCCGCGCCCTCACACGTACGCTCCCCCTAAAGCGTCGTCGTACTCTCACCTGGACCCTAAACCGTCCCCGTCCCCTAACCCTAACCCTAGCCCGAGCCCTAACCCTAACACTTCCCCGAAGCCTGACCCTCACCCGTCCCCTAATCCTAACCCGTACGCTGACACTCACCCGCGCCCTCACACGTACGCTCCCCCTAAAGCGTCGTCGTACCCTCACCTGGACCCTAAACCGTCCCCGTCCCCTAACCCTAAACCTAGCCAGAACCCTAACCCTAACACTTCCCCGAAGCCTGACCCTCACCCGTCCCCTAATCCTAACCCGTACGCTGACACTCACCCGCGCCCTCACACGTACGCTCCCCCTAAAGCGTCGTCGTACCCTCACCTGGACCCTAAACCGTCCCGGTCCCCTAACCCTAACCCTAGCCCGAGCCCTAACACTTACCCTTCCCCGAAGCCTGACCCTCACCCGTCCCCTAATCCTAACCCGTACGCTGACACTCACCCGCGGCCTCACACGTACGCTCCCCCTAAAGCGTCGTCGTACACTCACCTGGACCCTAAACAGTCCCCGTCCCCTAACCCTAACCCTAGCCCGAGCCCTAACCCTAACCCTTCCCCGAAGCCTCACCCTCACCCGTCCCCTAATCCTAAACCTTACGCTGACACTCACCCGCCCCCTCACACGTACGCTCCCCCTAAAGCGTCGTCGTACCCTCACCTGGACCCTAAACCGTCCCCGTCCCCTAACCCTAACCCTAGACCGAGCCCTAACCCTAACCCTTCCCCGAAGCCTGACCCTCACCCGTCCCCTAATCCTAACCCGTACGCTGACACTCACCCGCGCCCTCACACGTACGCTCCCCCTAAAGCGTCGTCGTACCCTCACCTGGACCCTAAACCGTCCCCGTCCCCTAACCCTAACCCTAGCCCGAGCCCTAACCCTAACCCTTCCCCGAAGCCTGACCCTCACCCGTCCCCTAATCCTAACCCGTACGCTGACACTCACCCGCGCCCTCACACGTACGCTCCCCCTAAAGCGTCGTCGTACCCTCACCTGGACCCTAAACCGTCCCCGTCCCCTAACCCTATCCCTAGCCCGAGCCCTAACCCTAACCCTTCCCCGAAGCCTGACCCTCACCCGTCCCCTAATCCTAACCCGTACGCTGACACTCACCCGCGCCCTCACACGTACGCTCCCCCTAAAGCGTCGTCGTACCCTCACCTGGACCCTAAACCGTCCCCGTCCCCTAACCCTAACCCTAGCCCGAGCCCTAACCCTAACCCTTCCCCGAAGCCTGACCCTCACCCGTCCCCTAATCCTAACCCGTACGCTGACACTCACCCGCGCCCTCACACGTACGCTCCCCCTAAAGCCTCGTCGTACCCTCACCTGGACCCTAAACCGTCCCCGTCCCCTAACCCTAACCCTAGCCCGAGCCCTAACCCTAAACCTTCCCCGAAGCCTGACCCTCACCCGTCCCCTAATCCTAACCAGTACGCTGACACTCACCCGCGCCCTCACACGTACGCTCCCCCTAAAGCGTCGTCGTACCCTCACCTGGACCCTAAACCGTCCCCATCCCCTAACCCTAACCCTAGCCCGAGCCCTAACCCTAACCCTTCCCCGAAGCCTGACCCTCACCCGTCCCCTAATCCTAACCCGTACGCTGACACTCACCCGCGCCCTCACACGTACGTTCCCCCTAAAGCGTCGTCGTACCCTCACCTGGACCCTAAACCGTCCCCGTCCCCTAACCCTAACCCTAGCCCGAGCCTTAACCCTAACCCTTCCCCGAAGCCTGACCCTCACCCGTCCCCTAATCCTAACCCGTACGCTGACACTCACCCGCGGCCTCACATGTACGCTCCCCCTAAAGCATCGTCGTACACTCACCTGGACCCTAAACAGTCCCCGTCCCCTAACCCTAACCCTAGCCCGAGCCCTAACCCTAACCCTTCCCCGAAGCCTCACCCTCACCCGTCCCCTAATCCTAAACCTTACGCTGACACTCACCCACGCCCTCACACGTACGCTCCCCCTAAAGCGTCGTCGTACCCTCACCTGGACCCTAAACCGTCCCCGTCCCCTAACCCTAACCCTAGCCCGAGCCCTAACCCTAACCCTTCCCCGAAGCCTGACCCTCACCTGTCCCCTAATCCTAACCCGTACGCTGACACTCACCCGCGCCCTCACACGTACGCTCCCCCTAAAGCGTCGTCGTAACCTCACCTGGACCCTAAACCGTCCCCGTCCCCTAACCCTAACCCTAGCCCGAGCCCTAACCCTAACCCTTCCCCGAAGCCTGACCCTCACCCGTCCCCTAATCCTAACCCGTACGCTGACACTCACCCGCGCCCTCACACGTACGCTCCCCCTAAAGCGTCGTCGTACCCTCACCTGGACCCTAAACCGTCCCCGTCCCCTAACCCTAACCCTAGCCCGAGCCCTAACCCTAACCCTTCCCCGAAACCTGACCCTCACCCGTCCCCTAATCCTAACCCGTATGCTGACACTCACCCGCGCCCTCACACGTACGCTCCCCCTAAAGCGTCGTCGTACCCTCGCGTGGACCCTAAACCGTCCCCATCCCCTAACCCTAACCCTAGCCCGAGCCCTAACCCTAACCCTTCCCCGAAGCCTGACCCTCACCCGTCCCCTAATCCTAACCCGTACGCTGACACTCACCCGCGCCCTCACACGTACACTCCCCCTAAAGCGTCGTCGTACCCTCACCTGGACCCTAAACCGTCCCCATCCCCTAACCCTAACCCTAGCCCGAGCCCTAACACTAACCCTTCCCCGAAGCCTGACCCTCACCCGTCCCCTAATCCTAACCCGTACGCTGACACTCACCCGCGCCCTCACACGTACGCTCCCCCTAAAGCGTCGTCGTACCCTCACCTGAACCCTAAACCGTCCCCGTCCCCTAACCCTAACCCTAGCCCGAACCCTAACCCTAACCCTTCCCCGAAGCCTGACCCTCACCCGTCCCCTAATCCTAACCCGTACGCTGACACTCACCCGTGCCCTCACACGTACGCTCCCCCTAAAGCTTCGTCGTACCCTCGCGTGGACCCTAAACCGTCCCCGTCCCCTAACCCTAACTCTAGCCTGAGCCCTAACCGTAACTCTTCCCCGAAGCCTGACCCTCACCCGTCCCCTAATCCTAACCCGTACGCTGACACTCACCCGCGCCCTCACACGTACGCTCCCCCTAAAGCGTCGTCGTACCCTCACCTGGACCCTAAACCGTCCCCGTCCCCTAACCCTAACCCTAGCCTGAACCCTAACCCTAAGCCTTCCCCGAAGCCTGACCCTCACCCGTCCCCTAATCCTAACCCGTACGCTGACACTCACCCGCGCCCTCACACGTACGCTCCCCCTAAAGCGTCGTCGTACCCTCACCTGGACCCTAAACCGTCCCCGTCCCCTAACCCTAACCCTAGACCGAACCCTAACCCTAACCCTTCCCCGAAGCCTGACCCTCACCCGTCCCCTAATCCTAACCCGTACGCTGACACTCACCCGCGCCCTCACACGTACGCTCCCCCTAAAGCGTCGTCGTACCCTCACCTGGACCCTAAACCGTCCCCGTCCCCTAACCCTAACCCTAGCCCAAACCCTAACCCTAAACCTTCCCCGAAGCCTGACCCTCACCCGTACCCTAATCCTAACCCGTACGCTGACACTCACCCGCGCCCTCACACCTACGCTCCCCCTAAAGCGTCGTCGTACCCTCACCTGGACCCTAAACCGTCCCCGTCCCCTAACCCTAACCCTAGCCCGAGCCCTAACCCTAACCCTTCCCCGAAGCCTGACCCTCACCCGTCCCCTAATCCTAACCCGTACGCTGACACTCACCTGCGCCCTCACACGTACGCTCCCCCTAAAGCGTCGTCGTACCCTCACCTGGACCCTAAACCGTCCCCGTCCCCTAACCCTAACCCTAGGCCGAGCCCTAACCCTAACCCTTCCCCGAAGCCTGACCCTCACCCGTCCCCTAATCCTAACCCGTACGCTGACACTCACCCGCGCCCTCACACGTACGCTCCCCCTAAAGCGTCGTCGTACCCTCACCTGGACCCTAAACCGTCCCCGTCCCCTAACCCTAACCCTAGCCCGAGCCCTAACCCTAACACTTCCCCGAAGCCTGACCCTCACCCGTCCCCTAATCCTAACCCGTACGCTGACACTCACCCGCGCCCTCACACGTACGCTCCCCCTAAAGCGTCGTCGTACCCTCACCTGGACCCTAAACCGTCCCCGTCCCCTAACCCTAACCCTAGCCCGAGCCCTAACCCTAATCCTTCCCCGAAGCCTGACCCTCACCCGTCCCCTAATCCTAACCCGTACGCTGACACTCACCCGCGCCCTCACACGTACGCTCCCCCTAAAGCGTCGTCGTACCCTCACCTGGACCCTAAACCGTCCCCGTCCCCTAACCCTAACCCTAGACCGAGCCCTAACCCTAACCCTTCCCCGAAGCCTGACCCTCACCCGTCCCCTAATCCTAACCCGTATGCTGACACTCACCCGCGCCCTCACACGTATGCTCCCCCTAAAGCGTCGTCGTACCCTCGCGTGGACCCTAAACCGTCCCCGTCCCCTAACCCTAACCCTAGCCCGAGCCCTAACCCTAACCCTTCCCCGAAGCCTGACCCTCACCCGTCCCCTAATCCTAACCCGTACGCTGACACTCACCCGCGCCCTCACACGTACACTCCCCCTAAAGCGTCGTCGTACCCTCACCTGGACCCTAAACCGTCCCCATCCCCTAACCCTAACCCTAGCCCGAGCCCTAACACTAACCCTTCCCCGAAGCCTGACCCTCACCCGTCCCCTAATCCTAACCCGTACGCTGACACTCACCCGCGCCCTCACACGTACGCTCCCCCTAAAGCGTCGTCGTACCCTCACCTGGACCCTAAACCGTCCCCGTCCCCTAACCCTAACCCTAGCCCGAACCCTAACCCTAACCCTTCCCCGAAGCCTGACCCTCACCCGTCCCCTAATCCTAACCCGTACGCTGACACTCACCCACGCCCTCACACGTCCGCTCCCCCTAAAGCGTCGTCGTACCCTCACCTGGACCCTAAACCGTCCCCGTCCCCTAACTCTAACTCTAGCCCGAGCCCTAACCGTAACTCTTCCCCGAAGCCTGACCCTCACCCGTCCCCTAATCCTAACCCGTACGCTGACACTCACCCGCGCCCTCACACGTACGCTCCCCCTAAAGCGTCGTCGTACCCTCACCTGGACCCTAAACCGTCCCCGTCCCCTAACCCTAACCCTAGCCCGAACCCTAACCCTAAGCCTTCCCCGAAGCCTGACCCTCACCCGTCCCCTAATCCTAACCCGTACGCTGACACTCACCCGCGCCCTCACACGTACGCTCCCCCTAAAGCGTCGTCGTACCCTCACCTGGACCCTAAACCGTCCCCGTCCCCTAACCCTAACCCTAGACCGAACCCTAACCCTAACCCTTCCCCGAAGCCTGACCCTCACCCGTCCCCTAATCCTAACCCGTACGCTGACACTCACCCGCGCCCTCACACGTACGCTCCCCCTAAAGCGTCGTCGTACCCTCACCTGGACCCTAAACCGTCCCCGTCCCCTAACCCTAACCCTAGCCCGAGCCCTAACCCTAACCCTTCCCCGAAGCCTGACCCTCACCCGTCCCCTAATCCTAACCCGTACGCTGACACTCACCCGCGCCCTCACACGTACGCTCCCCCTAAAGCGTCGTCGTACCCTCACCTGGACCCTAAACCGTCCCCGTCCCCTAACCCTAACCCTAGCCCGAGCCCTAACCCTAACCCTTCCCCGAAGCCTGACCCTCACCTGTCCCCTAATCCTAACCCGTACGCTGACACTCACCCGCGCCCTCACACGTACGCTCCCCCTAAAGCGTCGTCGTACCCTCACCTGGACCCTAAACCGTCCCCGTCCCCTAACCCTAACCCTAGCCTGAGCCCTAACCCTAACCCTTCCCCGAAGCCTGACCCTCACCCGTCCCCTAATCCTAACCCGTACGCTGACACTCACCCGCGCCCTCACATGTACGCTCCCCCTAAAGCGTCGTCGTACCCTCACCTGGACCCTAAACCATCCCCGTCCCCTAACCCTAGCCCGAGCCCTAACCCTAACCCTTCCCCGAAGCCTGACCCTCACCCGTCCCCTAATCCTAACCCGTACGCTGACACTCACCCGCGCCCTCACACGTACGCTCCCCCTAAAGCGTCGTCGTACCCTCACCTGGACCCTAAACCGTCCCCGTCCCCTAACCCTAACCCTAGCCCGAGCCCTAACCCTAACCCTTCCCCGAAGCCTGACCCTCACCCGTCCCCTAATCCTAACCCGTACGCTGACACTCACCCGCGCCCTCACACGTACGCTCCCCCAAAAGCGTCGTCGTACCCTCACCTGGACCCTAAACCGTCCCCGTCCCCTAACCCTAACCCTAGCCCGAGCCCTAACCCTAACCCTTCCCCGAAGCCTGACCCTCACCCGTCCCCTAATCCTAACCCGTACGCTGACACTCACCCGCGCCCTCACACGTACGCTCCCCCTAAAGCGTCGTCGTACCCTCACCTGGACCCTAAACCGTCCCCGTCCCCTAACCCTAACCCTAGACCGAACCCTAACCCTAACCCTTCCCCGAAGCCTGACCCTCACCCGTCCCCTAATCCTAACCCGTACGCTGACACTCACCCGCGCCCTCACACGTACGCTCCCCCTAAAGCGTCGTCGTACCCTCACCTGGACCCTAAACCGTCCCCGTCCCCTAACCCTAACCCTAGCCCGAGCCCTAACCCTAATCCTTCCCCGAAGCCTGACCCTCACCCGTCCCCTAATCCTAACCCGTACGCTGACACTCACCCGCGCCCTCACACGTACGCTCCCCCTAAAGCGTCGTCGTACCCTCACCTGGACCCTAAACCGTCCCCGTCCCCTAACCCTAACCCTAGACCGAACCCTAACCCTAACCCTTCCCCGAAGCCTGACCCTCACCCGTCCCCTAATCCTAACCCGTACGCTGACACTCACCCGCGCCCTCACACGTACGCTCCCCCTAAAGCGTCGTCGTACCCTCACCTGGACCCTAAACCGTCCCCGTCCCCTAACCCTAACCCTAGCCCGAGCCCTAACCCTAACCCTTCCCCGAAGCCTGACCCTCACCCGTCCCCTAATCCTAACCCGTACGCTGACACTCACCCGCGCCCTCACACGTACGCTCCCCCTAAAGCGTCGTCGTACCCTCACCTGGACCCTAAACCGTCCCCGTCCCCTAACCCTAACCCTAGCCCGAGCCCTAACCCTAACCCTTCCCCGAAGCCTGACCCTCACCTGTCCCCTAATCCTAACCCGTACGCTGACACTCACCCACGCCCTCACACGTACGCTCCCCCTAAAGCGTCGTCGTACCCTCACCTGGACCCTAAACCGTCCCCGTCCCCTAACCCTAACCCTAGCCTGAGCCCTAACCCTAACCCTTCCCCGAAGCCTGACCCTCACCCGTCCCCTAATCCTAACCCGTACGCTGACACTCACCCGCGCCCTCACATGTACGCTCCCCCTAAAGCGTCGTCGTACCCTCACCTGGACCCTAAACCGTCCCCGTCCCCTAACCCTAGCCCGAGCCCTAACCCTAACCCTTCCCCGAAGCCTGACCCTCACCCGTCCCCTAATCCTAACCCGTACGCTGACACTCACCCGCGCCCTCACACGTACGCTCCCCCTAAAGCGTCGTCGTACCCTCACCTGGACCCTAAACCGTCCCCGTCCCCTAACCCTAACCCTAGCCCGAGCCCTAACCCTAACCCTTCCCCGAAGCCTGACCCTCACCCGTCCCCTAATCCTAACCCGTACGCTGACACTCACCCGCGCCCTCACACGTACGCTCCCCCAAAAGCGTCGTCGTACCCTCACCTGGACCCTAAACCGTCCCCGTCCCCTAACCCTAACCCTAGCCCGAGCCCTAACCCTAACCCTTCCCCGAAGCCTGACCCTCACCCGTCCCCTAATCCTAACCCGTACGCTGACACTCACCCGCGCCCTCACACGTACGCTCCCCCTAAAGCGTCGTCGTACCCTCACCTGGACCCTAAACCGTCCCCGTCCCCTAACCCTAACCCTAGACCGAACCCTAACCCTAACCCTTCCCCGAAGCCTGACCCTCACCCGTCCCCTAATCCTAACCCGTACGCTGACACTCACCCGCGCCCTCACACGTACGCTCCCCCTAAAGCGTCGTCGTACCCTCACCTGGACCCTAAACCGTCCCCGTCCCCTAACCCTAACCCTAGCCCGAGCCCTAACCCTAATCCTTCCCCGAAGTCTGACCCTCACCCGTCCCCTAATCCTAACCCGTACGCTGACACTCACCCGCGCCCTCACACGTACGCTCCCCCTAAAGCGTCGTCGTACCCTCACCTGGACCCTAAACCGTCCCCGTCCCCTAACCCTAACCCTAGCCCGAGCCCTAACCCTAACCCTTCCCCGAAGCCTGACCCTCACCCGTCCCCTAATCCTAACCCGTACGCTGACACTCACCCGTGCCCTCACACGTACGCTCCCCCTAAAGCGTCGTCGTACCCTCACCTGGACCCTAAACCGTCCCCGTCCCCTAACCCTAACCCTAGGCCGAGCCCTAACCCTAACCCTTCCCCGAAGCCTGACCCTCACCCGTCCCCTAATCCTAACCCGTACGCTGACACTCACCCGCGCCCTCACACGTACGCTCCCCCTAAAGCGTCGTCGTACCCTCACCTGGACCCTAAACCGTCCCCGTCCCCTAACCCTAGCCCGAGCCCTAACCCTAACCCTTCCCCGAAGCCTGACCCTCACCCGTCCCCTAATCCTAACCCGTACGCTGACACTCACCCGCGCCCTCACACGTACGCTCCCCCTAAAGCGTCGTCGTACCCTCACCTGGACCCTAAACCGTCCCCGTCCCCTAACCCTAACCCTAGCCCGAGCCCTAACCCTAACCCTTCCCCGAAGCCTGACCCTCACCCGTCCCCTAATCCTAACCCGTACGCTGACACTCACCCGCGCCATCACAAGTACGCTCCCCCAAAAGCGTCGTCGTACCCTCACCTGGACCCTAAACCGTCCCCGTCCCCTAACCCTAACCCTAGCCCGAGCCCTAACCCTAACCCTTCCCCGAAGCCTGACCCTCACCCGTCCCCTAATCCTAACCCGTACGCTGACACTCACCCGCGCCCTCACACGTACGCTCCCCCTAAAGCGTCGTCGTACCCTCACCTGGACCCTAAACCGTCCCCGTCCCCTAACCCTAACCCTAGCCCGAACCCTAACCCTAACCCTTCCCCGAAGCCTGACCCTCACCCGTCCCCTAATCCTAACCCGTACGCTGACACTCACCCGCGCCCTCACACGTACGCTCCCCCTAAAGCGTCGTCCTACCCTCACCTGGACCCTAAACCGTCCCCGTCCCCTAACCCTAAACCTAGCCCGAACCCTAACCCTAACCTTTCCCCGAAGCCTGACCCTCACCCGTCCCCTAATCCTAACCCGTACGCTGACACTCACCCGCGCCCTCACACGTACGCTCCCCCTAAAGCGTCGTCGTACCCTCACCTGGACCCTAAACCGTCCCCGTCCCCTAACCCTAACCCTAGCCCGAGCCCTAACCCTAACCCTTCCCCGAAGCCTGACCCTCACCCGTCCCCTAATCCTAACCCTTACGCTGACACTCACCCGCGCCCTCACACGTACGCTCCCCCTAAAGCGTCGTCGTACTCTCACCTGGACCCTAAACCGTCCCCGTCCCCTAACCCTAACCCTAGCCCGAGCCCTAACCCTAACCCTTCCCCGAAGCCTGACCCTCACCCGTCCCCTAATCCTAACCCGTACGCTGACACTCACCCGCGCCCTCACACGTACGCTCCCCCTAAAGCGTCGTCGTACCCTCACCTGGACCCTAAACCGTCCCCGTCCCCTAACCCTAAACCTAGCCAGAACCCTAACCCTAACACTTCCCCGAAGCCTGACCCTCACCCGTCCCCTAATCCTAACCCGTACGCTGACACTCACCCGCGCCCTCACACGTACGCTCCCCCTAAAGCGTCGTCGTACCCTCACCTGGACCCTAAACCGTCCCGGTCCCCTAACCCTAACCCTAGCCCGAGCCCTAACACTTACCCTTCCCCGAAGCCTGACCCTCACCCGTCCCCTAATCCTAACCCGTACGCTGACACTCACCCGCGCCCTCACACGTACGCTCCCCCTAAAGCGTCGTCGTACCCTCACCTGGACCCTAAACCGTCCCCGTCCCCTAACCCTAACCCTAGCCCGAGCCCTAACCCTAACCCTTCCCCGAAGCCTGACCCTCACCCGTCCCCTAATCCTAACCCGTACGCTGACACTCACCCGCGCCCTCACACGTACGCTCCCCCTAAAGCGTCGTCGTACCCTCACCTGGACCCTAAACCGTCCCCGTCCCCTAACCCTAACCCTAGCCCGAGCCCTAACCCTAACCCTTCCCTGAAGCCTGACCCTCACCCGTCCCCTAATCCTAACCCGTACGCTGACACTCACCCGCGCCCTCACACGTACGCTCCCCCTAAAGCGTCGTCGTACCCTCACCTGGACCCTAAACCGTCCCCGTCCCCTAACCCTAACCCTAGCCCGAACCCTAACCCTAACCCTTCCCCGAAGCCTGACCCTCACCCGTCCCCTAATCCTAACCCGTACGCTGACACTCACCCGCGCCCTCACACGTACGCTCCCCCTAAAGCGTCGTCGTACCCTCACCTGGACCCTAAACCGTCCCCGTCCCCTAACCCTAACCCTAGCCCGAGCCCTAACCCTAACCCTTCCCCGAAGCCTGACCCTCACCCGTCCCCTAATCCTAACCCGTACGCTGACACTCACCCGCGCCCTCACACGTACGCGCCCCCTAAAACGTCGTCGTACCCTCACCTGGACCCTAAACCGTCCCCGTCCCCTAAACCTAACCCTAGCCCGAGCCCTAACCCTAACCCTTCCCCGAAGCCTGACCCTCACCCGTCCCCTAATCCTAACCCGTACGCTGACACTCACCCGCGCCCTCACACGTACGCTCCCCCTAAAGCGTCGTCGTACCCTCACCTGGACCCTAAACCGTCCCCGTCCCCTAACGCGAACCCTAGCCCGAGCCCTAACCCTAACCCTTCCCCGAAGCCTGACCCTCACCCGTCCCCTAATCCTAACCCGTACGCTGACACTCACCCGCGCCCTCACACGTACGCTCCCCCTAAAGCGTCGTCGTACCCTCACCTGGACCCTAAACCGTCCCCGTCCCCTAACCCTAACCCTAGCCCGAGCCCTAACCCTAACACTTCCCCGAAGCCTGACCCTCACCCGTCCCCTAATCCTAACCCGTATGCTGACACTCACCCGCGCCCTCACACGTACGCTCCCCCTAAAGCGTCGTCGTACCCTCACCTGGACCCTAAACCGTCCCCGTCCCCTAACCCTAACCCTAGCCCGAGCCCTAACCCTAACACTTCCCCGAAGCCTGACCCTCACCCGTCCCCTAATCCTAACCCGTATGCTGACACTCACCCGCGCCCTCACACGTACGCTCCCCCTAAAGCGTCGTCGTACCCTCACCTGGACCCTAAACCGTCCCCGTCCCCTAACCCTAACCCTAGCCCGAGCCCTAACCCTAACCCTTCCCCGAAGCCTGACCCTCACCCGTCCCCTAATCCTAACCTGTACGCTGACACTCACCCGCGCATTCACACGTACGCTCCCCCTAAAGCGTCGTCGTACCCTCACCTGGACCCTAAACCGTCCCCGTCCCCTAACCCTAACCCTAGCCCGAGCCCTAACCCTAACCCTTCCCCGAAGCCTGACCCTCACCCGTCCCCTAATCCTAACCCGTACGCTGACACTCACCCGCGCCCTCACACGTACGCTCCCCCTAAAGCGTCGTCGTACCCTCACCTGGACCCTAAACCGTCCCCGTCCCCTAACCCTAACCCGAGCCCGAGCCCTAACCCTAACCCTTCCCCGAAGCCTGACCCTCACCCGTCCCCTAATCCTAACCCGTACGCTGACACTCACCCGCGCCCTCACACGTACGCTCCCCCTAAAGCGTCGTCGTACCCTCACCTGGACCCTAAACCGTCCGCGTCCCCTAAACCTAACCCTAGCCCGAGCCCTAACCCTAACCCTTCCCCGAAGCCTGACCCTCACCTGTCCCCTAATCCTAACCCGTACGCTGACACTCACCCGCGCCCTCACACGTACGCTCCCCCTAAAGCGTCGTCGTACCCTCACCTGGACCCTAATCCGTCCCCGTCCCCTAACCCTAAACCTAGCCCGAACCCTAACCCTAACCCTTCCCCGAAGCCTGACCCTCACCCGTCCCCTAATCCTAACCCGTACGCTGACACTCACCCGCGCCCTCACACGTACGTTCCCCCTAAAGCGTCATCGTACCCTCGCGTGGACCCTAAACCGTCCCCGTCCCCTAACCCTAACTCTAGCCCGAGCCCTAACCGTAACTCTTCCCCGAAGCCTGACCCTCACCCGTCCCCTAATCCTAACCCGTACGCTGACACTCACCCGCGCCCTCACACGTACGCTCCCCCTAAAGCGTCGTCGTACCCTCACCTGGACCCTAAACCGTCCCCGTCCCCTAACCCTAACCCTAGCCCGAACCCTAACCCTAAGCCTTCCCCGAAGCCTGACACTCACCCGTCCCCTAATCCTAACCCGTACGCTGACACTCACCCGCGCCCTCACACGTACGCTCCCCCTAAAGCGTCGTCGTACCCTCACCTGGACCCTAAACCGTCCCCGTCCCCTAACCCTAACCCTAGACCGAACCCTAACCCTAACCCTTCCCCGAAGCCTGACCCTCACCCGTCCCCTAATCCTAACCCGTACGCTGACACTCACCCGCGCCCTCACACGTACGCTCCCCCTAAAGCGTCGTCGTACCCTCACCTGGACCCTAAACCGTCCCCATCCCCTAACCCTAACCCTAGCCCGAACCCTAACCCTAACCCTTCCCCGAAGCCTGACCCTCACCCGTCCCCTAATCCTAACCCGTACGCTGACACTCACCCGCGCCCTCACACGTACGCTCCCCCTAAAGCGTCGTCGTACCCTCACCTGGACCCTAAACCGTCCCCGTCCCCTAACCCTAACCCTAGCCCGAGCCCTAACCCTAATCCTTCCCCGAAGCCTGACCCTCACCCGTCCCCTAATCCTAACCCGTACGCTGACACTCACCCGCGCCCTCACTCGTACGCTCCCCCTAAAGCGTCGTCGTACCCTCACCTGGACCCTAAACCGTCCCCGTCCCCTAACCCTAACCCTAGCCCGAGCCCTAACCCTAAACCTTCCCCGAAGCCTGACCCTCACCCGTCCCCTAATCCTAACCCGTACGCTGACACTCACCCGCGCCCTCACACGTACGCTCCCCCTAAAGCGTCGTCGTACCCTCTCGTGGACCCTAAACCGTCCCCGTCCCCTAACCCTAACCCTAGCCCGAGCCCTAACCCTAACCCTTCCCCGAAGCCTGACCCTCACCCGTCCCCTAATCCTAACCCGTACGCTGACACTCACCCGCGCCCTCACACGTACGTTCCCCCTAAAGCGTCGTCGTACCCTCGTGTGGACCCTAAACCGTCCCCGTCCCCTAACCCTAACTCTAGCCCGAGCCCTAACCGTACCTCTTCCCCGAAGCCTGACCCTCACCCGTCCCCTAATCCTAACCCGTACGCTGACACTCACCCGCGCCCTCACACGTACGCTCCCCCTAAAGCGTCGTCGTACCCTCACCTGGACCCTAAACCGTCCCCGTCCCCTAACCCTAACCCTAGCCCGAACCCTAACCCTAAGCCTTCCCCGAAGCCTGACCCTCACCCGTCCCCTAATCCTAACCCGTACGCTGACACTCACCCGCGCCCTCACACGTACGCTCCCCCTAAAGCGTCGTCGTACCCTCACCTGGACCGTAAACCGTCCCCGTCCCCTAACCCTAACCCTAGACCGAACCCTAACCCTAACCCTTCCCCGAAGCCTGACCCTCACCCGTCCCCTAATCCTAACCCGTACGCTGACACTCACCCGCGCCCTCACACGTACGCTCCCCCTAAAGCGTCGTCGTACCCTCACCTGGACCCTAAACCGTCCCCATCCCCTAACCCTAACCCTAGCCCGAGCCCTAACCCTAACCCTTCCCCGAAGCCTGACCCTCACCCGTCCCCTAATCCTAACCCGTACGCTGACACTCACCCGCGCCCTCACACGTACGCTCCCCCTAAAGCGTCGTCGTACCCTCACCTGGACCCTAAACCGTCCCCGTCCCCTAACCTTAACCCTAGCCCGAGCCCTAACCCTAACCCTTCCCCGAAGCCTGACCCTCACCCGTCCCCTAATCCTAACCCGTACGCTGACACTCACCCGCGCCCTCACACGTACGCTCCCCCTAAAGCGTCGTCGTACCCTCACCTGGACCCTAAACCGTCCCCGTCCGCTAACCCTAGCCCGAGCCCTAACCCTAACCCTTCCCCGAAGCCTGACCCTCACCCGTCCTCTAATCCTGACCCGTACGCTGACACTCACCCGCGCCCTCACACGTACGCTCCCCCTAAAGCGTCGTCGTACCCTCACCTGGACCCTAAACCGTCCCCGTCGCCTAACCCTAACCCTAGCCCGAGCCCTAACCCTAACCCTTCCCCGAAGCCTGACCCTCACCCATCCCCTAATCCTAACCCGTACGCTGACACTCACCCGCGCCCTCACACGTACGCTCCCCCTAAAGCGTCGTCGTACCCTCACCTGGACCCTAAACCGTCCCCATCCCCTAACTCTAACCCTAGCCCGAACCATAACCCTAAACCTTCCCCGAAGCCTAACCCTCACCCGTCCCCTAAACCTAACCCATACGCTGACACTCACCCGCGCCCTCACACGTACGCTCCCCCTAAAGTGTCGTCGTACCCTCACCTGGACCCTAAACCGTCCCCGTCCCCTAACCCTAACCCTAGCCCGAGCCCTAACCGTAACTCTTCCCCGAAGCCTGACCCTCACCCGTCCCCTAATCCTAACCCTTACGCTGACACTCACCCGCGCCCTCACACGTACGCTCCCCCTAAAGCGTCGTCGTACCCTCACCTGGACCCTAAACCGTCCCCGTCCCCTAACCCTAACCCTAGCCCGAGCCCTAACCCTAACCCTTCCCCGAAGCCTGACCCTCACCCGTCCCCTAATCCTAACCCGTACGCTGACACTCACCCGCGCCCTCACACGTACGCTCCCCCTAAAGCGTCGTCGTACCCTCACCTGGACCCTAAACCGTCCCCGTCCCCTAACCCTAACCCTAGCCCGAGCCCTAAGCCTAACCCTTCCCCGAAGCCTGACCCTCACCCGTCCCCTAATCCTAAACCGTACGCTGACACTCACCCGTGCCCTCACACGTACGCTCCCCCTAAAGCGTCGTCGTACCCTCACCTGGACCCTAAACCGTCCCCGTCCCCTAACCCTAACCCTAGCCCGAGCCCTAACCCTAACCCTTCCCCGAAGCCTGACCCTCACCCGTCCCCTAATCCTAACCCGTACGCTGACACTCACCCGCGCCCTCACACGTACGCTCCCCCTAAAGCGTCGTCGTACCCTCACCTGGACCCTAAACCGTCCCCGTCCCCTAACCCTAACCCTAGCCCGAGCCCTAACCCTAACCCTTCCCCGAAGCCTGACCCTCACCCGTCCCCTAATCCTAACCCGTACGCTGACACTCACCCGCGCCCTCACACGTACGCTCCCCCTAAAGCGTTGTCGTACCCTCACCTGGAACCTAAACCGTCCCCGTCCCCTAACCCTAACCCTAGCCCGAGCCCTAACCCTAAACCTTCCCCGAAGCCTGACCCTCACCCGTCCCCTAATCCTAACCCGTACGCTGACACTCACCCGCGCCCTCACACGTACGCTCCCCCTAAAGCGTCGTCGTACCCTCACCTGGACCCTAAACCGTCCCCGTCCCCTAACCCTAACTCTAGCCCGAGCCCTAACCCTAACCCTTCCCCGAAGCCTGACCCTCACCCGTCCCCTAATCCTAACCCGTACGCTGACACTCACCCACGCCCTCACACGTACTTTCCCCCTAAAGCGTCGTCGTACCCTCACCTGGACCCTAAACCGTCCCCGTCCCATAACCCTAACCCTAGCCCGAGCCCTAACCCTAACACTTCCCCGAAGCCTGACCCTCACCCGTCCCCTAATCCTAACCCGTACGCTGACACTCACCCGCGCCCTCACACGTACGCTCCCACTAAAGCGTCGTCGTACCCTCACCTGGACCCTAAAACGACCCCGTCCCCTAACCCTAACCCTAGCCCTAGCCCTAACCCTAAACCTTCCCCGAAGCCTGACCCTCACCCGTTCCCTAATCCTAACCCGTACGCTGACACTCACCCGCGCCCTCACACATACGCTCCCCATAAAGCGTCGTCGTACCCTCACCTGGACCCTAAACCATCCCCGTCCCCTAACCCTAACCCTATCCCGAGCCCTAACCCTAACCCTTCCCCGAAGCCTGACCCTCACCCGTTCCCTAATCCTAACCCGTACGCTGACACTCACCTGCGCCCTCACACGTACGCTCCCCCTAAAGCGTCGTCGTACCCTCATCTGGACCCTAAACCGTATCCGTCCCCTAACCCTAACCCTAGCCCGAGCCCTAACCCTAACCCTTCCCCGAAGCCTGATCCTCACCCCTCCCCTAATCCTAACCCGTACGCTGACACTCACCCGCGCCCTCACACGTACGCTCCCCCTAAAGCGTCGTCGTACCCTCACCTAGACCCTAAACCGTCCCCGTCCCATAACCCTAACCCTAGCCCGAGCCATAACCCTAACACTTCCCCGAAGCCTGACCCTCACCCGTCCCCTAATCCTAACCCGTACGCTGACACTGACCCGCGCCCTCACACGTACACTCCCCCTAAAGCGTCGTCGTACCCTCACCTGGACCCTAAACCGTCCCCGTCCCCTAACCCTAACCCTAGCCTGAGCCCTAACCCTAACCCTTCCCCGAAGCCTGACCCTCACCCGTCCCCTAATCCTAACCCGTACGCTGACACTCACCCGCGCCCTCACACGTACGCTCCCCCTAAAGCGTCGTCGTACACTCACGTGGACCCTAAACCGTCCCCGTCCCCTAACCCTAACCCTAGCCAGAGCCCTAACCCTAACCCTTCCGCGAAGCCTGACACTCACCCGTCCCCAAATCCTAACCCGTACGCTGACACTCACCCGCGCCCTCACACGTACGCTCCCCCTAAAGCGTCGTCATACCCTCACCTGGACCCTAAACCGTCCCCGTCCCCTAACCCTAGCCCGAGCCCTAACCCTAACCCTTCCCCGAAGCCTGACCCTCACCCGTCCCCTAATCCTAACCCGTACGCTGACACTAACCCGCGCCCTCACACGTACGCTCCCCCTAAAGCGTCGTCGTACCCTCACCTGGACCCAAAACCGTCCCCGTCCCCTAACCCTAACCCTAGCCCGAGCCCTAACCCTAACCCTTCCCCGAAGCCTGACCCTCACCCGTCCCCTAATCCTAACCCGTACGCTGACACTCACCCGCGCCGTCACACGTACGCTCCCCCTAAAGCGTCGTCGTACCCTCACCTGGACCCTAAACCGTCCCCGTCCCCTAACCCTAACCCTAGCCCGAGCCCTAACCCTAAGCCTTCCCCGAAGCCTGACCCTCACCCGTCCCCTAATCCTAACCCGTACGCTGACACTCACCCGCGCCCTCACACGTACGCTCCCCCTAAAGCGTCGTCGTACACTCACCTGGACCCTAAACCGTCCCCGTCCCCTAACCCTAACCCTAGCCCGAGCCCTAAACCTAACCCTTCCCCGAAGCCTGACCCTCACCCGTCCCCTAATCCTAACCCGTACGCTGACACTCACCCGCGCCCTCACACGTACGCTCCCCCTCAAGCGTCGTCGTACCCTCACCTGGACCCTAAACCGTCCCCGTCCCCTAACCCTAACCCTAGCCCGAGCCCTAACCCTAACCCTTCCCCGAAGCCTGACCCTCACCCGTCCCCTAATCCTAACCCGTACGCTGACACTCACCCGTGCCCTCACACGTACGCTCCCCCTAAAGCGTCGTCGTACCCTCACCTGGACCCTAAACCGTCCCCGTCCCCTAACCCTAGCCCGAGCCCTAACCCTAACCCTTCCCCGAAGCCTGACCCTCACCCGTCCCCTAATCCTTACCCGTACGCTGACACTCACCAGCGCCCTCACACGTACGCTCCCCCTAAAGCGTCGTCGTACCCTCACCTGGACCCAAAACCGTCCCCGTCCCCTAACCCTAACCCTAGCCCGAGCCCTAACCCTAACCCTTCCCCGAAGCCTGACCCTCACCCGTCCCCTAATCCTAACCCGTACGCTGACACTCACCCGCGCCGTCACACGTACGCTCCCCCTAAAGCGTCGTCGTACCCTCACCTGGACCCTAAACCGTCCCCGTCCCCTAACCCTAACCCTAGCCCGAGCCCTAATCCTAAGCCTTCCCCGAAGCCTGACCCTCACCCGTCCCCTAATCCTAACCCGTACGCTGACACTCACGCGCGCCCTCACACGTACGCTCCCCCTAAAGCGTCGTCGTACCCTCACCTGGACCCTAAACCGTCCCCGTCCCCTAACCCTAACCCTAGCCCGAGCCCTAACCCTAACCCTTCCCCGAAGCCTGACCCTCACCCGTCCCCTAATCCTAACCCGTACGCTGACACTCACCCGCGCCCTCACACGTACGCTCCCCCTCAAGCGTCGTCGTACCATCACCTGGACCCTAAACCGTCCCCGTCCCCTAACCTTAAGCCTAGCCCGAGCCCTAACCCTAACCCTTCCCCGAAGCCTGACCCTCACCCGTCCACTAATCCTAACCCGTACGCTGACACTCACCCGCGCCCTCACACGTACGCTCCCCCTAAAGCGTCGTCGTACCATCACCTGGACCCTAAACCGTCCCCGTCCCCTAACCCTAACCCTAGCCCGAGCCCTAACCCTAACCCTTCCCCGAAGCCTGACCCTCACCCGTCCACTAATCCTAACCCGTACACTGACACTCACCCGCGCCCTCACACGTACGATCCCCCTAAAGCGTCGTCGTACCCTCACCTGGACCCTAAACTGTCCCCGTCCCCTAACCCTAACCCTAGCCCGAGCCCTAATCCTAACCCTTCCCCGAAGCCTGACCCTCACCCGTCCCCTAATCCTAACCCGTACGCTGACACTCACCCGCGCCCTCACACCTACGCTCCCCCTAAAGCGTCGTCGTACCCTCACCTGGACCCTAAACCGTCCCCGTCCCCTAACCCTAACCCTAGCCCGAGCCCTAACCCTAACCCTTCCCCGAAGCCTGACGCTCACCCGTCCCCTAATCCTAACCCGTACGCTGACACTCACCCGCGCCCTCACACGTACGCTCCCCATAAAGCGTCGTCGTACCCTCACCTGGACCCTAAACCGTCCCCGTCCCCTAACCCTAACCCTAGCCCGAGCCCTAACCCTAACCCTTCCCCGAAGCCTGACCCTCACCCGTCCCCTAATCCTAACCCGTACGATGACACTCACCCGCGCCCTCACACGTACGCTCCCCCTAAAGCGTCGTCGTACCCTCACCTGGACCCTAAACCGTCCCCGTCCCCTAACCCTAACCCTAGCCCGAGCCCTAACCCTAACCCTTCCCCGAAGCCTGACCCTCACCCGTCCCCTAATCCTAACCCGTACGCTGACACTCACCCGCGCCCTCACACGTACGCTCCCCCTAAAGCGTCGTCGTACCCTCACCTGGACCCTAAACCGTCCCCGTCCCCTAACCCTAACCCTAGCCCGAGCCCTAACCCTAACCCTTCCCCGAAGCCTGACCCTCACCCGTCCCCTAATCCTAACCCGTACGCTGACACTCACCCGCGCCCTCACACGTACGCTCCCCCTCAAGCGTCGTCGTACCCTCACCTGGACCCTAAACCGTCCCCGTCCCCTAACCCTAACCCTAGCCCGAGCCCTAACCCTAACCCTTCCCCGAAGCCTGACCCTCACCCGTCCCCTAATCCTAACCCGTACGCTGACACTCACCCGCGCCCTCACACGTACGCTCCCCCTAAAGCGTCGTCGTACCCTCACCTGGACCCTAAACCGTCCCCGTCCCCTAACCCTAGCCCGAGCCCTAACCCTAAGCCTTCCCCGAAGCCTGACCCTCACCCGTCCCCTAATCCTTACCCGTACGCTGACACTCACCAGCGCCCTCACACGTACGCTCCCCCTAAAGCGTCGTCGTACCCTCACCTGGACCCTAAACCGTCCCCGTCCCCTAACCCTAACCCTAGCCCGAGCCCTAACCCTAACCCTTCCCCGAAGCCTGACCCTCACCCGTCCCCTAATCCTAACCCGTACGCTGACACTCACCCGCGCCCTCACACGTACGCTCCCCCTCAAGCGTCGTCGTACCCTCACCTGGACCCTAAACCGTCCCCGTCCCCTAACCCTAACCCTAGCCCGAGCCCTAACCCTAACCCTTCCCCGAAGCCTGACCCTCACCCGTCCCCTAATCCTAACCCGTACGCTGACACTCACCCGCGCCCTCACACGTACGCTCCCCCTAAAGCGTCGTCGTACCCTCACCTGGACCCTAAACCGTCCCCGTCCCCTAACCCTAGCCCGAGCCCTAACCCTAACCCTTCACCGAAGCCTGACCCTCACCCGTCCCCTAATCCTTACCCGTACGCTGACACTCACCAGCGCCCTCACACGTACGCTCCCCCTAAAGCGTCGTCGTACCCTCACCTGGACCCAAAACCGTCCCCGTCCCCTAACCCTAACCCTAGCCCGAGCCCTAACCCTAACCCTTCCCCGAAGCCTGACCCTCACCCGTCCCCTAATCCTAACCCGTACGCTGACACTCACCCGCGCCGTCACACGTACGCTCCCCCTAAAGCGTCGTCGTACCCTCACCTGGACCCTAAACCGTCCCCGTCCCCTAACCCTAACCCTAGCCCGAGCCCTAATCCTAAGCCTTCCCCGAAGCCTGACCCTCACCCGTCCCCTAATCCTAACCCGTACGCTGACACTCACGCGCGCCCTCACACGTACGCTCCCCCTAAAGCGTCGTCGTACCCTCACCTGGACCCTAAACCGTCCCCGTCCCCTAACCCTAACCCTAGCCCGAGCCCTAACCCTAACCCTTCCCCGAAGCCTGACCCTCACCCGTCCCCTAATCCTAACCCGTACGCTGACACTCACCCGCGCCCTCACACGTACGCTCCCCCTCAAGCGTCGTCGTACCATCACCTGGACCCTAAACCGTCCCCGTCCCCTAACCTTAAGCCTAGCCCGAGCCCTAACCCTAACCCTTCCCCGAAGCCTGACCCTCACCCGTCCACTAATCCTAACCCGTACGCTGACACTCACCCGCGCCCTCACACGTACGCTCCCCCTAAAGCGTCGTCGTACCATCACCTGGACCCTAAACCGTCCCCGTCCCCTAACCCTAACCCTAGCCCGAGCCCTAACCCTAACCCTTCCCCGAAGCCTGACCCTCACCCGTCCACTAATCCTAACCCATACACTGACACTCACCCGCGCCCTCACACGTACGCTCCCCCTAAAGCGTCGTCGTACCCTCACCTGGACCCTAAACTGTCCCCGTCCCCTAACCCTAACCCTAGCCCGAGCCCTAACCCTAACCCTTCCCCGAAGCCTGACACTCACCCGTCCCCTAATCCTAACCCGTACGCTGACACTCACCCGCGCCCTCACACCTACGCTCCCCCTAAAGCGTCGTCGTACCCTCACCTGGACCCTAAACCGTCCCCGTCCCCTAACCCTAACCCTAGCCCGAGCCCTAACCCTAACCCTTCCCCGAAGCCTGACCCTCACCCGTCCCCTAATCCTAACCCGTACGCTGACACTCACCCGCGCCCTCACACGTACGCTCCCCCTAAAGCGTCGTCGTACCCTCACCTGGACCCTAAACCGTCCCCGTCCCCTAACCCTAACCCTAGCCCGAGCCCTAACCCTAACCCTTCCCCGAAGCCTGACCCTCACCCGTCCCCTAATCCTAACCCGTACGCTGACACTCACCCGCGCCCTCACACGTACGCTCCCCCTAAAGCGTCGTCGTACCCTCACCTGGACCCTAAACCGTCCCCGTCCCCTAACCCTAACCCTAGCCCGAGCCCTAACCCTAACCCTACCCCGAAGCCTCACCCTCACCCGTCCCCTAATCCTAACCCGTACGCTGACACTCACCCGCGCCCTCACACGTACGTTCCCCCTAAAGCGTCGTCGTACCCTCACCTGGACCCTAAACCGTCCCCGTCCCCTAACCCTAACCCTAGCCCGAGCCCTAACCCTAACCCTTCCCCGAAGCCTGACACTCACCCGTCCCCTAATCCTAACCCGTACGCTGACACTCACCCGCGCCCTCACACGTACGCTCCCCGTAAAGCGTCGTCGTACCCTCACCTGGACCCTAAACCGTCCCCGTCCCCTAACCCTAACCCTAGCCCGAGCCCTAACCCTAACCCTTCCCCGAAGCCTGACCCTCACCCGTCCCCTAATCCTAACCCGTACGCTGACACTCACCCGCGCCCTCACACGTACGCTCCCCCTAAAGCGTCGTCGTACCCTCACCTGGACCCTAAACCGTCCCCGTCCCCTAACCCTAACCCTAGCCCGAGCCCTAACCCTAACCCTTCCCCGAAGCCTGACCCTCACCCGTCCCCTAATCCTAACCCGTACGCTGACACTCACCCGCGCCCTCACACGTACGCTCCCCCTAAAGCGTCATCGTACCCTCACCTGGACCCTAAACCGTCCCCGTCCCCTAACCTTAACCCTAGCCCGAGCCCTAACCCTAACCCTTCCCCGAAGCCTGACCCTCACCCGTCCCCTAATCCTAACCCGTACGCTGACACTCACCCGCACCCTCACACGTACGCTCCCCCTAAAGCGTCGTCGTACCCTCACCTGGACCCTAAACCGTCCCCGTCCCCTAACCCTAACCCTAGCCCGAGCCCTAACCCTAACCCTTCCCCGAAGCCTGACCCTCACCCGTCCCCTAATCCTAACCCGTACGCTGACACTCACCCGCGCCCTCACACATACGCTCCCCCTAAAGCGTCGTCGTACGCTCACCTGGACCCTAAACCGTCCCCGTCCCCTAACCCTAACCCTAGCCCGAGCCCTAACCCTAACCCTTCCCCGAAGCCTGACCCTCACCCGTCCCCTAATCCTAACCCGTACGCTGACACTCACCCGCGCCCTCACACGTACGCTCCCCCTAAAGCGTCGTCGTACCCTCACCTGGACCCTAAACCGTCCCCGTCCCCTAACCCTAACCCTAGCCCGAGCCCTAACCCTAACCCTTCCCCGAAGCCTGACCCTCACCCGTCCCCTAATCCTAACCCGTACGCTGACACTCACCCGCGCCCTCACACGTACGCTCCCCCTAAAGCGTCATCGTACCCTCACCTGGACCCTAAACCGTCCCCGTCCCCTAACCTTAACCCTAGCCCGAGCCCTAACCCTAACCCTTCCCCGAAGCCTGACCCTCACCCGTCCCCTAATCCTAACCCGTACGCTGACACTCACCCGCACCCTCACACGTACGCTCCCCCTAAAGCGTCGTCGTACCCTCACCTGGACCCTAAACCGTCCCCGTCCCCTAACCCTAACCCTAGCCCGAGCCCTAACCCTAACCCTTCCCCGAAGCCTGACCCTCACCCGTCCCCTAA
This sequence comes from Orcinus orca, assembly GCF_937001465.1. Lineage (NCBI taxonomy): Eukaryota > Metazoa > Chordata > Mammalia > Artiodactyla > Delphinidae > Orcinus > Orcinus orca. The sequence goes on from NW_026044108.1 coordinate 290,569, forward strand.
TCCTAACCCGTACGCTGACACTCACCCGCGCCCTCACACATACGCTCCCCCTAAAGCGTCGTCGTACGCTCACCTGGACCCTAAACCGTCCCCGTCCCCTAACCCTAACCCTAGCCCGAGCCCTAACCCTAACCCTTCCCCGAAGCCTGACCCTCACCCGTCCCCTAATCCTAACCCGTACGCTGACACTCACCCGCGCCCTCACACGTACGCTCCCCCTAAAGCGTCGTCGTACCCTCACCTGGACCCTAAACCGTCCCCGTCCCCTAACCCTAACCCTAGCCCGAGCCCTAACCCTAACCCTTCCCCGAAGCCTGACCCTCACCAGTCCCCTAATCCTAACCTGTACGCTGACACTCACCCGCGCCCTCACACGTACGCTCCCCCTAAAGCGTCATCGTACCCTCACCTGGACCCTAAACCGTCCCCATCCCCTAACCCTAACCCTAGCCCGAGCCCTAACCCTAACCCTTCCCCGAAGCCTGACCCTCACCCGTCCCCTAATCCTAACCCGTATGCTGACACTCACCCGCGCCCTCACACGTACGCTCCCCCTAAAGCGTCGTCGTACCCTCACCTGGACCCTAAATCGTCCCCGTCCCCTAACCCTAACCCTAGCCCGAGCCCTAACACTAACACTTCCCCGAAGCCTGACCCTCACCCGTCCCCTAATCCTAACCCGTACGCTGACACTCACCCGCGCCCTCACACGTACGCTCCCCCAAAAGCGTCGTCGTACCCTCACCTGGACCCTAAACCGTCCCCGTCCCCTAACCCTAACCCTAGCCCGAACCCTAACCCTAAGACTTCCCCGAAGCCTGACCCTCACCCGTCCCCTAATCCTAACCCGTACGCTGACACTCACCCGCGCCCTCACACGTACGCTCCCCCTAAAGCGTCGTCGTACCCTCACCTGGACCCTAAACCGTCCCCGTCCCCTAACCCTAACCCTAGCCCGAGCCCTAACCCTAACCCTTCCCCGAAGCCTGACCCTCACCCGTCCCCTAATCCTAACCCGTACGCTGACACTCACCCGCGCCCTCACACGTACGCTCCCCCTAAAGCGTCGTCGTACCCTCACCTGGACCCTAAACCGTCCCCGTCCCCTAACCCTAACCCTAGCCCGAGCCCTAACCCTAACCCTTCCCCGAAGCCTGACCCTCACCCGTCCCCTAATCCTAACCCGTACGCTGACACTCACCCGCGCCCTCACACGTACGCTCCCCCTAAAGCGTCGTCGTACCCTCACCTGGACCCTAAACCGTCCCCGTCCCCTAACCCTAACCCTAGCCTGAGCCTTAACCCTAACCCTTCCCCGAAGCCTGACCCTCACCCGTCCCCTAGTCCTAACCCGTACGCTGACACTCACCCGCGCCCTCACATGTACGCTCCCCCTAAAGCGTCGTCGTACCCTCACCTGGACCCTAAACCGTCCCCGTCCCCTAACCCTAGCCCGAGCCCTAAACCTAACCCTTCCCCGAAGCCTGACCCTCACCCGTCCCCTAATCCTAACCCGTACGCTGACACTCACCCGCGCCCTCACACGTACGCTCCCCCTAAAGCGTCGTCGTACCCTCACCTGGACCCTAAACCGTCCCCGTCCCCTAACCCTAACCCTAGCCCGAGCCCTAACCCTAACCCTTCCCCGAAGCCTGACCCTCACCCGTCCCCTAATCCTAACCCGTACGCTGACACTCACCCGCGCCCTCACACGTACGCTCCCCCAAAAGCGTCGTCGTACCCTCACCTGGACCCTAAACCGTCCCCGTCCCCTAACCCTAACCCTAGCCCGAGCCCTAACCCTAACCCTTCCCCGAAGCCTGACCCTCACCCGTCCCCTAATCCTAACCCGTACGCTGACACTCACCCGCGCTCTCACACGTACGTTCCCCCTAAAGCGTCGTCGTACCCTCACCTGGACCCTAAACCGTCCCCGTCCCCTAACCCTAACCCTAGCCCGAGCCCTAACCCTAACCCTTCCCCGAAGCCTGACCCTCACCCGTCCCCTAATCCTAACCCGTACGCTGACACTCACCCGCGGCCTCACATGTACGCTCCCCCTAAAGCGTCGTCGTACACTCACCTGGACCCTAAACAGTCCCCGTCCCCTAACCCTAACCATAGCCCGAGCCCTAACCCTAACCCTTCCCCGAAGCCTGACCCTCACCCGTCCCCTAATCCTAACCCGAACGCTGACACTCACCCGCGCCCTCACACGTACGCTCCCCCTAAAGCGTCGTCGTACCCTCACCTGGACCCTAAAGCGTCCCCGTCCCCTAACCCTAACCCTAGCCCGACCCTAACCCTAACCCTTCCCCGAAGCCTGACCCTCACCCGTCCCCTAATCCTAACCCGTACGCTGACACTCACCCGCGCCCTCACACGTACGCTCCCCCTAAAGCGTCGTCGTACCCTCACCTGGACCCTAAACCGTCCCCATCCCCTAACCCTAACCCTAGCCTGAGCCCTAACCCTAACCCTTCCCCGAAGCCTGACCCTCACCCGTCCCCTAATCCTAACCCGTACGCTGACACTCACCCGCGCCCTCACACGTACGCTCCCCCTAAAGCGTCGTCGTACCCTCGCGTGGACCCTAAACCGTCCCCGTCCCCTAACCCTAACCCTAGCCCGAGCCCTAACCCTAACCCTTCCCCGAAGCCTGACCCTCACCCGTCCCCTAATCCTAAACTGTACGCTGACACTCACCCACGCCCTCACACGTACACTCCCCCTAAAGCGTCGTCGTACCCTCACCTGGACCCTAAACCGTCCCCGTCCCCTAACCCTAACCCTAGCCCGAGCCCTAACCCTAACCCTTGCCCGAAGCCTGACCCTCACCCGTCCCCTAATCCTAACCCGTACGCTGACACTCACCCGCGCCCTCACACGTACGCTCCCCCTAAAGCGTCGTCGTACCCTCACCTGGACCCTAAACCGTCCCCGTCCCCTAACCCTAACCCTAGCCCGAACCCTAACCCTAACCCTTCCCCGAAGCCTGACCCTCACCCGTCCCCTAATCCTAACCCGTACGCTGACACTCACCCGCGCCCTCACACGTACGTTCCCCCTAAAGCGTCGACGTACCCTCGCGTGGACCCTAAACCGTCCCCGTCCCCTAACCCTAACTCTAGCCCGAGCCCTAACCGTACCTCTTCCCCGAAGCCTGACACTCACCCGTCCCCTAATCCTAACCCGTACGCTGACACTCACCCGCGCCCTCACACGTACGCTCCCCCTAAAGCGTCGTCGTACCCTCACCTGGACCCTAAACCGTCCCCGTCCCCTAACCCTAACCCTAGCCCGAACCCTAACCCTAAGCCTTCCCCGAAGCCTGACCCTCACCCGTCCCCTAATCCTAACCCCTACGCTGACACTCACCCGCGCCCTCACACGTACGCTCCCCCTAAAGCGTCGTCGTACCCTCACCTGGACCCTAAACCGTCCCCGTCCCCTAACCCTAACCCTAGACCGAACCCTAACCCTAACCCTTCCCGAAGCCTGACCCTCACCCGTCCCCTAATCCTAACCCGTACGTTGACACTCACCCGCGCCCTCACACGTACGCTCCCCCTAAAGCGTCGTCGTACCCTCACCTGGACCCTAAACCGTCCCCATCCCCTAACCCTAACCCTAGCCCGAGCCCTATCCCTAACCCTTCCCCGAAGCCTGACCCTCACCCGTCCCCTAATCCTAAACCGTACGCTGACACTCACCCGCGCCCTCACACGTACGCTCCCCCTAAAGCGTCGTCGTACCCTCACCTGGACCCTAAACCGTCCCCGTCCCGTAACCCTAACCCTAGCCCGAGCCCTAACCCTAACCCTTCCCCGAAGCCTGACCCTCACCCGTCCCCTAATCCTAACCCGTACGCTGACACTCACCCGCGCCCTCACACGTACGCTCCCCCTAAAGCGTCGTCCTACCCTCACCTGGACCCTAAACCGTCCCCGTCCCCTAACCCTTGCCCGAGCCCTAACCCTAACCCTTCCCCGAAGCCTGACCCTCACCCGTCCTCTAATCCTAACCCGTACGCTGACACTCACCCGCGCCCTCACACGTACGCTCCCCCTAAAGCGTCGTCGTACCCTCACCTGGACCCTAAACCGTCCCCGTCGCCTAACCCTAACCCTAGCCCGAGCCCTAACCCTAACCCTTCCCCGAAGCCTGACCCTCACCCATCCCCTAATCCTAACCCGTACGCTGACACTCACCCGCGCCCTCACACGTACGCTCCCCCTAAAGCGTCATCGTACCCTCACCTGGACCCTAAACCGTCCCCATCCCCTAACTCTAACCCTAGCCCGAACCATAACCCTAAACCTTCCCCGAAGCCTAACCCTCACCCGTCCCCTAAACCTAACCCATACGCTGACACTCACCCGCGCCCTCACACGTACGCTCCCCCTAAAGTGTCGTCGTACCCTCACCTGGACCCTAAACCGTCCCCGCCCATAACCCTAACCCTAGCCCGAGCCCTAACCGTAACTCTTCCCCGAAGCCTGACCCTCACCCGTCCCCTAATCCTAACCCGTACGCTGACACTCACCCGCGCCCTCACACGTACGCTCCCCCTAAAGCGTCGTCGTACCCTCACCTGGACCCTAAACCGTCCCCGTCCCCTAACCCTAACCCTAGCCCGAGCCCTAACCCTAACCCTTCCCCGAAGCCTGACCCTCACCCGTCCCCTAATCCTAACCCGTACGCTGACACTCACCCGCGCCCTCACACGTACGCTCCCCCTAAAGCGTCGTCGTACCCTCACCTGGACCCTAAACCGTCCCCGTCCCCTAACCCTAACCCTAGCCCGAGCCCTAACCCTAACCCTTCCCCGAAGCCTGACCCTCACCCGTCCCCTAATCCTAAACCGTACGCTGACACTCACCCGTGCCCTCACACGTACGCTCCCCCTAAAGCGTCGTCGTACCCTCACCTGGACCCTAAACCGTCCCCATCCCCTAACCCTAACCCTAGCCCGAGCCCTAAACCTAACCCTTCCCCGAAGCCTGACCCTCACCCGTCCCCTAATCCTAACCCGTACGCTGACACTCACCCGCGCCCTCACACGTACGCTCCCCCTAAAGCGTCGTCGTACCCTCACCTGGACCCTAAACCGTCCCCGTCCCCTAACCCTAACCCTAGCCCGAGCCCTAACCCTAACCCTTCCCCGAAGCCTGACCCTCACCCGTCCCCTAATCCTAACCCGTACGCTGACACTCACCCGCGCCCTCACACGTACGCTCCCCCTAAAGCGTTGTCGTACCCTCACCTGGAACCTAAACCGTCCCCGTCCCCTAACCCTAACCCTAGCCAGAGCCCTAACCCTAACCCTTCCCCGAAGCCTGACCCTCACCCGTCCCCTAATCCTAACCCGTACGCTGACACTCACCCGCGCCCTCACACGTACGCTCCCCCTAAAGCGTCGTCGTACCCTCACCTGGACCCTAAACCGTCCCCGTCCCCTAACCCTAACCCTAGCCCGAGCCCTAACCCTAACTCTTCCCCGAAGCCTGACCCTCACCCGTCCCCTAATCCTAACCCGTACGCTGACACTCACCCGCGCCCTCACACGTACGCTCCCCCTAAAGCGTCGTCGTACCCTCACCTGGACCCTAAACAGTCCCCGTCCCCTAACCCTAGCCCGAGCCCTAACCCTAACCCTTCCCCGAAGCCTGACCCTCACCCGTCCCCTAATCCTAACCCGTACGCTGACACTCACCCGCGCCCTCACACGTACGCTCCCCCTAAAGCGTCGTCGTACCCTCACCTGGACCCAAAACCGTCCCCGTCCCCTAACCCTAACCCTAGCCCGAGCCCTAACCCTAACCCTTCCCCGAAGCCTGACCCTCACCCGTCCCCTAATCCTAACCCGTACGCTGACACTCACCCGCACCGTCACACGTACGCTCCCCCTAAAGCGTCGTCGTACCCTCACCTGGACCCTAAACCGTCCCCGTCCCCTAACCCTAACCCTAGCCCGAGCCCTAACCCTAACCCTTCCCCGAAGCCTGACCCTCACCCGTCCCCTAATCCTAACCCGTACGCTGACACTCACCCGCGCCCTCACACGTACGCTCCCCCTAAAGCGTCGTCGTACCCTCACCTGGACCCTAAACCGTCCCCGTCCCCTAACCCTAACCCTAGCCCGAGCCCTAACCCTAAGCCTTCCCCGAAGCCTGACCCTCACCCGTCCCCTAATCCTAACCCGTACGCTGACACTCACGCGCGCCCTCACACGTATGCTCCCCCTAAAGCGTCGTCGTACCCTCACCTGGACCCTAAACCGTCCCCGTCCCCTAACCCTAACCCTAGCCCGAGCCCTAACCCTAACCCTTCCCCGAAGCCTGACCCTCACCCGTCCCCTAATCCTAACCCGTACGCTGACACTCACCCACGCCCTCACACGTACGCTCCCCCTCAAGCGTCGTCGTACCCTCACCTGGACCCTAAACCGTCCCCGTCCCCTAACCCTAACCCTAGCCCGAGCCCTAACCCTAACCCTTCCACGAAGCCTGACCCTCACCCGTCCCCTAATCCTAACCCGTACGCTGACACTCACCCGCGCCCTCACACGTACGCTCCCCCTAAAGCGTCGTCGTACCCTCACCTGGACCCTAAACCGTCCCGGTCCCCTAACCCTAGCCCGAGCCCTAACCCTAACCCTTCCCCGAAGCCTGACCCTCACCCGTTCGCTAATCCTAACCCGTACGCTGACACTCACCCGCGCCCTCACACGTACGCTCCCCCTAAAGCGTCGTCGTACCCTCACCTGGACCCAAAACCGTCCCCGTCCCCTAACCCTAACCCTAGCCCGAGCCCTAACCCTAACCCTTCCCCGAAGCCTGACCCTCACCCGTCCCCTAATCCTAACCTGTACGCTGACACTCACCCGCGCCGTCACACGTACGCTCCCCCTAAAGCGTCGTCGTACCCTCACCTGGACCCTAAACCGTCCCCGTCCCCTAACCCTAACCCTAGCCCGAGCCCTAACCCTAAGCCTTCCCCGAAGCCTGACCCTCACCCGTCCCCTAATCCTAACCCGTACGCTGACACTCACCCGCGCCCTCACACGTACGCTCCCCCTAAAGCGTCGTCGTACCCTCACCTGGACCCTAAACCGTCCCCGTCCCCTAACCCTAACCCTAGCCCGAGCCCTAACCCTAACCCTTCCCCGAAGCCTGACCCTCACCCGTCCCCTAATCCTAACCCGTACGCTGACACTCACCCGCGCCCTCACACGTACGCTCCCCCTAAAGCGTCGTCGTACCCTCACCTGGACCCTAAACCGTCCCTGACCCCTAACCCTAACCCTAGCCCGAGCCCTAACCCTAACCCTTCCCCGAAGCCTGACCCTCACCCGTCCCCTAATCCTAAACCGTACGCTGACACTCACCCGCGCCCTCACACGTACGCTCCCCCTAAAGCGTCGTCGTACCCTCACCTGGACCCTAAACCGTCCCCGTCCCCTAACCCTAACCCTAGCCCGAGCCCTAACCCTAACCCTTCCCCGAAGCCTGACCCTCACCCGTCCCCTAATCCTAACCCGTACGCTGACACTCACCCGCGCCCTCACACGTACGCTCCCCCTAAATCGTTGTCGTACCCTCACCTGGACCCTAAACCGTCCCCGTCCCCTAACCCTAACCCTAGCCCGAGCCCTAACCCTAACACTTCCCCGAAGCCTGACCCTCACCCGTCCCCTAATCCTAACCCGTATGCTGACACTAACCCGCGCCCTCACACGTACGCTCCCCCTAAAGCGTCGTCGTACCCTCACCTGGACCCTAAACCGTCCCCGTCCCCTAACCCTAACCCTAGCCCGAGCCCTAACCCTAACCCTTCCCCGAAGCCTGACCCTCACCCGTCCCCTAATCCTAAACTGTACGCTGACACTCACCCGCGCCCTCACACGTACGCTCCCCCTAAAGCGTCGTCGTACCCTCACCTGGACCCTAAACCGTCCCCGTCCCCTAACCCTAACCCTAGCCCGAGCCCTAACCCTAACCCTTCCCCGAAGCCTGACCCTCACCCGTCCCCTAATCCTAACCCGTACGCTGACACTCACCCGCGCCCTCACACGTACGCTCCCCCTAAAGCGTCGTCGTACCCTCACCTGGACCCTAAACCGTCCCCGTCCCCTAACCCTAACCCGAGCCCGAGCCCTAACCCTAACCCTTCCCCGAAGCCTGACCCTCACCCGTCCCCTAATCCTAACCCGTACGCTGACACTCACCCGCGCCCTCACACGTACACTCCCCCTAAAGCGTCGTCGTACCCTCACCTGGACCCTAAACCGTCCGCGTCCCCTAAACCTAACCCTAGCCCGAGCCCTAACCCTAACCCTTCCCCGAAGCCTGACCCTCACCTGTCCCCTAATCCTAACCCGTACGCTGACACTCACCCGCGCCCTCACACGTACGCTCCCCCTAAAGCGTCGTCGTACCCTCACCTGGACCCTAATCCGTCCCCGTCCCCTAACCCTAACCCTAGCCCGAACCCTAACCCTAACCCTTCCCCGAAGCCTGACCCTCACCCGTCCCCTAATCCTAACCCGTACGCTGACACTCACCCGCGCCCTCACACGTACGTACCCCCTAAAGCGTCGTCGTACCCTCGCGTGGACCCTAAACCGTCCCCGTCCCCTAACCCTAACTCTAGCCCGAGCCCTAACCGTAACTCTTCCCCGAAGCCTGACCCTCACCCGTCCCCTAATCCTAACCCGTACGCTGACACTCACCCGCGCGCTCACACGTACGCTCCCCCTAAAGCGTCGTTGTACCCTCACCTGGACCCTAAACCGTCCCCGTCCCCTAACCCTAACCCTAGCCCGAACCCTAACCCTAAGCCTTCCCCGAAGCCTGACACTCACCCGTCCCCTAATCCTAACCCGTACGCTGACACTCACCCGTGCCCTCACACGTACGCTCCCCCTAAAGCGTCGTCGTACCCTCACCTGGACCCTAAACCGTCCCCGTCCCCTAACCCTAACCCTAGACCGAACCCTAACCCTAACCCTTCCCCGAAGCCTGACCCTCACCCGTCCCCTAATCCTAACCCGTACGCTGACACTCACCCGCGCCCTCACACGTACGCTCCCCCTAAAGCGTCGTCGTACCCTCACCTGGACCCTAAACCGTCCCCATCCCCTAACCCTAACCCTAGCCCGAACCCTAACCCTAACCCTTCCCCGAAGCCTGACCCTCACCCGTCCCCTAATCCTAACCCGTACGCTGACACTCACCCCCGCCCTCACATGTACGCTCCCCCTAAAGCATCGTCGTACCCTCACCTGGACCCTAAACCGTCCCCGTCCCCTAACCCTAACCCTAGCCCGAGCCCTAACCCTAACCCTTCCCCGAAGCCTGACCCTCACCCGTCCCCTAATCCTAACCCGTACGCTGACACTCACCCGCGCCCTCACACGTACGTTCCCCC